>NW_006159507.1:1283409-1283684 GCF_000334495.1 Tupaia belangeri chinensis
GGCCCCCCCGCCGCTCCGGTTCGGCAATCATTACCTGCAGAGCCTAAGCAGTGGCTCGCTCGCAGCAGGCACGCCAATTCAGACCCAATAAATGAATGAACAGGAACGGGGGAGGGCACTGTCATCGTTGGGGCTCTACGCGCTTTGGGACTAGGGAAAAGGCAACGTGCGAATGTGAGGAGGGAATGGGGAGCAATCACCCCCTCCCCAGAGGAGACAAAGGGAGCGAGTGAGAGGTGGTCCAGTCCACAAAAGGAAGTAGAGGGGGAGCTCCC
>NW_006159507.1:1284180-1296206 GCF_000334495.1 Tupaia belangeri chinensis
CCCAGCCGCCGCTGCCTCTTCATGTCAACCCGGCAGCCGGAAGTACGCACCGCGCCTTCCACCGGCTCCGCCCCTCGCGCGGAAGACCAATCAGCGATCGGGGATGTCGGCAAGCACTTCCGCGGGGCGGAGCCGGGGGAGGTGCTTAGGGAAGTAGCCTCAGCCCCGCGAGAGGGCGGGTAGCGCGCGCTCCCTCCTCCCCGCCCCGGCTTGGGTTCGGGCTTGGGCGTGGCGAGCGCCCGTTGCCTAGGCGACCTAGGGGCGCCCCGCCCACAGCGCGTGGGCTTACAGGGCCCAGCGGATCCGGAGTTCAAGCCCGGACAGGGCCGGTTGAGTCACAGTGACCTTGAAATACGCATCTTTCTTGCAACGACAAGGGCCTGGCCTCAGTACTCCAAGCTGAAGAATGGGCCTTGGGCAACATGTTCCGCTTCCTGCCTCCTGGCTCTGGCCAGAACCTTTCTCAGGAACCCTAGGAGACCTTCAAGATTTACCAGGCTGCAGTGGGGAAGGCCCACAGCTCTCTAAAGGTAGTGACTGCCTGAAACTCAAGATCGCCACGTGGGCGCTGAAGGAACCAATGGAGGGGGGCCCAGAATAATTTCCAGTATTTCTCAAAGTATTAAGGAAATTCTCCTCGGACTGAACTTGGTGGAGTCACCCTAAAACAGTTCCATGGTGCATTACAATCACCTGGGAAGTGTGTTGTTGAATAATGCAGGTTCCTAGGCCTACCTCCAGAGGACTCAGAT
This sequence comes from Tupaia belangeri chinensis, assembly GCF_000334495.1. Lineage (NCBI taxonomy): Eukaryota > Metazoa > Chordata > Mammalia > Scandentia > Tupaiidae > Tupaia > Tupaia belangeri. Next base: position 1,284,933 of record NW_006159507.1, read on the forward strand.
ACCTTTGGTCTGAAGATGAGGCCTGGGGATTGTTTTTTTCACCAGCAGCCCTAACTAATTTAATACCTGGATCCTTGAGGCACACACGGGAAGAGCTGGTTGGGTTGCTGTCCTGAGGGCACAAGTTCAAACGGTCCACCTCTGGGCCTGGTCTATTATATAGTGAGTGTGGACTCCATGGGGTCAGAGAACCTAGAGGACTCAATCGTCTGTTTCTTGTGGCCATCACAGAGCTGCCCAGAGCAGCTGCCTGGTGTTATGGGTTGAGTTCAAAGCCTGTGCTTTGAATGCTTGTGGCAGGCACTGTGCCTGGCACTCCAAGTTTACTTTCTCACAACAACCTCTAATACAGGCAATACTATTCCCATTTTATAGACGACAAAACTGAAACACAGACAGGCAAACCTCACCTTTCCAGAGTAGCATTGCAAGTTGATATAGGGACGTGGGTTCTGACCTGAGCTCCCACGACATGTCTGCTCTCGAGCCAGACTGCCTGGGTTTGGATTCCAGCTCTGCGAAAAATGAAGGAACTCCAAAAGTTGAAGGAAAAAGAATTGAAGTTCAAATTAATTTTGATGCAAAAAGAAATGGAGGGCCAGTCTGTGACCTGGTGGTTACGTGAGCCAGATCCTATATGGCAGGTATGCAGCTTGAATCTCAGCCCCAGTGGCTTGGGAAAAAAACAAAACAAAGTAAAACAAAATGCTGGTGCATGTGCATTTGTGCCCAGAATCCCCACAGGATGGAGAAATGGAGGAGAAGGGATTGCAGTATGGCCATGTCCTATAGGGCGGATGCTTTCTCTCTCTCTCTCACTCCGTCTCTCTCTCTCTCTCTCTCTCTCTGGCAAATGCATGTACAAAAAAGAAAAGAGAGAAAGGAGAAATTGACAGCCATGCATAGTATTTTCAAACTATTTTCCGTGATCTTTTCAAAGACTCCTCATATAAGCAGTGCAACTGTGGGCCCCTTGATCTCAACGCCTCTGTTCTCTCATTTGTCAAATGGAAATGTTGGGTTATCAGGAAAGTCGTGATGCATTTTTGCATAGAAAAATGTAAAAAGATACATCATGACTCTCCTGATGACCTAATAATAAAAGTGCCCACTTTGTAAGGGTGGTGAGAAGAACGAATGAGAACATACTGTTTTCTTAGTTTATACAGCAAATGGCTCAATAAATATTAGCTCTCATTAGTATATACCTTCAAGTTACAGCAGATGGGGAGGTAATGAATTGTAATTCAATAAATGCAACTGGTTTGATAGACAATGTCTTTAGAGTCAGAGTAGTTCATGGGAGAAAATAAGAAAAATTTCTCATTCTAGTGAAAAGTGGGGAGTCTTATACTCAGAAGGGACGTTGCCTGATTCACATCTGAGCTCAGGTACGTAACTCTCCCAGCTCCCGTGCAGTCCCTGCGCCTGTATTATTTGAATGTCAGTTTTTCAGAAACCCACTGAGGACTCCTCTGGGGAAGAGAGAACAGGGACAGCTCATTCCTGTCTCTGTGCGCCAGGCTAAAGTAAGTACATAAATCAAATGCCCACTCTGAACTCAAGTGACCCTCATGTCTGCAGGGGCCATCCAGTGACCACACTTTGCACACGAACTTGGTGGGGGAGAGGGAAGTTGGGCAAGCACAAGTAAGGTCTAAGTCTGGGCTGCTTAGTGGCTGTACTAGTTCCCTAGGACTGCTGTAACCAATTACCACAAATTTGGTGGCTTAAGATAACAAGTATGCATTCCCTCACAGTTTGTTAGCCCAACAGTCTGAAATCAAAGTGTTGACAGGGGGCCAGCCAGTGGCTGGATCCCACATGGCCAACTGGGCAGTTCAAGTCCTAGATCCAGCAGCTTGAAAAACATGCCAGGTGCGTGTGCATGCATGCTCAAAACCCCAGAAGGAGAATGGAAGAGAAGGGATTGCGGTGTGGCCGTCCCCCTGGGGGGGTGACTTCTCTCTCTCACTCTCTCTCTCCCCCCTCTCTCCCCCGTGAGTGTATGTGCCCACTAGCAAACAAAGACAAATGTGTCAACAGGGCCTCAGAGAGCTGTAGGGGATAAACCTTCCACATCTTTCAGCCCATGGTGGCTTCCACCGTTCCTTGGTTTGTGGCAGCCTCACTCCAACCTCTGTCTCCATCTTGCATGGCTCTTCTCTGCATCCCCTCTGCTTCCTTCTCTCCTGTCACCCTCTGCCTCATCCTATGACACCTGCCAGTGGGTTTAGGGCCACCGTAAGCCAGGATTTGGCAGTTCCAAGTGATTGACATGATCTCTTCTCAAGTCCCTTTAATTGAGTACGCAATAATGAAAAAAGTGACCCTTTTTCCTGATAGGGTCACTTTCAGGACACTGGGTGCTGGACACCCAGACGCTTATATGTATCTTTTTTGGGGGGGCCCCACTCAATCCACTTCAGAAACAGAAGGTGAAACCTTGTCACCAATATGAATGAAACCTCCGATTTTAGGCTTCAGCTCATTCATCCTTACATCCACCCTTCACATAGCAGCAGCTAGAGAGTGCTTTTGATGTTTGGATTGGAAAACCCTCCTATGTGAAACTCTTCCATAGTTTCCCATCCTACTTAGAATAAAAGCTTATTTATTTATTTATTTATTTATTTATTTAACTTTGCTATAGGGCATGTGCATTCACCAGAGAGAGAGAGAGAAAGAGAGGGAGAGGAAAGTAAGAAATCACTCCCCCAGAGGGATGACCATGCCGCAATCCCTTCTTCATTCTCCTCTTGAAATGTTGGGCATGCGTGCACATGTGCCCAGCATGTTTTTCGAGCCCCGGGGTCCAGAACTCAAACCGCATAGTTGCCCAGGTGGGATCCAGCCACCTTAACCGGCACACCACTGGCTGGCCCAACACTCGCATCCTTTCTCTCCCTGGCCCACAAGACCTGTGTGACTGGCCCCTGCCTATCTCCCCAACCTGTCTTTCGTCTCTCTTCCTAGATTACTTCATTCTAGTCTCATCCCGTGACATACTGAGCTAGACCCTACCTCGGGGCCTTTGCACCAACTGTTCCTTCTACCCAATCGCTTCTTTTATAGTTTATTATTTATTTCTTCCATGAGTTGGAGAGAGACATAGAGATGGTACCCCAACAGGGTCTTAATGCCACAACACATCCGTAACCTCAGTCAGCCCTGGATTATGGGGACACTTGTGCCCAGCGTACTCAGGGAGGTCTCTGGACGCAAATCTGAGTAGCCTCGAAGAGCACCCCACTTTACCACCATGCCACTGTCCAGCCCCCTGCCTCACTCTTCGTACAGATCCCCTCGCCTTCGGGTGTCAGGTCAAATGTCACCTCCCAGCTAGTCTTCCCTAAGCTCCCCTAGAATGGCCTCCAGTCACGCCACAGCCCTGCACTGACACATGGGTCTTCGTTTATTCCCATGAGAGCACACATCTGTCTTGCTACGTGTCGACTGGCTTCCCTCCTGGCCCCCACTGTAATGTTCAGTGGACAGGAATCTCAGCTTCTTGTCTGCGTCCCAAGCACCTGCTGTGGGGGCGGGAAGGAGGGACTCGAGGTGCTCTCTGTGAAATCTCAAGTCTTCTGTGACTCCCTAAGACTGATCTGCAAAGCTGGCTGGTTCCCTGCTGAGGCCTGGCCTAGAACCAGCCACGCCCTGGGATGCCCCGCCATGTGGTAGTGGTGACTGGGAATCTTTCAGTGATGACTGGTTAGAGAATAAACAAGTGACCATGTGTCACAATGGCTGAAACCGCTCCCTGGCAGGCATGCCTGAGGAATGGCCCCACACACAGCTTCTCCGGCCTTTCCTTCCAGATTTCTCTAAGGGAGGAAAGCAGCACCAGAAACCGATGACCCGTTAAACTTGTGAAAACCTTCTGAGTTGTCGGTGGGGAAGGACGACTGTTTACCAGGTGGCTGGGGGATCACGGAATCCTCATGTGGCCATGTCAGTGCGTATCCTGGTAAAATCGGTCCTGGCCTTTTTCCTGGGGGATAGCTTGTGATCCAGACCAACCCTGACTGGGTCTCTAAGGAAATATCGCTTCCTCAGAGAGGCCCCTTTGGACCCTTCACTCCGAACCTCTTCCTCCTGAGCGCCTACCAGGCATCTGAGGTCTTATTTCCTCCCAAGTGGCACTGCCGAGCGTTACTTATATATTTAGTTTATGTGTTTATCATCTGTTTCTGCCACTAACTATAAACAAAAGAGTCAAGTCAGTTTAGTTCAATGCTGTCTTCATCGAACTGCAGGCCATTCCCAGAAGAACCCACCAGTCCTTGGAAGATTCCAGAAACTGAGACAACAGGGATTCTTTCCACCCTGTAGACTCAGAGCTTGAGGGGTCTCCAGGCCATTCACCAATCAGGACACATAGTTGGAAGGGAAGTGGTCCTTCCCCCTTCCCCCACATGGTTCTGCACTGTCACTGATCTGCTGAGTGGGGCAACCGCTGAGAGGCGAAGCCAGGGCCCAGGGCATTGGCACCTGGAACACAGAGCTCCAGCCTCAGCCTGTGCTGGCTGATGGTCGCCTCCCATTTATGTTCCCCCACAGCCTGGTGTTACCCCTGGTTTACAGCTGAGGAAATGGCCGCTCAGAGAGGGTGTGGGGTGGAGTCAGTGAGCTCCCACATGGAGAGCTGGCCCGGAGGACAGCACGGTAAGACCCTGGGTTGCTGAAGCCCCAGATCCCGGCCTGTGCTGTAGCCCTCAGGACCCAGGAAAGTTGCTTAGCCTCCTAGTGTCAGCCTGGAGGCTTTCCAGTGAGAAAAACCCAACTGAAAGTGGCTTTTGCAAAATGGGGAATTGACTGGCTCACGAGACTGGGAAGTCCAAAGGTGGCTTGCTTCCAGGGGCTCCAATGTCATCATGACTCCAGCTCCCTCCAATTCTGATCTGACCCCCTCCATAGGCTAGCTTCACTCCCAAGCAGGCTTTCCTCCCAAGATGACCAGGATGGACCCAGCAGCTCAGCAACCCGGGTGCAAATAACTTCTTGGGCCTGGTGGTCCTGGCCCTGGACATCGGTCCAGTTGAGACTCACATGCCACCTCTAAGCCAATATTTGTCCAGGAGGAAATTTGGCAAATGAATAAACTGAGGCTCAAAGTAGTCAATTAATTAACCAAGGGCACACAACTAGTAAGTATTGAGGTGGCGTTTAGATACTGTCTCGAGTCCAGCATCTGTGTTCTCCGCCGTAGTGCTAGGAACTCCTGTGAGCTCAAAAGACAACAATGAGGATAATAATAATAATTAGGGGCTGGCAGGTGGCAGAGTGATTCAAGCACTGGACTCCCACTGGGCCAACCGTGGTTTGAGTCCAGACCTGGCAGCTTGCCTTCTCAGTTTTCCTCTCTCTCCTGTCTCTCTCATCCCCTATAGTAAACCTAAAATAATAATAATAAAGAATAATTAGTACTTGCAACAACACGGCGAAACCTGTACTGTTATCATCCCCATTGGAACGGAGGCACAGAGAGGTTAAGCAACTTGCCCTTGATCACACAACTGGGAAATTGTGGAGCCGAGATTTGACCCCAGTTAGTTCCCCACGCTGCTTCCCATTCTGAAATGCGATTACTATATAGAGCCCTGCACCATTTCAGAACTCACAGGAAGTGAGCAGCCCAGTCTCATCCCTGAGCTCTTCCCCAGCCTTATAAAGATTCTCCCACCTCTCCACCTCCAGAAAACACTAGACTTTACTCCAAGCCATTAAGGGAGCCGAGATTTGACCCCAGTTAGTTCCCCACGCTGCTTCCCATTCTGAAATGCGATTACTATATAGAGCCCTGCACCATTTCAGAACTCACAGGAAGTGAGCAGCCCAGTCTCATCCCTGAGCTCTTCCCCAGCCTTATAAAGATTCTCCCACCTCTCCACCTCCAGAAAACACTAGACTTTAATCCAAGCCATTAAGATGAAAACAGAAATAAATACATAAATATAATCCTAAACTGCTTGTCTGGTCAGAGTAACTTCCCTGCTGGGGGGAGGAGGCATTTAGGGGAAACTCGGGGAGTCACGTGTGTTCTGAGAAAGGAAGGTCAGAGGCCTGGGGGAGGGTTCAAGGAGGGAAGTTGGGCCCAAGGATGGAAACAGACCTGGCCCCACGCTTTCAGCAAGTGAAGAATGAGGGCAGGACTCCAGAGGCCTTCGCAGCTCCCTCACCTTAGTCTATCAGGGCTGAGTGGTTCTGGGTGTGGGTTCTGGAGTCTGCTTGCCTTGGGCCTGTGTGTCCTTGGGCAAGTTCCTTACCGTCTCTGATCCTCAGAGCTCCACCTTCTTAAAAACAGTTCATTTATTGAGAGACAGAAGCAGAGGACCCCCTACCCCAAGCCCCTGGCCCCTGACAGGGTCTTGCCTTGTCGCCATCCCTCCAGTAGCTCAGTCACCCAGATCACAGGCACACCTGGCGAGGGCAGGTTGCCCTGGGCTCCAAACCCCAGGCCTTCCCACATGGCTCTGGCCTGGCGCAGTGGTGCCCTGCCACCTGCACCTCTTTAGCTGGGGCTGGCTTCCCGACAGGGCTCTGATGGTTAAATGAGATGGGAGGTAAAATGCTCAGCCCAGGCTCTAGCTCAAGGCAAAGACTCGGCAAACTTGGCTCTTTCGACTGTGTAGGTTGCTGCATGGGAAAACCAGGCTACCATTTGTCTCCAGACTGATCATCATAGATGTTGCAACCTATTTCAGGAATCTGCTTTTCGTCCTGCTGCTGGAGACAGGGCTCTGATGGTTAAATGAGATGGGAGGTAAAATGCTCAGCCCAGGCTCTAGCTCAAGGCAAAGACTCGGCAAACTTGGCTCTTTCGACTGTGTAGGTTGCTGCATGGGAAAACCAGGCTACCATTTGTCTCCAGACTGATCATCATAGATGTTGCAACCTATTTCAGGAATCTGCTTTTCGTCCTGCTGCTGGATTCATGGGTGTGTGCATGACCCATGCCATCGCATAGAGCCCTGTGCGCAGAAGGACCTGTACTGGCTCGCTCTGCTATCGTTGTCTTGAAATTATTAGTAACTTTTTTTTTTTAAAGTATTTTCTTTCTTTTAAATTTTTAGAGGTTTTTACCTTAGGGCACTCACGAAAAAAGACAGAGACAGAGACAGTGGGAGGGAAAGTGAGAAATCACCCTCCTGGGAGGGGATGGCCATGGTTCAGTGCCTTCTCCTGCATTCTCCTCCCGGGATCTTGGGCACACACGCACACGCACTCGGCGTGATTTTCAAGCCCTCAGGTCCAGACTCATACTGCGGTCGGCCATGTGGGAGTCCAGTGATGCAGCTGCTGTGCCATCTGCGTGCCCAAGCATTTTCTTTTCTTTCATTTTTCATTTTCTTTTTTAATTATCAAAGGGCATGTGTGTTCATAAGAGAGAAAGAGAGAGCACAGTGGGACCTGGCCAGCCCATATTTCCTCTACTGTCCGTCCTGTCAGGGTCCTGGGCACAAACACACGTGCTGGCACGTTTCTCAAGCCATGGGGACCAGGGTTTGAACTTCAGTTAGTCTTCTGGGATCCGGCTCCCAGTGTACAGTGCTTAACCACTGAGCTACAGGGCCTTCTTGATAACATTTGAACAAGGAGCCCTGTGTGTTCCTTTTGCACTGGGCTTCTAAAGTTATGTATCCAGTCTTAGAAGTGAAGTTTTCAAGGTTTTGAAGGGGATTTGAAGCAGTTTTGTCTTCAAAGATGGAAATGACCTTTCTTCCCTTTTGTTCTGGAAGAGGCCAGTGCTCCTGGAGCAAATTCTGATGCAGACATTTCCCAGATGCCCAGGCCCCAGGAGGTCCTGGTGAGGTGCTCTCCTGTGCTTAGTGATGTCAGCCCCACAGCCAGGCGCGGTGGGCATCGACCAGGCCGGCCTGTGTTCAGCTAGGCTTGATCTCCAGCATCTCTCTCAATCTTCCCAGCCATCCGGTAAGAAGGAGTGTCATCACCTCATTTCGCAAATGAGGAAACTGAGGCAGGAGTGGCTCTGTGTCTTGCCCACTGTCACACAGTCGCATCAAGTTGGGCATATCTGTAGCAGGTCTGTAGCTTTGTAGAGCAAAGGACTTGATTTCAAGCTTAGATTTAGTTGGACATGTTCCTGAGATCCTGGAGAGAGATGCTTTTTTGATCAGGTATTTGTTTCAGTAGTTTCTCTATTTGAAGTTGGAAATGGTTTTCCATACAGGGATGGAGCTTTCTGCCCAAGGACATGGAATTCCCACTGCACAGATCCTGGGGTGGCGAGGAAGGCAGACTCACTGTGGGGAAAGAGAGGACCTTGGCTTTATGTGAGGCCAAGAGGAGAAAGATTAAAGCCAGGGAGGCTGGCTCCTAACATGTAGCAGGCCAGCAGGATGACAAGTATGAAGCAGGTCCTTAGCTGCAGCAGCTAGTATGTACAATTTCATTTTGCATTTTCCTTCGCATGCATTGTAATTCCCATCTGTTATCCCCAAGGAGTCAGTAAAATTTTGCTCCTTTGTCATGCCTTACTTCTTCATTTCAGGAGTGAAAACATGTGCATGTGTGCCCAAGATCCCGGGAGGAAAATACAGGAGAAGGGATTGAACTGTGGCCATCCCCTCCCAGGAGGGTGATTTCTCACTTTCCTGCTCACTGTCTCTGTCTTTTTCTGTGACCCATCTGTTATCCCCAAGGAGTCAGTAAAATTTTGCTCCTTTGTCATGCCTTACTTCTTCATTTCAGGAGTGAAAACATGTGCATGTGTGCCCAAGATCCCGGGAGGAAAATACAGGAGAAGGGATTGAACTGTGGCCATCCCCTCCCAGGAGGGTGATTTCTCACTTTCCTGCTCACTGTCTCTGTCTTTTTCCGTGAGTGCCCTAAGGCAAAAACCTCTAAAAATAAAAAAGAAAGAAAATGCTTTTTAAAAAAAAGTTACTAATAATTTCAAGACAATGATAGCAGAGCGAGCCAGCGTGGGACCAGCAGATGGTATAATGGTTACGTCGCTAGACTCCCACTTAACCAACTGTGGTTCAAGTCCTGGACCCGGAGGCTTGACACTCATGCTGGGCACATGTGTGTGCATGGCCGAAATCCCAAGAGGAGACTGGAGGATAAGGGATTGCAGCATGGCCATCCCCCAGGGGGGCGATTTCTTGCTTTCTGTCTCCTGTCTCTCTCTCTGACTCTCCAGGGAATGCATATGCCCTATAGCAAAAATTTATCTTAAAAAAATTAAAATTTTGTCCACATGAACTCATGGTTCGAGTCCTAGACCCAGAGGCTTGAAACTCATGGGCATGCATACCCAAAATGCCAAGAGAAGAGTGTAGAAGGGATTGCTGTATGGCCTTACCCTAGGGGATGATTTCTTGCTTTCTATCTTTCTGTCTCTCTCTGACAAGCACATGTGCCCTATAGCAAAAGTCTCTTTAAAAAAAGGTAAAAGTAAAAATATAAACCTTGTTTCTCAGCATATGCTCCATCAAATTCAAGACACTTTGTAATCAATGATGCCATTTGGTCTATCCTTAGAGAACTGGTGATTCAGGGAATCTAACCATGTCAAGGCCATCCTTTACAGTGTTAACCAAAGGAAAATGGGTACCTTTTCAAGATTTTTTTAAGACTAGGAAACAAAAAGAACTCAAAAGGAGCCAAATCAGGTCTGTAAGGTGGATGATTTCCCATTGACACCCTCATTAAATTACCCTTGTTGGATGAGGAATGAGCAGGAACATCATTGTGGTGGAGAAGGACTCTGGGAAAGATTTCCTGAGCATTTTTCCACTAAAATTTCCGTTAACTTTCTCAAAACACTCTCATAAAAAGCAGATATCATGGCTCATTGGTCTTCCAGAAAGTTACCAAGCAAAATATCTTAAGCATCCCTAAAAACTGTGGCTATGACCTTGGCTCTAGACTGACCTGATTTGCTTTGACTGAATGACTTCCACCTCTTGGTGGCCCATGGTTTGGTTATACTCTGTCTTCAGGGTCATACTGGTAAAGCCGTGTGTCATCTCCCATTACGATTCTTCAAAGGAACTCTACGAGAGCTTGATCCCACTCGTTTATAACTTCCATTGAAAGCTCTGCTCTTTGCAGCTGACCTGGGTGTAACGGTTTTGGTATCCATCAGGTAGGCAGTTTGCTCAGCCTTAATTTTTCCATCGGAATTGTATCCGCTACACCAGTTAAGAGGTCTGTGATGTGGGCAATTGTTTCTGCTATCAATCATCCGTCATCTTCAGTTAGGGGAACGAGCTTAGTTTTCTCTTCGAACTGATATGGCTGGTCTGCCACTGTGACCTCATCTTCAACATTACCCCATCTCTGACTAAAACTAGTTGTGCATTTGTAAACTGTTGATTACTTCGGGACACTGTCCTCATAAACTTCTCAAAGCATCAGTGACTTCAGTTTTCTTCCACCCATGCCTCCCCCTAAATGTGATGTTTGTTCCTACTTTAATTTTAGCAGAGTCTGTGTTGCTCTGATAGGCACTCTTTTCAAACTGATGTCTTACCCTTCTGGGTGCCCCATAGTGGGTCCTGTTCAGACATGTCATCATGAATTAGTATGAGTTTATTTTGGCACTAAAAATGTTTGAAATCCATGCATCATTTTTTCCTAATACACATTTTCCCCTAACTTTTTTGAAGGCTTCCTCATACATGACAGAGACAGGATAAAAAGGCTGATATTCATCTGATAGGATAGCTACAGTCATCCTGGTTGCTTACAGCAGTGCTCTGTTTAGACATAAACTTCTGCTTTGTATAAGTCACTTGTTAGTGGGCATCTCAGCTACAGTAACTGGGCCTGTATTCTAGTCAATCCAGCGATGTTTTGGAGGGCTGTGAGGGAAGAAGGCGGAGTACCACTTCCAAGTCGAGATGGTGTTAGAGACAGGAGCAGCCCCTGGTACAGACCGTTCAGAGATGGCAGATGAGAGCTGTCAGAGCCCTGGAGAAATGGCTCACTGTGGTTGCCAAGCAACCACAGGGATGGTCCAGGGGCCATGTGAGCATCCCCCAGAGATTCTGAGTAATATCCTGCAGAAAGAACCTGATAAAAGCCTGGTCTTTTTAGACTCATGGGGTCCCATTGTTCGTTAAATATTAAAGGGGAAGCTGGAAATTTTGGGGACAGCAAGAGTTTGCCTAGCAAATGTTAATTCCCTTCTGAGACAGACATTGTTGAATGCCTACTTACTCCTCATTCCCTTCCCCTTCTCCTGTCCTTCATCACAGAGGCTAAAAGGGGGAGATGCTTCTTTTCCAAGCCTCCTCTGCA
>NW_006159507.1:1296244-1308464 GCF_000334495.1 Tupaia belangeri chinensis
GTTTCAGTCCTGGCTCATGGGACGTGAGGCAAGATCTGCCCAGGACTTGTGGGAAAGGTTTCCTCCTCTTATAAAATAGACATATGGGAGGCATTTATTTATTTTCAACTTTTTTCTTTTTTTGTTAGAGAGAGAGGGAGCACTACAGGGCATGTGTGCTCACCAGAGAGACAGAAAGCAAGAAATCATCCCCAGAGGGATGGCCATGCCACAGTCCCTTCTCTTCCATTCTCCTCCTGGGTTTCGGGGCACACATGCATATGTGCCTAGTGTGAGTTTGAAGCCTCCAGGTCCGGGACTTGAACTGCAGTCAGCCTTGTGGGAGTCCAATGATGTAATCACTATGCCATCTGCTGGCCCCATGGGAGGCATTTCTTTACCCCACTAAGATGAAAGATCAAAGAGATAGAAAGTACCTAGTTCCTTGATGATATTGTTGAGTTATTGCACTGTCCCCTGGACACTGTCTAGCTCTGGGCATATTTGAGGAGACACATCTTGGGACCAGCCGATGTCATAATGGTTATGTCACTGGACTCTCATGTAGTCGACCATGGTTTGAGTCCCAGACCAGGCCACTTAAAACTCATACTGGGCGCGCCTGTGTGCATGCCCAAGATCCCAAGAGGAGAGTGGAGGAGAAGGGATTATGGTGTGGCCATGTCCCCTGGAGGGTGGTTTCTCACTTTCTTTCTCTATATCTTTCTCTGCCTCTTTGGTGAGTACACTCTATTGCAAAAAACTTCTCTAAAAAAGAGAGAGAGAGAGCCTAAGTGTTTTTATTATTTCTACCACTTTGGGGTGGCTTTTTTGTTACTTATAGCCAAGAGTTACTTGCTGACTGATACATGGTCTTTGTCTTCTGTCTCTACGTTCCTCTAGCCCTCTGGGTCTCAAATTTAGCCACATTCCTTAACTAGTTGCTTTGGAAGTCAAGAACTTTTGGAAACCACCCGTGACAACTTGTCACCACTGTCCTTCTAAAGAATCTCCTTTGTCATGCCTTACTTCTTCATTTCAGGAATGAAAACTTTATCTGGTGGAGTGAAAACAGAACTTCATACAAAGCTCGATTTGGGCATGGGTGGATCCACCTGTGTCAGTCTGATCGGCTGACTCTCTGCCCTCACTGCTGTGGACCATAATAGCATTGATCTTGTTACACCCCTAGAGCCTGGCTTGGACCCTGGGGGAGAGACGGTGCTCCCTGAGCCCTTGTGAATAAAGGTGCGAGAGTGAATCATCTAACCCCCATTTCATCACCTCCCTAAACAGAGCCAACTTCCCTCCCTACTGCCTTCCCATATTACTGTAGGGCAAGACAGTTCTTGCAGAGACTGAGCCGGGAAGAAGAGGTTAACCCAATTCTCAGTTCCCAAGCAGCTTCTAATCCCTCTCTTAAATTACTCTAAATCCATCCACTGTCAGCCTCGGCTCTTGGTTAGCTCTGAGCCAACACTGTGTCTTCTCAAACAAAGGCAAGAAGAAAAAGGGGGGGGGGCAGAGAAAGAAGGAGACTGCATGTGTATTTAAATAATTTCAAGAACCTTGGAAGAACTAATGAGAGAAGCAACTTAAAGTGGACATGCTCTCATGCAGAACTGTAGAGGCTAGCACTAGAGGTGAGACATTTTTATTTTTTTTTTTAAATGCTTTAATCATGAATCAATACACTTTTTTTCCTTTTTTTTTTAACTATGGGACATGTGTGCTCATTGTATAGAGAGAGACAGAGAGAGTGAGACAGAGGGAAAGTGAGAAATCACCCCTCAGGGGGATGGCCATGCCACAATCCCTTCTCTTCCATTCTACTTTCAGGATTTGGGCACTCACATATGCCTGGCATGATTTTTAAGCCGCCAGGTCTGGGACTCGAACTGCAAAGTCAGCCATGGGGGATCCAGCACCTTAACCACTGTGCCACAGGCTGACTGGAACACACATTTAATAAGAAAATTTGAGGGCTGGTGTAACACTAGAACACAACACTCTGCAAGGCTGGCCCACATGGGGAGGTTTTGGGTTCCCATCAAGAGACCTCCCTGAGTACACTGGGCATGCGTACTCCGTGACCCATGGCTGACTGAAGCTGAGGATGGATCATGGCTTGTACGTTCGTTGGGGATGCCTCTGTGTGTGCGTCTCTCTCCCCTTTGGCATTCAAAAAAAATCAGAAATATTGACTTTCCATCTAGGGACCCCCATTACTTTGAGCCCCGCACCTTACATGTGGAATGAAATGATGCTGGTGGGCTCTGAGTCCAACCGTCTAGTTCAGAGGTTCCCCCAGCAGTTGCGACCAGCCACCTCCTGCAGAGGGGTCTGTGGACGTTGCAGCAGGATGGCAGCCCAGCCCCACTCTGACCACCTGGGGATAAATGGAAAGAAGAAAGGTAATAAGAAGAAAGGAAACACCCATTTCTAAACCACTGGAGCTGTGACTCTACTTTGAACTGGGTGATGTGAGTGGATGGGTATAGAAGAAATTGGAATGAAATCTAAGGTTGAAGTTTTTCTCTAGAAAAAATGTTATTAAACTATAAGACACATACATAAATGTATAAATATCACAAAGGCACAGTTTAAGGAATTTCCAAGACTGAGCATGCTCACATGACCAGCACCCAGATCATGATACAGAGGGACCAGATGGTGGTGCAGCAGTTAAACCCGCTAGGCAGTCCCACATGGGAAGGTCCCCAGTTCGAGTCTGAAGACCTCCCTGAGTACAACAGGCATGTGTGTGCTCATGACCCAGGGAAGGCTAAAGTCTGGGGGTGCATCACGGGGTCAAGACCCTGTTGGGGGTGCATGCTCTCTCCTTCTCTCTCTTGTTTACTCATGTAAGAAACAAATTAGTAAACATTAAAAATACAGAGCTAGTCCCCCCAAAGGCCACCTTCTAGTCACTACCCTTCATCAGGGGTGACCACTGTCCTGTCTAACACCCTGGACTGGCTTCGCCTGTTTTTAGCTTCATCTCCATGGACTCTTGCAGGGTGTGTCCCATTGCACCAGCTTCCCTGTGCCCAACGTTGTGATCACAGATTCATGTGCTGTGGGGTGCAGTTGTGGTTCTTTTATTGAGACTGCCATTTTAATTTGAGGGAGCTTGAGGGTTTGAAATTTTTATTTTTATTATTTTAATTTTAGTATTATTATTTAATTTGCTATAGGGCACATGTGTTTACCAGAGAGAGACAGAGAGAGAGAGAGTGAAAGTGAGAAAGCAAGCCACCAGGTCCTGGACTCGAACCAGGTTGAGCCACGTAGGAGTCCAGCAACTTAACCACCATGCCACCTGTTTGACCGAAAGGGGTTTGAGTTTCAGGAACTGAAATGGGACATCTTTGGTAACCGAAAGGGCCTGGCACGTTGTGGAATGGAAGAGGTCATAGGTTTAGGAAGCCCAACTTCTAATAGCGGCTTGACTCCGGGCAAATTCCTGACCTCCTCTGTTATGTTATGTGGAGAAAATACTGGTTCCTTCCTCGCCAGGTCGCCGTGAAGATTCGGTTGGTTAATCTAGGCAAAGGGCAGGACAGTGCCCGTACACAGGAACTGCCACGTGACAGCCTACTGTGACCTTGACTCCTGCCTCTATTACAACTCCTACTACCGCTCTCTGTTTTTATTATTACCCAGAGGGAAAAGGAGGTTCAACAGAGAATATTTGATAGCAATTAGTATAAAAATCAAATGATTCCATAGTTCCACCTCAACAAGTTGAGACGTAGCACTATCGAGTCTGAAGACCTCCCTGAGTACAACAGGCATGTGTGTGCTCATGACCCAGGGAAGGCTAAAGTCTGGGGGTGCATCACGGGGTCAAGACCCTGTTGGGGGTGCATGCTCTCTCCTTCTCTCTCTTGTTTACTCATGTAAGAAACAAATTAGTAAACATTAAAAATACAGAGCTAGTCCCCCCAAAGGCCACCTTCTAGTCACTACCCTTCATCAGGGGTGACCACTGTCCTGTCTAACACCCTGGACTGGCTTCGCCTGTTTTTAGCTTCATCTCCATGGACTCTTGCAGGGTGTGTCCCATTGCACCAGCTTCCCTGTGCCCAACGTTGTGATCACAGATTCATGTGCTGTGGGGTGCAGTTGTGGTTCTTTTATTGAGACTGCCATTTTAATTTGAGGGAGCTTGAGGGTTTGAAATTTTTATTTTTATTATTTTAATTTTAGTATTATTATTTAATTTGCTATAGGGCACATGTGTTTACCAGAGAGAGACAGAGAGAGAGAGAGTGAAAGTGAGAAAGCAAGCCACCAGGTCCTGGACTCGAACCAGGTTGAGCCACGTAGGAGTCCAGCAACTTAACCACCATGCCACCTGTTTGACCGAAAGGGGTTTGAGTTTCAGGAACTGAAATGGGACATCTTTGGTAACCGAAAGGGCCTGGCACGTTGTGGAATGGAAGAGGTCATAGGTTTAGGAAGCCCAACTTCTAATAGCGGCTTGACTCCGGGCAAATTCCTGACCTCCTCTGTTATGTTATGTGGAGAAAATACTGGTTCCTTCCTCGCCAGGTCGCCGTGAAGATTCGGTTGGTTAATCTAGGCAAAGGGCAGGACAGTGCCCGTACACAGGAACTGCCACGTGACAGCCTACTGTGACCTTGACTCCTGCCTCTATTACAACTCCTACTACCGCTCTCTGTTTTTATTATTACCCAGAGGGAAAAGGAGGTTCAACAGAGAATATTTGATAGCAATTAGTATAAAAATCAAATGATTCCATAGTTCCACCTCAACAAGTTGAGACGTAGCACTAAACCGGTTCGACGTGTGTCATCTCAGCTCAAGTTCACGTCCATGCCACGGAGTGAGTGCTTATTGGACAGACGAGGCAGCTGAGGTTGTGAGGGAGGAGCACCTCCCTCGGGGTCAGAGACGGTGGTGGTGGAGCCCTGATCTCTGTGACCATAAGTCATGTTCTCTTTGCCCTTTAACCTGATTCTCAGGTCCTTGGGATGTTTTGTGATGACCTTGGCATGACCTCCTCCCTTTGTAGTGTAGCTTTAGAACTTACCAAAACATTTTTTTCTCGATTGATTTGTCCATCAGCCACGTTCACAGGAGGCTTAGTCTTTTCCTGGAGCACTTTGTGAACTACCAGGTGGGCGGGTCCGTCATACTCAGTAAACAGGTTCTAAGGTAGTCTTGTGGTGGTGGGTATGATGGCTAGGAGTATCAGGTTGCTTTTGCTGAAATCAGCAGCCGGGGTAACAAAGTTATCTCATTGCATATTCAGATATTGTAAGGACGTAAGGCACTTTGAGGGAATAGAGAGAGAAAGCTGCAGGACTGAATTTGGAAAGAACTGGGGACAAAGTTGTTGCAGAACCCTGGCTACAATGACTGGCTAGTGTTCACTTCCATGCTGAAGATGGGGCTCTTGGGATACTTTGGTGGCAAGTAACGGAAAACTCGCCTCGAACTGGTCTAAGCAGTATGGGAATTTATTGGTAGGAGGGGCAACTCCAGTTTGGTTGATTCAGAGGTTCAAGAATGTAATAGAGAATCAGCTGGTGGTCTGGTGGTTATAGTGGCTGGATCCCACTTGGCCAACTGCATGGTTCAAGTCCTGGATTTGGCAGCTTAAAAAACACACCAGGCACATGTGTCTGCATTCCTAAAATCCCAGGAGGAGAATGGAGGAAAAGGGACTGTGGCGTGGCCTTCCCCCTGGCAATCCATCACTGCCTCCTTTCTCTTTCTGTCTCTTCCGGCGAGTACATGCACCGTATAGCAAAATTTTCCAAATAAAAAAGAAGGCTGTAACTGAGAATCCACATTCTCTCCCTTTCTTCCCTTTACCATCCACACGTGAGCTTCATCCCAAGGCTGCTTCCCTTTGCTGCAAAATGGGGCCAGTAGCAATCAGATCATCTGTTTTTAAAAAAATTATTTTATTAAATTTTATTTATTTTACTTATTTATTTTAATTTGACCAGAGAGGGACAGAGTGAGAGAGAGAGAGAGAGAGTGAGAAAGCAAGTCACCAGGTCCAGGAGTCGAACTGCAGTTGGCCATGTGGGAGTCCAGTGCCCTTAGTCACCATCCTACCTCCTGGCCTCTGCGGTCAGATCATCTGTTAAAAGAGGGAGGGACATCCTATGGCTGTCTCTTAAGAGTCAGGAAGCATTGGGAACCAGCAGTTAGCGTAATGGCTATGTCGCTGGACTCCCACATAGTCGACCGCGGTTCGTGTCCTGGACCCGGTGGCTTGAAACTCACGCTGGGCGCGTGTGCGTGCGTGCCCAAGATCCCGAGAGGAGAATGGAGGAGAAGGGATTGCGGCGTGACCATCCCCCCTGGGGGGTGATTTCTCGCTTTCTGTCTCTATGTCTCTCTCTGTCTGTCTGGCGAGCGCACGCACCCTACAGTGAAAATCTCTCCCCCCCCCAAAAAAAAAAAAAAAAAAAAGTCAGGAAGCATTGCTATCAGAGTCCCCAGGAAATCTTTTCTGGTGCCTCATTGGCCCTAACTGGTGCCAGTTTACCCCTGAATTACCCAGTCATCAACAAGAGAGTGATTTTTGGCTCCCAGAGGACACTTGACAATGTGTGAAGACATTTTCAGTTATCGCAACCAGGGGATGTGTTAGTGGCCTCTCATGGGTAGAAACCAGGGCTGGAGCTAACTCTCCTGCAGTGCAGAGGGCAGTTCTTCCCCGCCCCTTGCTCACCTCAACGAATCATCTGTTCCCAAATGTCAATAGGGCTGAGTTTGAGAAACCTTGGCTTAGACAAACCAAGCTCGTCCCTGCTTCTGGGGTGGAGTAGCTGTTGGAAGTCACATTTTCCACAGCAAAAATTTTTTAAAAAAAGTTTACTGATTGTATTTGTTTTAGAGAATACATGCACAGAAGGAGAGGAGCACCCGTGACAGGGCCCCCTATGCTGGGTTCCCTTTCCCCAGCCCTCCAGCTCCTTGGGATCTTGGGCACATGTGCAAATGCTTAGATATCTTTAGGCCAACCCAGGAATCCAAATAGAGTCAACCACATGGCTTCCAGCACTGCCATTCAGTTTGCTACCAACTGCACCACTAGGCTGGTCCTCCACTCTGACGGTTTTTATAACTACGTGTTTTGACTCTGTTTGAGATTAAGATTTCAGAAAAGGTGTGCTTTGATTGGCCTGGGTCACGTGCCCACTCACAGGCTAACAGAATGCAAGGCAGTGTGGTCGACCAGTAGTTCTCCCACAAGAAGCTTGGGATGCAGGCACAGGAGTGGGAAGAGATGTTATACAAGCAAAATGATCAAAAGCCCACCTCAGCTTCTCTAAGAAGCTTCAACTCTTGATGGTGCTAGAGGGGACAAGTTTCATGTCCTGACTGAAAACCCACAAAGCTGTGATGAACTTCCCCAGTGACTCTCCCCTCATAGAAGAAGAGGGAGACATTCTGGAATGGTATAGGGGAGCATGTGAGAAGAATGAGAGTGTATGAGCTTGGCTCCAAAGATGGCTGTCATCAAGCCCTTCCCTCCCTGCACTCCTCCCTGAGACAGAGGGTCTGCTCCTCTGCCCCCTTTGAATATGACAGGCCTTGATGACCTAGTGACTAAGCAGCTGACCATGGCGGAAATAATGCCTGGTGACTTCTGAGTTTCCTGCCTCTGGTCACCCTGTGCTGTCATGGGAGATCACTGAGAAGCCATCTTGGCCTCCCAGCCTATGTCAAGAGTTGCCAACAGGCATCTGCTTAAGATTGCATGAGGAGCCCCCAAGTGTGAGAGCCACTCAGCTGAGCCGTAACCCACAGCACTGAAAGTGGTTCTAATCCGTTGTTTCTCAGACACTAAGCTTTTGGGTGGTTTGTCATGCAGCAGTTTATAGGCAGAACAACATATAAATGTAATGTATACAGGAAATAAGAATAGTTCTATTTTTTTTAAGTTTGTTTATTTCTTCTGTTAGTGAGGAAGACAGACAAAGAAAGACAGAGAGCAGTCCCCCATGACCCACCTCAGCTTCAGCCAGCCCCAGGTCGTGGGTACACCAATGCCGGGGTAGTCAAGGGGTCTCCAGATATGAACCTGGGACCTTCTGTGGTCAGCCTCACAGAGGATCCTGTTTTCCTGTTGCATCATTCTCTGGCCTCATAGTTATTAATATTTGAATTTAAAATATTGTATTATAAAGGTAATAAAAAATATAAAAAATGAAGAAAAGAAACAAACACTACCCCTAGTTAGATAGATTTAACTGCAGTCACTATTAGCATTCAATTGTGTATTTTTCCATTACTTTTCTCCTATGTAAGATTTAATACAGCAGTTTGTGGGCTTCTTTTTCTTTATTATTATGCCATCACAATTATTCCATCTTATTTTTTAGAATTATGTATTTAATTTATTATTATTTTAAATTAGCTATAGGGCATGTGTGCTCACCAGAGAGAAACAGACAGAGGGAGGGAAAGTGAGAAAGCAAGCTGTAGGTCCAGGACTTGAACCATGGTCAGCCATGTGGGCATCACAATTATTCCATCTTATTTTTTAGAATTATGTATTTAATTTATTATTATTTTAAATTAGCTATAGGGCATGTGTGCTCACCAGAGAGAAACAGACAGAGGGAGGGAAAGTGAGAAAGCAAGCTGTAGGTCCAGGACTTGAACCATGGTCAGCCATGTGGGAATCCAGCACTGTAACCACCATGCCACCTGCAGGCCCCAGCCATACAGTTTTTATAGCCAGCAAGCTGTACATCTAATACTAGTCACTTGTAGTAGAGTAACGCCACCCCAGGGTGTCTATGCCCTAGCCCCACAAATCTATGAATGCGTTACTTAATAGGCACAGGGACTTTGCAGGCCTGATTAAATTAAGCATCTCAAGCGGGAAGATTATCCTTGATTATCCAGAGACCTCTGTGTAATCGTATAGCAGCTTATAAATAAGAGGCAAGAGGGTCAAAGTCAGAGAAGGTGGCATGAGGAATGAAGCCACATCAGGGAGACTGGATGATGCAACACTGCTAGCCCTGAAGACAGAGGATGGGCCCTGAGTTAAGGAATGCAGCCAGCCTCTAGAAGCCAGAGGGGAAAGAGGTGGTCTCCCCTGGTCTCCAGAAGGAATGGTCTACCAACCTTGAATTTAGCTCCATAAGATGCACTTGTGGACTTCTGATCTCCAGAACTATATGACAATAAAGCTGTTGCTTAAGCCACTACATTTGGGGTAGTTTGTTACAGCAGCAATGGGAACTAATAGACCCCCTACTGAATGCACATTATCTTCTTTGTTTTTCAAGGCAGCCCTATGAGGCAGGTACTGTTAGCACTTCTATTTTAGAAAAGAGGAAGCTGGTACTCAAACTGATGAAAGGACTTCCTCAGGACACGCAGCTGCTAAATGCAAGCCAGGGCACACGCTGGCCCTGCCGTTTATGGTTGTACTTAAAACACCGCTAGTGTAGGGTTTATTTGGACTCATAAGCATACAAGGAGTCTTCAAGAAGTGTGCACCAAATTTTTACACCAAAATAAGCACTTTAAATCCATGTCCCACAAACTTTTTGAATTACCTTATAGAGACGTTAGTCTATGTGTCTGTCATTTGCCATCTTTTTTCTGGTACTAACATTGTGACTCTTGTGGAAGTCTCCACCAGCCATAGGATGAAAATTGTAGTTTTGAAATTGCAAGAGTCATTGACGTGTTGGACAGTACTATTTTGGGCATCAAAGGGTTTCACGTGAAAGATGAACTCCCAGGGCCAGATGGTAGTGCAGCAGGAAAAAAAAAGGAATGCAGGCTGACCCACAGGGGAGGGTTCTGGGTTCATGCCCTGACACCTCCCTAAATATGCTAGGCATATGCATGCCCATGATCCAGTGCAAGGAATGACTGTTTTCCAGCACATAAAAAAGAATCGTTGGGCCAACTTCATGGCCTACTGGAAAGGGAGCCGGAGCCCACATAGCCAACCTGGTGGCCCTGGTGGCTTGATAACCATGCCAGGTTGGAGCCGGCAGGTAGAGTGGTTGTTAAGGTGCTGGACTCCCATGTGGCCAACCACCATTTGAGTCTTGAACCTGGTAGCTTGCATTCTCATCCCCACCCCACCCCCAGCTAAATTAAAAAATAATAAAATTAAATAAGTAATTTTTTGGGAAAAAGAAAGAAACAAAAAACATGCCAGGCATGTATCCAAAATCCTAGCAGGAGGGAGATGTGAATAGTAGCATAACCATGCCTCATTTAGGGGTGTTTTCTCCCTTTCTCTCTCTGGTGAGCACATGTGCCCTCTGACAAATTCAGAAAAGTAATAGTAAGGACCAGCAAGTGGCATGGTGGTTAATGGTGGTTAAGGTGTTGGACTCCCACATGGCCAACCAGTTTGAGCTCTGTAGCTAGCGGCTTGGAAGTCATGCTGGGCACGAGTGCGTGCGTGCTCCAAATCCCAAGAGGACAATGGAGGAGAAGGGTTTGTGGCGTGGCCATCCCTCCTGGAAGGTGATTTTTCACTTTCTTTCTGTCTCTCTCCAGCAAGCACACACACACTATGGCAAAATAATAATAACACTAATAATAATAAATTGGAGGGCAGGTAGGATAGTTTCTAACAGGTAAATGCAGAAGCAGATCGGGGGACGCTGCTGGCCTTAACACCTATGTCTGCTGGCTTAGCTCATGGGTAGCTCTTTTATTGAAGGGGGAAACAGCTGAATAGAAAAGAATCCTGTTTTGTCAAGTTCTTGGCCACCTTCTGATTATAGATACATTTAATCTTGACTCCATTTCAGAAGCTTTGCAGATTTTCTATAAATGTCATTAAAACTAATCTTAAATACAGGAGGCTGACATACCAGTTAAAATTCAGGCAGCTCTTCAAAATTGTGTTGGGCCAATCCAAACCGCAGAGTAAATTGGGACTTCATCATTTTTAAATAAAGTGTATTTATGCATCTCTTCCACAGGCAAGAGAGGCAGAGAATGGGGGACGGGTCCCTCAACAGGGTCAGTTCGAAGCTCCAGCTGCCATGGTGTCTTGATGACTTAATATTTGTGGTCCTCCTCTCTTTGGGTCACTTTCCCCTTCCCTGTTGGTGTTTCTTTTGGCCTCCGCTGAGTAAATGATTTGCTCTTGAGTCTGTCTCAGAGCCTAGTCTGGAGAAATCTAAACTAAGATACAAAGCCTCCACTGGGGGATTTCAAACTAAGATAGTAATCAGATCCCGTTGCAAACAGTCTCGCTTTAAATCTTCCTAAAAGAACAGAGTAGGACCAGCTGTCCCTCAATGAAACAACCCTCCTGTTAACCATCAGGGATGGCTGGGGGGAGCGGATGGCTCTTCTATTCCCTGAGTGGAAGGATCTCAGCTTTCCCTTGGCATTAACAAGCCTTTTACTTCACCCCCCTGGTACATAAATCACCCCTTGATTTCCCATGAACTCCGCTGCGTTTCGCAGAAAGTTACTCTCACTGAAACACAGACGATGCTCTGTTGGTGGCTTTGGAAATGCTCCTTGGGTCTTCAGCCAGGGGCATCGCTGGCGCCTATTCAGTTACTTTCTGGGGACAGTCAGACATGGAGCTTACGGACAGAAAACAGCTTGGTTCAACACGTTCATTCGCCAAAAAGAGATTTCGCAGATGGCCGATGGGAAGTCCCAGGACAACAATGGGGCCACGCTACTTCATATTCCAGGTGTTCTTGCATTTCATACAAGGAGGCCAGTCAGGAGCTGTTCTGCACCAGCCTCGTTCTCCAGAGGGCCATGCACGCACCCTGAGATGCCTTTAGGGAACCACGCCTTCTAGGAGTTCTCTCTGCTGGGGAAGTTCCCTCGAACCTCCACCCAACAAGGCGCACGTGGCTTACCACCAGCCAATCAGAGTGGCTGAAGTGTAAGCGCTACAGTGATTGGCTCGGGCATGGGCATGTGGTACAGACTGGTCCAATCAGGGCTCCTCGGGGATTGTTTGGTGCCTATGGAAGGCAGACTGTCTCCCGCTCCCGGTGCGCCGAGTGATTGGGGCTGGCAATGCCAGGGCGGGGGACATCTCGGTGCCAGAGGCGTTTTCCATGTTACTTTCTTCCTCCCTAGTCATGGCTGCTCCCTACTGCATTTGTTGACTCTCCCAGGGTAGCAGATTCCTTAACAATGATTTTGGGCAGCCGGTAACTTTCCAGTTACTTTTGCTTGTTCTAGAAAAAAAAAAAAAAAAAAAAAACCAGGGGGAAGCAGTTCCAGT
>NW_006159507.1:1308696-1337659 GCF_000334495.1 Tupaia belangeri chinensis
GTTACTTTCTCCCTCCCTAGTCATAGCTGCTCCCTACTGCATTTGTTGACTCTCCCAGGGTAGCAGATTCCTTAACAATGATTTTGGGCAGCCGGTAACTTTCCAGTTACTTTTGCTTGTTCAAAAAAAAAAAAAAAAAAAACCAGGGCGAAGCAGTTCCAGATTTTGAGCAAATAGCTACTTTAAAGTTTTGTTGGTCAGGATATTAGTTCAGCCACCCTAATAAGAGCCAACATAACTGACTCGAATAAAAGTTTAAAAAACATAATGCTCTCCTACAGAACAGCCAAAGGGCGAGTATCCCTGTGGGGCGCGGTGGTGTTTCTACCACGCCTGGGATTCGGACTTGCTGACTTGCTGCTCGGCACCCTCAGCGCATGCTTGCATATCAGGGTCTAAGGGGCTGCTGTGCTCTTGCCATCGCGACCATATTCCTGCCAGTGGAAAGAGGAAGGAGGGGCAACTCTGTTCCTCCTAACCGCAAGGCGGGAAAGTCTGCCTTGGGAGACCTGGCGGTGCAGGTCCTAGTTCCCAACCATCTGTACCGTGCTCTGTGCCCCACATGGACAGCCACAAAGGGTCCTGGTGCCCTCTGGCTTCTGACTGGGTTTGACCACTGACAGGTAAGTAGGCGGCCAGGGCAGGGCAAGTTTGGGTATTCTTTCCTCCCAGCTCACCTGTTGGGTGGCCGTGGGTGACTGTGGCCCTCAACTGAGGGTGGTCACAGCTCTGCTTGGTGACCTGCCTGCAGGGCTCCCTCTCTCTAATGTAGCAGGCACTTCATTCCTTGTTTCTGCAGGACTAGGGTAGTAACACCCCCACTGTTACCATGCGGGACTCTAGGGCGCCTCCCATAACCAGTCCCGGGTTCCCCACACCCTGCCCACACCGTTATCAACAGTCCCATAAAACTCCCATCTACCAAGACCCTGGCTTACAGAATCCTCCTGACAGCTTAGGCAGGAGGTGCCCTTATCATCACCCTTTTATTATAGGTGGGAAGGTGAGGGACAGACAGGTCAAGTGAGCTGCCTGTAGCCACAGAGCTAGTGAATGGTGGCACTGGTGTTTGAACCAAAGGCTGTCTGACTGCAGCAGCCACATTCTTTACCAGCACACGAGCCTCGGTGCCTTGGAAGCGCGCAGGGGAAGGACCAACTGTGGGCTAGCCCCCAGCGTCATTAACCTGCTGAGGACCTCAGGTTGTTCATCTTTTTAGATGAAGTTGCTGGACCAGTCCAGGAGCTGCAAACTCAGATATCTTCAGGGACCAAGAATTGACACAAGTGAGGGGAGTGGACTGTATCATTGTCACCAAAAATGTGCTTTCTCCTTTTTTTTTGTTATGTGTAGTCCTTTTAGTACTTCTCTTTCCTTTCTTCACTGGTATAGAGAAATGAGCATAGAAATAAACCACTTAGAAATCGGGCTTGGCTGACAGTAACAGAGACTTAATTCCAAAGTGACTTAAACAAATTAGAGATGTATTTATTTCATATAAAACCATGTCTGGAAGCCTGCATTACAAGGAGCAGGTATGACAGTTCCATAATATTGCCAGGGATCCATTTCCTTTCATTTTTAGCACAGAACTCTCTTCCTCAAGGTCACAGACTGGTTGCCCAGACTCCAGTCATCATATGTGTATTCCAGGGAGAACAACAAGACCTAAAGGCTTTCTTGAAAACTCCACCATCAGCTTCCACATACAACGCACTGGCCACTCCCCCTCGGCAGAGTTGACGTTTCAGGCTGAATAACCATTTGTTACACAGGTAACAGCAGCATCCCTGCCTCTACTTACTAGATATCAGTAGGGTCCCCCGCCCCCAGCCCCTCAGTTGTGACATCCAAGACCACCTCCAGACATTGCCAGATCCCCCCTGAGGGACAAAATAGCCCCTGGTTGAGAAACACTGGGCCGCTACTAGCTTTGAGAGAAGTTGCAAAATATAATTTTGTAGGGGTCTCTGTTAGAGAGGAGTAGAGATCAGACATCTGGATGGCGAATGACAAAGTGCTTACCCCAAGAGAACTCATTCTCTTTCTGAATTCTACTTAAAAGGAAACCGTAGCCCAAGAGCAGCGATCGATAAACAGCACCAGGGTAGTAGGGAGTGGTGGGGACTGTGGCAGATGGAGAGCCAAGGCCCCATTGAGCAGGGGTGCAAGACTTTTCATGAGCAGTATTTTACCACCAGGATCCTCTCCCTAGTTTGCAGTGACTGGTGTATATAAATTCCATTTTTATTAAGGAAAACTTCAAAGATTTACAAAAATAGAGTCATATGAGGGGCTGGATGGTGGCCCAGTGGGAACACAATGTCCTGCGTTGTTAACTCACCTGGGAAGGTTCTGGTTCAGGTCTGGAGACGACCCTGAAGATGCCAGGTACACACATGCCTATGATCTGGGGCCGGCTGAGACCGCAGGTCGATCATGGCATAAAGATCCTACCGGGAGTGGGAACCAGCAGTTAGCGTAGTGGCTGTGTCGCTGGATTCCCACGTAGTCGACTGCAGTTCGTGTCCCGGACCCGGTGGCTTGAAACTCACGCCGGGCGCGTGTGCATGCGTGCCCAAGATCCCGAGAGGAGAATGGAGGAGAAGGGATTGCGGCATGACCATCCCCCCGGGGGATGATTTCTCGCTTTCTGTCTCTATGTCTCTCTCTGTCTGTCTGGCGAGTGCACGCGCCCTACAGTGAAAATCTCTCCAAAAAAAAAAAAGATCCTACCGGGAGTGCCTGTCTCTCTCTGTCTCTCTGTCTCCATCTCTGCCTCTCTTGCTCATGGAAGAAAGAAATAAATTTTAAATAAGTGTAGATGTATAGGGGCCAGCAGGTGGGGTGGTGGTTAAAGGCACAGGACTCCCACTTGGCTGACAGTGGTTTGAGTCCTGGACCTGGTGGCTTGCTTTCTCACCTTCCCTCTCTGTCTCTTTTTGATCAAGCTGAAAAATAACAATAATAATGATAAAAAAAGTTAAATAAAAAAAAACTTCTTAAAAATGTAGATGTATATGCTTAGCTCTTGGTAGCCATTTTTCACGATTATTCACAATCAGCCAATCCCATTTCATTCTCGCTTCAAGCTCTCTCTTCCTTTGCTACAGTGTTTGCAGCAAATTGCAGGCCTCTTGCCATTTCAGCAGGCAGTACTTGGTAGTCACTTAGTGCGGAAGTACTTGGTAGTCACTTAGTGTTTCTTCTTTTTCATGAACCCACCTTGCTGTTATCACACCTGCCAAAATTAACAATGAGATCTCATTATGGACCCGAGGATATCTTTTTATTTATTTCTTCCATGAGAGAGAGCTAAGACAGAGACAGAGAGATAGAGGAGGCACCACACAGGGTCTTCGTGCTGTGATCCACCCCAGCCACAGGTGGCGTCACAGCCACAGGCAGCGTGTGGTGGAGGCGAACCCAGGACCTTCCGTGCCGGTCAGCATCCTGGAGCACGGTCACTCCCGTGCCACCACCTGGCCCCGGACCAGAGGAGTCTTAGGTTTTTGCCAGAGGGCACATGCACTTGCTGGAGAGAGACAGACAGCAGAAAGTGAGAAATCCCCTGGGGGAATGGCCACGCCGCAATCCCTTCGCCTCTAGATGATTTCAAAAGGCCCTTCCAGCTTTGCCATTCTAAGCTTGAGTAACTGGGCCTCCACTTCGGTCCTTCAGAGAGAAGCACTTGCGCAGACACAGACACAGAAACACATGGACACACAGACCAGCCCACAAATCACACACACATTCCAGCACACCCACACTTGTGAACACAGAAACACAGACATCATGCAGGCATGCTTGTATGCTTGTACGCATGCACACACTCCTCCACCACTTCTCCAAGAACAGAGCAGACACCCTGAGTGCCGACCTGCAATCGTTTTAAACTGGGCTGGAGCTGGTGCCCGCCTGCTCCCTGCCCACACCCTGCCACCTCCCTCGTGCTGACTCATTTTTGACTGTGAACTTGTTCACTCACCCAGGCCTTCATCTCTTCTGTGCAAAACAAGGAGAACAATTCCAAGTCACCTCCCGACAATGAGGCAGGGAGTAATGTAATTGAAGGTTTGCACACCCCTTGTGCAAGTCTTAAAGTGCTTAATAATTACCGCAATGATTGCAGCAATGATGAAGTGATTAGGAGGTGCAGCAGAAGCCCAGTGTAAACAAGAGGCCCAGAGAGGGCTGCGATGTCTTCATCTGCTTCGAGACCGTCTAAGACCACAGCCCTCCTGCCCCGGAGCCTTACGCTCACCTCTTGTGAATGCACGAAGACGTTTTTGGTGGCCTGAGAAGAGTTTCAGTATCCAACTTCTCCACTGCAGCTATTAAGGGGGAAAGATATTTTGCAGCTTGGTTCCTAAATTAGAAGGTGGTTTCTGGCTGTTTAAGTATCTACCTTTATCTCTGTGCCAATCATACCGCTGCCAACAGCGCCCGGCCGGCCTGGGCAGACCTTGGGGTCAGGGGCGGGCTGGGTACTGCATTCTTAGGTGTGCCCTCAGAGATGTCCAGACAGGCCCCCAGCTGCTGCCTCGCTCTGCTGAAGTCACTCCCAAACTATCCAGGTACAGAGGCTATGCTTGAGGTTCTGCTTTAAGCCTGGCTGTGGCCCCCACACGGTCCGCTCTTGCTCTGAGCTTGCTGCTGCACAGATCTGCTTTGCCTTTTGTTCTTCCAGGAAACTCGATTTCTCTTGGGGTTGCTCAAGTAACAAGTGAATTCTTCCTGTTCTTTTTTCTTTTTTTCTTTCTTTTTTCTTTTCAGGAGAACCAAACTATCTGGGTGTTAAAAAAAAAAAAAGAAAATATTTTGGGGGGACCAGCAGATGGTGTAATGGTTATGTCACGGGACTCCCACGTTTTCGACGGCAGCTCGAGTCCTGGACCTGGCGGCTTAAAGCCCGTGCCGGGTACTTGTGCGTGCATGCCCAAAATTCCAGGAGAAGAATGAAGGAGAAGGGATTGCGGTATGGCCATCCCCCTCTGATTTCTCACTTTCTGTCTCTCTGTCTCTCTCTGTCTCTGCAGCAAGAACATATGCCCTATAGCAAAAATCTCTCTTAAAAAAAAAAGATTAAAAAACAACAACAACAACCTAGCTCTAGCTGTTTTACTGTTATTTTTTCTTTAAGAAAGGGAGAGAGAGAGAGAGGCGATAAGGAGAGAGGCAGAGATCGGCGTTGTTGACAAGGTCTCCCATGCCACGATCGTCCTGCTCTGGCCTCCCCATTAGCTGGGAGTACAGGCAGCACAACCACTCCATCACACTCAGGTCAACCCAGAAATCAAACCCGGGCCTCTCACGTGGCCCCCAGCCTCCCAAGCAGTGGTGCGAGCTGCATGCCACTGTGGCTGGGCCCCGCTTTTTTTCCCCCTTACTGAGTGGAAAGGATGGCAGCTAAGAATTAGAGCTAAAATCTCAAGATGACAGCTTTCAAAACTCAGTGCTTCCTGAGAGGGTATGACTTCATCATCTCCAAAGCCAGTTTCCGTCCTGGAGTGAACGGAAAGCAATGGATTTTTGTTTCCTGTTGTTCTGCTTTCTAAATACGTATTGGAAGTGGGCACCCTTTGGAGAGAATTTCATTTGCAGAGGATCCGAAAGTGGAGAAGCGGCCTTCCATTCTCTGCTGAGCGAACCAGGTCATGCTAATTTGATAATAAGGACGGCGATGATGAAGGTAGTGACGGTGACGGCAGAGCTGCCACTCAGCGGGCCGGCCGGGTGCTTCGCTTGCCACAGGATATCTGATTTACGTAGGTACCCTGCTGTCCCCAGGGAGAGGATCTTCACCTCTTCCTGGAATTCCTTCCTGACCCTGGCCCCACACCCTTCCCCCTCGCTGAGTGCGCGGGCCACCCTCTCTGAAATGACCTGACTCATGTCGAGAGCAGAGCCCGTGCCTTTCCGCCTGTGGATCCCAGGGGGCCAGCGCACAGTCGGCACCTGGCTGACGTTCGCCGAGGGAACTGACCCTGTTAGATCTTGGGAGAGTGACCTAACTTCTCTGAGCTTTGCTTTCTCCTTTCTAAATCAGGGACAGTCATAATCACAGCTTCTGTTTATCGAGCGCTCAGATACCAGAGATGGCAGGCCATCCTCCTAGCATGCGTTTCTTACGAAGAGACCCTGATTTTGTTCTGGTCGGCAATATGCCTCCCATGCCTGCCAAGAGAAGCAAGCAGCAGTTGTCAGGGAGGGCTGATAACTGGCAAATACACTCCTTTTGTCTCTCTTCACTTCTTCCTTCTTTCTGCTTAGGATGTGAACATGATGGCTGGTACTCTGGCAGTCATTTTGGTCCATGAGACAATCTTGAGGATGGTGGAGCAGAAAGCTAGAAGTCCAGGGCCCTGACAGCTGTAGCCATCATTCCCACTTGGGATGCTATACCTTCTGACTTTGTAACTGTGTGTACCTGTGCCCACCGGAGCGAGGGGCATCTTACGGCATGGAGAACATTTCCAGTATCTAGAAAATTCTCGTTTCCTTCCTAGTCTATGCCCTTCCCCTCACAAATTCCAGAGGTAACTCCTGTTCTTACTTTTATCACTATGAGTTTATTTTGCTGATTCCGGAACCCTAGATCAATGAAATTACATAGTATGTAATCCTTGGTGTCTGAGGTCTTTTGCTCAACCTAATTTCTGGGACATTCATTTGCGTTGTGTGTGTAAGTAGTTCCTGTTCATTATTTTAGTGTATGCGTGTGCATGTGTATAGACACACAATGAAATAACATACACTAAGTGTATTAAAACCAGCCCATGCTGTTACAGGGGATGGGTGGACATGCTAGTATATGCCGTATATTGACACGTACGTAGTACAGTCGTGCATGCCTACCCTGCTGTGGAAGAGCTCCTGACACCGCTATTACGAACGACGCTGCGGTGAACGTTCCCCACCATGCCGCTAGGCCGTGTCTGCACTTCTCCCTGTCTACTCCAGGGTAGACAGGGAGTCCTGGCTGGGGCTCACCAGGGTCTGCTCTTGTCATCCCGTGTGTCTTCTCAGTTCTTACCGGCCTCCCACACAGGCAAGCACTCAGCTGCCTACTCGATGTTGTGTAGACGTTTTACTCACCTCTGACCTTACCATGCCCTGCCCTGGAGCTCCAAGCCAAATAAGCCTCTTCCTCTGGTCTTCCCAGCTCAGCAAACACCATCCCCACCTGCAGGCCGCAAGAGCTAGAGGTCAGCCTTGGGTCTTCCCTGCGCTCTGCTGCCCCCTCCTGGGCCGCAGCCAATCCACCCGTGCCAGCTTCATGCAGTAAGCCTGGCCCTCGGTGCCTCTGCACTGGCCTTCCTGGCCCGCCCCACTGGCCTCTCTCAGATACCACCGCCTCCTGACTGGCTTCTGCGCCGTCTGGCTTTCTTCCTGTAACTTCTCCAGAAGGCAGCAGGATGCTCTCAGAATGGGCATCGGATGATGGTTTTCCTTCGGCGTCTTCACGTTGTGCGTGGACTCAAGCCAGACTCCGACATGGTCCGAGGGCTCTGGAGCACCTGGCCTCAGCTGTCAGGCATGCTTCCCAGGGCACTCTTAGTTCCTGATGTGCACCAATCCCATCCACCTCCTCAACCAGGTATTAGACCTTTGCACATCCTTCTGGGACATCCTAAGGTACTCTACACCATGGGAGCAAATATGAACACCCGTTCTGTTCCTCCCGCCCCTCGGAAGTGAGTGAGCTGCCCCCATGGCTCTGCACCTTGTCCGGTTTGGCTTAGTGAGCCCTGGCTGAGCTGTCCCCAGCAGCTCACACGCAGCTGCCTCCCTGTCTTCCCCTGACTGGTATTCCACAGTATGGATAGGCCGACTTCTATTTATCCAATTCTGTATTTTTAAAAAAAATGTGCTGGAGGGTGTGTGCACTCACCAGAAGCAGAGAGATAGGGAGGGGGAGAAAGCGCCCTCCCAGGCCGGCACGGGCACACTCCAGTCCCTTCTCCATTTCTTCATCCAGTTGGGATCTGGGGCATGCGTGCACACATGCCTGACCTGTGTCTCAAGCCACAGGGCCTGGGACACAGACTGTGGTTGGCTGTTTGGGATCTGGCTTCCTTAACCAGTAGGCCATTGGATCAGTCCTATCTAGTCCTGTGTTAATAGGCATTGCTTTATCATTATCATTATCATATCATTGTCATTATTATTGCTATCCAAAGTAGTGACAGTGAACAACTGTGTACATGCCGTTCAGCATGCGTATGAATAAGCCTGCAGTATAAAGGGTCATCCGGGTGACAGCCGTGGGCATCCGAAATGTGATAAGCCTCACCCAAGCCCTCTGCATGTGGGGTTGCATCAGCTTGCACTCCTACTCACATCGCGCGAGAGCCCCCTTTTCTGATACCTCTACCAGCACAGCGGATTGCCATACTGGGCTTTTTGTTAATCTAATGGGGGAAAGTAGTCTATCAGTTCTCTTATTACACAAGAAATTGTTTTTTGTTTTCTTTTTTAGAAAGAAAAAAATAGGGAATGTGTGTGCACCAGAGAAACAGAGAGAGACAGAAAGCAAGAAATCAACCCCCGCAGGGATGACCATGGCACATTCCCTTCTCCTCCATTCTCCTCCCAAAATGTTGGACATGCACAGACATGCACCTGGCATGAGTTTCAAGCCACGGCGTCCAGGACTCAAACCACCGTTGGCCATGTGGGACCCCAGTGATGTAACTATTATGTCATCTGCTGGTCCCTGCGAATCAACATTTTATATATGTTAGAACCACTTGTTTTTCTTTCTCTGTGAGTGTCATTGTGTTCATTTCACCACTGAATGGATCTTTTTCTTATTGATTTATTGGAACTCTTAGTATATTAAATAAATTAGGCCTTTGTCTGTAATCAGCCCAAATTAACCCAGTTTGTCTTTTAGCATTTTATTTAATAAGATTATTTTTATCTGTAAAGATTGCTCATGGGGGGGGTGGTCACCCGAGAGATCAGGATGTTCTAGGCTTGTGAAAGGATTGAGATGATTTTGGCTAGAGATTTACTACATCCGTCCTTGGAAGAGGAAAAGAAAAAACATAAAAAGAGACAGCTAGTTCAAAGTCCAAATTCTTACTTTCGTGGATGTAAAATGTCCAGCTTGCTATAAGATCACTACGGTCTTTAGCCACGCTCAGACAGTGGTTCTGCGCGTCGGGTGTTCACCAGGGCTGTGACGGCCAACCTGGGGAAAGACCGGACTCGCAGAAGGTTGTTCACTTGTTAGGAAGCAACACTAACGATCTACACAACTTGCCGAACTTGCTGCTTTCTCACAGAAAGGCTTATCATAAGTTCAGTAATCCTAGTTACTCTGCCAAGATAACGTAATTATGTTCGCTCTTGTAAGGTAAAAAAAAAAATGATCTCCTGTTTTGGTGTCAGTTTTTCAATAAAGTTTTGATTATGAGTGAAATAAAAAGATCATTAATAGCATTAAAAAAATTATTTTATTTGACATTTATGTACGTATGTATTTATTTAATTTGACCAGAGAGGGACAGAGAGAGAGAGAGAGAGAGAAAGTGAGAAAGCAAGCTGCCAGGTTCAGGACTTGAACCATAGTTGCCCATGTGGGAGTCTAGTGCACTTCACCACCATGCCACCTGCTGACCCCAATAGCATGTTTCTGTTGTCAAATTTGTCTTTCGTTTTAAAACACCTGGATTTTGCTTTATTATTAGAAAATGTCTACAGTCAGAAGTTATACAGGTTTTACGCCAGTTTTATTCTGCTACATTTGGGGCCCGGCTTCATGTTTCAATCTGCCATCTGTTAAGCAGATGTCCTGGTTGAGGTACAAAGAAGCGACCGACTTGTCTGAGCCCCCACAGCTGACTGGCTCTTCCTTCTCGTCTGCGCTCAAATGTTACCTCTTCTCTGTCCACCCTGTTCAAAGTGGTCTCGCTCCACTGGGTTGTTGGAAAAGTCACGGCATTTTTGCATAGAAAAACATAGAGAAAATACGTCATGACTTTTCCAACGGCCCAGTATTTTGTGGTGTCTTTCACAGACCTGATTGCAATTTGTAATTTTCCACACATCTGTGAATCTGATTCTTCCCTGTCCCCCGATGAAGACGTCAGCTCCCTGAGGTCGAGGCCCTGTCTGTCTCTGTATCCCCAGCGTGCACGGTGCCTGGTAGGAAGGAGATGCTGGCAGTCATTCCTGCCTCTCGGGGTCTTTGGTCCATCTTTGGACATCGGTACCCTGATTTTCTGTTTCAGAGAAACCACCTCCAAGGCTCTAGGTCCGCACGGATTGGATAGTGTAGACAGGCGGCCAATCAGCGTTCCTCTGCAGGGCAGCAGCAATTGGCTCAGATGGGCACATGACCTGAGCTCAATGAGAAACAGCCTTGGACTGACAGGTTTTATTGAGAGACATCCTGACTGAAAAAGGCCTTCTGGTGTTTTCTGCAGTCCTTGACTTACTTTATGGAACAAGGGATGAGACTTCTCACCTGAAGAAAAAGAACAAAACAATCCCAGGCCCAGCAGCTTTAGTCTCTCTTGTTGACTCTCAGGGTTTTCTAGAGAGCCAGAATAACAGGGCACGTCTAGCTCTGTAAGAGGGGATGTACTGGGGGAGTGGCCTCACGTGCTCATGGTGACTACTGCAAGCTGGAGCGCACCGGATGCTGGGAGCATGGCCCAGTCCAAGCCCAAAGGCCGCAGAGGCAGAGAAGCTGATGATGTAACTCACAGCCCAAGGCCAAAAGCTGAGAACCCAGGGGGCTGCTGGGTAAATCCTGGAGTCCAAAGGCAAATGAGCCTCACGTTCTGATGTCTGAGCTAACAGAAGTCTATCTTGCTCTGTCTCAAGAAAGACCCGTTCGTGCTGTTTTGCTCTCTGTCCCCCCTTAGTGATCGATTGATTCATGCTTGCTCACATTGAGGGTGGATCTTCCACATGTGGCCTACTCAGACTCCATGTTGATCCTTTCTGGAAATGCCCCCGTGGAAATACCCAGAGTAATGCTTTAGTCTAAGTATTCCTCAGTCCAGTCAAGTTGACAACCAACCTAGCCATGACACTGGTGTTTGCTATGGTTTGGATAATGGTTTGTCTTCCAAAAGTTCATGTGTTGGAAGCTAGGTCCCTAGTGCAATGGTTTTGGGAGGTGGTGACACCTTTAGGAGACAGAGCCTAATGGGAGGGCACCATCCAATCAGGTGGGGACGTAGGAGGGACACAGGAAGTAGAGTCTGCTTCCTCTTCCTTCTCACTCTCTCTGCATATGGCTGCCTTCTCTGTTTCTCTCAGCCCTGTCGTGACAGCACCAGCGGCTGGCCAGAGGCTGAGCTCATGTTCTTGGACTTCTAGCCACTGTAATCACGAGCCTAATAAACTTCTCTTCTTTGTAAATCATCCAGTGTCAGATATTTCTGTTTAGTCACACGATAACAGACTAATATGATTTCGAGAAAAAAAGAATATTATAATTCCACATCTGGGGTCTTTGGTTATTCAGGTAAAGGGATGTTTCCATTTTTACTGCAACAGTTTGTCGTAAACACTTAGAGTGTGTTAGACAGGAGCCGAATTCTGGGACTGGCCTCAATTCTTCATGGTGGTGTAAATACAATATGCTTCTAAAATTGTTTTGAATTATAATAACATACTATAGCTTTTTAAACTACAAGAAGTATAAAAATAAACAAGAAAGGCCAAATAAAATTTAAAAATACAGTTAGCACTCACACATGGTTAGACGTGAAGTCATTCAGGAAGGCACCAAAAAAAAAAAAAAAAAAAAAACCCATCGCTCAGGCATAAAACCATCCTCATAGGAGTACATAATTTATTTTTGCTCTCATAGATAAAAGATGACACCTAGGCTAACTTCCTATGTGGTTTTCTGTGGTTGTTCCTCAAAAATTTATGCATATACAAGAACATTTATACAAGAGACTTTGAAAAGCTATGGAAAAACAGAATTAAAATATGAGTTTATTCTGGTGCAAAAAAATTGAAATCCATCATAGGTTTTACATAGTATGGATTTTTTTGAACATCTCTCTTATGTATTGGGTTGTCGGAAAAGTCATGATACCTTTTTGCATAGAAAAACATGTCATGACTTTTCTGACAACCCAATATATGCCGAAATGTTGTTTCACTTTTAATTTACAAAAGGGATTATAATTTGCATTCTGTTTGAAATGAATGATTCAGTAGAAAAATGGACAAGGAATAGGAACACACAGTTCACAGAAAAGGAAATACAAATAGCTCATAAGCATATGAAAGGATGTTCAACTTCCTTTAATAATATGAGAAATTCAAATTAAAAGCACAGAGAGATCATTTCTCACTTATCAGATTGGCAAAAATCCAAGTCTGATAACACCTTGTGCTGGCAAGACTGCGGGCAAAGAGCACTCTTGTGCCTTGTTGGAGGTGAAAATTGGCATCATCTTAAGGAGGGCGATTTGACCTTACCTATCCACGTGACAAATGCATATGCCCTTTGTTACAACGACCCCAAATTCTGAAACTATATCCTCAATTTCTTCTCAAGGGTGTTGTCATCAGTGTCAGGAGAGAGATTTATTGATATTGCGTACTTTTCTTACTCAAGTACAAAACAACCTCGGCCTGGGGCCATGTTTGGAATAGAGGCTTCTTGTCGACCTCCCTCATTGGAAGGGAAGCTCTATGAGGACCTAGGCCTTGTCAGTCTCGCTTCCCTCTGGGTCCCCAGCTTCTCTTGAACATGGTAGATGTCACAAAGATGACCATTCAGTATCCATGTGCTCTTCTCTTTCCCAACCTTTCTGGGATTAGATTGCAGCCTTGTGCCTCAGTTCTGACCAATGGGATGTGCAAAGTGATGGAAGCTCCTTCCAGGACTTGGCCTTAATCAAGCCCATGTGACCTTCTAGTTCCATGTGCCTGCTATGTCCTCCCAAGTCTCCTGTTCCAGGTGGCTTAACCAGGATATGGGGAGGTGCTCCATTTGCACCATAATGCAAAAGCAAGAGATCATCCTTGCCTGTTAAGTCCCTGTGATGTTGGGGTTTATTATCTCAGCAGGGCCTATTTTATGCTGACTGCAGTAGTAGGTGCTCAGTAAGTACTTGCTTAGTAAACGTGCTGCAGTGAGCATTCTTGTGCACACACTGGGTGCACGAGAGCAATAATAGGCTGAATTTCCAGTCATCATGCTGCTGGCCCAGAGTACTTTTTATGTTTTAGAGATTTCTGCTATAGGGTGCTTGCACTTCCTGAGAGACAGAGAGAAATAAGGTGAGAAATCACACCCTGCCAAGGGGGGATGGCCATGCAGCTATCCCTTTTCCTCCATTCTCCTCCTGGGATTTTGGGTACACATGCACTTGCACCTGGCGGGATTTTCAAGTCACTGAGTCCAGGACTCGAACTGTGGTTGGCCATGTGAGAGTCCAGCACCAAAACCACTACACTACCTGCGGGTACCCAAAGAGCACATATTTAATATCTTGGAAGATCGCACAGATTGTCTTCCAGGAAATTTGCACCAGTTTACACCCCTGCCAACAGGTGTAATGATAATGGCACATATACAGCTCACTCCATTTCACGCATTAGGCCCGCTGTTTTATACATTCATACTAGACAGATTCGCCCTCACAAAAGGCTTGGGGCAGGTACTATTATTGTCCCCCATTTTGCTGAGGAGCAAACGGGAGCACTAGGAAGTTAAACAACTTAGCCAAGGTCACACTAGGGGTAAGCTGGGGAGTGTTTTTTAAATTACGAATTTTTTATATCCTACTTTGACTAATGAACTGGACAGAGTGCAGGAATCTACTTTGAAAAGACTCCCCATGTGCAGCTGACAGCTGACAGTCAGCCAGCTTTGGCCATCACGGGCCTGAAGGATGCCAATTAAAGGTGGCAAGGAGTGTGAAAGAAGCCAAGGCATAGGCGCGCCCCGGGCAGGCGTCATCCTTCGGGTGGTCTTAAGCATTTGTTGATCAGGGACAAACTGATGTAAATGAATTGGAACTGTATGCGTCTTTCTGTTAAAGAAGAGCATTTATGCACGGATGTACTTTATGACTTTTCCCAAGCCAGAACAACTTCTCTAGAGGTGTACTGATGAGAATATAATTGCATTGGTGGGGCCAGAGACACAAAATAAGAGACTGAGAAAGGATACGAATTGGTCTTTCACACAGAAACCGGAGCTGGGGTGGTGACTGTGTACCAGGAAGTTGTCAGGGAGTGGGCCCCTCATTTGTTGTCTTGTCACCACCAGCATGTTGTTCCCATCCCGAAGTCCAAATGGCAGACCGCCATGTTTGTTTAGCCATGTTCTTTTCATATCCCATTTGCTAGGCTTCAGTCACATGGTCTCTCCTTGGCGCAAGGGAGGCTGGGAAGTGTAGTCTTTATTCTGACTGGCTCTGTGAGTCCACGGAGCTCCTATCACTGCGGAAGGGGGACACTGATACAGGGACAACTCTCAGACTCTGCCACGGGAGGTATTATTAAAGAGCTTAAAATTTAGATTCTGGAACAAAATAGATTACTGGCTCCAGTAATAGCACTATGCCATATGGTTTCAGAATTTCAGCTGACCATGACTGCCAACTGCAGGAGGCCCCACTTGGCTGGTTTGGGGATTTGCGGTATGCCTTCTGGTTGTATAACACAGTGAGCACATGTGGGTTCTCAAACTCGTCCACAGAAATAGAGTAGAGCCAGCAACGTTTAATTTAAAATCCCTTCTCAAGGGTGTTGTCGTCAGTGTCAGAGGAGCGATTATTTAATATTTCGCTGATTATGGAAGAAGTTGCATGTAGGAAATTAAGATTTCTTTTGACTTCTCCTTTCTTTCAGCACTGTCTTAACATCACAGATACGCTAGTGTCCGGGGACTGCCCGAATCACCACCCCTTATTCTAGTTATCTCTGGTTATGGACAGAGCCCCCATCGCGGACACCCCCAACCTGAATACACTCGGACCCCAAGTAAGGAAAGGAATGCGAGTTCTCTGTTCTCTCAGGACCCAGCTGAAGTCCTGGGGCTCAGCGAGCGAACTTCTTGCCTGTTTGCAGTGGATGACTGGTTTTTACCTACCCGGCACCGTGTCCTTCTTTTCTGTAACAGCACTGAGTTTTCCGCGAGCGCCGTCTGGCTCACTCGCACCCACACGCTTAGGTCCGGCCGAGTCCACCTTTGGATGTATGTCCGGCCTGTGACCCAGCCTAGCCAATCAGTCCATTCCAAGGACTCAGTTCTATTCGGTTTTCAGAACCGTCGGGAAAGGTTCTTTCTCAGCTGGACTTGGAACTAGTGCAAGCTGGGCCCAGAGCCGCTGTGGTCTGCCAGTGCCTTCATTTCTTCATCCCTTCATTCAGCAAGTACTTACCGCGCTCCCGCCACGTGCCAGGCGGCGTTCTGTGAACTGAGGCCATTGCAGCAGGAACGACTGACAAAGCCCTTGCCATCGAGGAGCTAGCTTTTCAAGGGGGGCAGGGACACAGACGATAAGCAAGTAAGTATGTTATATTGTGGTAATAGAAGATACAGGGCAAAAACAAAAACGAAAAACCAAGCAGGATGGCGAGGAGGAGTCTGCAGGAATCTGGGGATCGCTACTTTCTTCTGTTCAGGTGGTTTGCAAGGTCTCTTTGAGAAAGCATTTAAGCAGAGACCTCCTGAGCGAGTGAGGAAATGGCCGAGTTCCTGTGTCAGGGAACAGCATTCCAGATGGGGAGAACGAGAAGGCCAAAGCACACTTGGCTTGTGTGAAGAATAACAGAGAAGTCAGGATGGCTATAGCAGAGAGAGCAGAGGGAGACGAGAGGGGGATGAGGCTGGACAGCCAGGCGGGGGCAGCTTATGCTGGGCGTGGGGGCCATGACGAAGGGTGTGGACTTTATGGAGCCGTCCAAGAGGTTCGAGCAGGTCAGGGAACTTACTTCACGTAATGCGTGACAGGTTGTAGTTTCAGGTGTGAGCTGGAGCTGTTTGGGGGCTCTGAGACGAGCCACGTGGAACCTGGAATGACAATTTTCCCACTTGACACTCTGGACCAGTTTTCCTAAACTTTAGTCATCCACCGCTACCTTCCTTATGTATGTCCTGATTGCTGCACCATTGTTTTCTCGGTATTTTTCTTTAAATAAGCACATTTATTGGGTTGTTGGAAAAGGCATGATGCAATTTTGCATAGAAAAATACGTCATGACTTTTCTGACAGCCCAATATTTTACATAAGTAAATTGATTTTGTTTTTTGAGAGGTTTTTGTTTTTCGTATTTTTGTGTTTTTTTTTTTTTTTCTTGCACTTGCCAGAGAAACAGACAGCAAGAAATCACCCCCCAGGGGGATGGCCATGCTACAATCCCTTCTCTTCCATTCTCTTCTCAGGATTTTGGGTACCCACGCACATGCACCCAGCATGAGGTTTAAGCCACCAGGTCTGGGATTCGAACCACAGTCAACTATGTGGGAGGGAGTCCAGAGACGTAACCATTATGCCATCTACTAGTCCCAAGTCAACTGATTTTTAAAGGAAAATTTCTACCACGATCAGTCAACTGAAGCTCAATTTGCTGCAATAACAAACAATCCCAGAAGGTCAGAATGCAGTTAACCACAAAGGTTTGTTTCGCACTCATTTAGAGAATCTGCATTCCTAATTACATTCTCACCACGTGTTGGTCATGAGTCGGCTGCAATGCTGGGCCACGTCATCCTTGCTCGGATCCATGTAGGAGGTGTACCCACCCCTGGTGCAGACCATTCTCACAACAGAGAGGGGAAAAAGCAAATGGCAGAACCACGTGATGGCTCCTTGGAAGCTGAGCTCGTGTTCCGTGGGCCCGAGGAAGTCACGCAGTCAAGCCTGACTTGAGGAGGGAGGCGGCCAGGAAACCAGGGCACCAGTGGGTTAGGTACAGCAATCCACCACATCTTCTGTGAACGGACAAGCAGCCCTCACCCTCAATAGAAGGTGACTGGGAAAAGCAAATATTAGGGAAGTGTGGACCCTCATTGGATTCTAGCCAAGTAACCTTGCCTTTTGAAGGCAGTGAGCCTGAGACCCACTCTTGAACAAGTTCAAAAGGGAGACAGGTCAGTTTAGAAAGGCATTGAGGGACCAGCAGATGGCGTAGTGGTTATATTGCTGGACTCCCATATAGTTGACTATGGTTGAGTTTCAAATCTGGAGGTTTAAAACACACCAGGTGCATGTGTGTGCATACCCAAAATCCCAAAAAGAGAACAGAGGAGAAGGGACTGCAGTGTGACCATCCCCCTTGGGGGGGTGATTTTTTTTTTCCTTTTTGTCTCTCTGTCGGCAAGCTCGTGCACTTTCAAAAAAGAAAAAAAAAAAAAAAAGGCATTGAAGACACCTGTGAGTATCAGACCGAGGCTGGATGTTTTCAGAATGATGGAGAGTGGAAAGTCATTTAACGGTGCACGCCACGCCCCCAGAGATTGTCCCGTGAGCCCCCTCTGGGTCTTAATCTGTACTTCAAGAGAGTCTGCTTTAGAATCACAGGCTCCCTCTGGGGACCAGGGGAGGGATGCAGAGTTTGAGGGAGTAGTGGTAACAATAGCCGCGTGCTGCGGATGCTGCGTTGCACAATTTCATGAAAAGAGTCCTGAGGTCGTGCAACCTAGCAGCCCTGGAGAAGATTTCCACGAGTTACCCCGTTTGCTCCTCACCTCTGCTCTGCCAGGTAGACAGCATTGGCTCCATTTTTCAAAGGACAGGAACTGAGATCGGGATTGTCAGCGCCTCGCTCAAGGCCGCAGCTGGAGAGGATTTGGCAAGAGCAGGTGTAGTTCCAGGCGCAGCCACTTGGTGTCACTCTCTCCAAACTGTCGGGAGAACACCCAGTGAGCTGGTTGGTGTGCTGCGGGTGCTACCAAGGCCAGTCGGTGATCCTGGTGGAGGGGAAGGGCCCCATCCTGTGCTTCCTCCATCCTGTCACCCCTGGGTGTGCGAATTCCATCCCGTTCCCTGTTTGGACTGGGTCTCTCTCTCTCTACGTACTCCCCGTGCTAAGTGCTGGACAGGCATTATCTCGCACAAGCCTGCCCCTGCGTCACAACCTCCCCGGGTCACAGACAAGGAAACAGAGGCCAAGACGCTGGGAGTAACGTGCTCAGCTGAGAAGTGGCAGGGTCAGAGTCTGGGCTTAACACTGAGTAGGGCACTTGGAGTCCTGATGCCCATCAAGTGCGTGGTGGGACAGCCATAGCAGTGAAAATATCCGACTGTTTGGGGAAGTGTGTGTGTTTTTCGTCTTTATTTTTAGAAATTAGAGATTCCACGTAAGAAGGAAATAAGAGTTCCCCTTGAGTCAAATCAGCCACCCAGAGGAAAGTGCTGCTGACACTTTGGAGCTCATCCTTCCAGACCTGTCTCTCTCGAGGGCCTATCAATGCATTAGAAACCTTTAAAAAATTAAGAAGGAAACACATTTACACGTCAAAAAATGCAAAGATACAAAAAGATTTATAGTAAGTATTCTCCCCCTAGTCCTTCCCTCCCTCCTCCAGTTCCGGAATGCTGAGCTGCCCTCCCAGGGAACCCGTTTCTCTTTTGAACTTTTGTTCCCGAGTGGGCCTCAGACTGACTTACCATTTCTTGGGGATCCTCACAGAAATATCTAGAATGCAGATAAGCAAACACGTGTGTGGATTCCTGTGCTCATTCTCGAAATAGAAGCACGCTCCACACCCTGTTCTGCCCTGATTTTTAAAAAAATTTTTCACTTAACAATGTACCCTGGTGATCTTTCCAGATCAGCACTAGGAGAGCATTCTTCGCATATTCCATTGTCTGAATATAATCATTTATCTCATCAGTTCTCCATGGTAGTCATGAAGGTGTTTCCGTCTTTTGCTATGACAAACAACGCTACAATGAATAACCTTTCACAGAAGTTTTGCCCTGTCTGTGGGCCTATTTCTGCAGGATAAACCTAGCGATGACACTGCCCATTCATGGGGCAGGTGCGTTTTTTATTTTGACGCCAATTGTCTAAGCGCTCTCAAGGGTTGTCTCTACTGGTTGGCATTCATCCGGTCATTATGTGAACATTCATTTCCCCACGCTCTCAAGGCCAACTATGGTCAGACTTCATCATGGCCTTGCCGACAGAGGAAAACAGACCTCCACGTCCAATCTGTATATTCCTTCTTTTTTACGTTAGGTTGGGAATTGAAAAATGTATTTAAAGGCCATTTGCATATCTTTTCTAGTGTACTTTGCCTGTCTTTTCTACTGGATAA
Organism: Tupaia belangeri chinensis; assembly: GCF_000334495.1. NCBI lineage: Eukaryota > Metazoa > Chordata > Mammalia > Scandentia > Tupaiidae > Tupaia > Tupaia belangeri. The sequence continues at coordinate 1,327,958 of NW_006159507.1, forward strand.
TTGTCTTTTTTATTGATATACAAGTGCTCTTTATCTACTAAGAAGATGAGGTTGTTTTGCATATATTATAAATGTATATATTTAAAAAATATAGACATAGCAAACATAAACGGGATCCTATTTATGCAACATTCCTGAGCCTGTGGTCATTAGACAGTATATTCTGGATGCCTCTGCAACAAAATTATGTACTGATATTTATTTAAAAATCACTCCAGGTGCATTGGAAGTTCACCAGCGCAAATGGCTGTGGAGTGACATGAATGAATTCTTACTAGTAGGAAGCATCTAATCTGTCCGTCTCTTTGTGTGTTTTACTTGATCTGACCCTCCTAACACACTGTGAAGAAAGTAAGATGGTCTCCATTTTACAGATGAGGAAACCAAGGCCCAGAGGAGTCATGGGATACGCCCAAGGTCTCCCAGCTGGTCAGTGGACGAGCTGGGATTCAGACTCACGTCATTTTGTCTTCTGAACCTTTGCTGCTGCCTTCCATGACCTTAAACCCACATTCCCAACTAGTCCGGGTTAATAACAGCCCTGGGGAAAGTCCCCATTCCTGCCACCACCACACCAGGCTGGGAAGTGTCATGCGGTTCAGGTCCAGGCCACTAGGGGGCTCTAGGGAAACATTCTTTGCCTGGTGTGTGGGGCTGGGTCCAGGTTGCTTGAGATGGGATGTCCTTGGGGCCTGATGATCCTGGGGGCTGGGGGGCTCAAAGCGAGGGTGTGTGTGTGTGTGTCGGGGGGGGTCCTCCTACACAGTCAGGACAGCCCCTTCAGCCCTCACCTCCCTGCAGGGAGCCACCTCTGGCAGCCTTCAGGGTTTCCTGGCTGTGTGGCCCCAGCTAGGACCTCAGGGGCCTGGCTTCCTGGAGCTCTGGGCTTCTCAGCCTCAGCACTGTTGCCATGGGGGCCAAGTAATCCTTGGCTTGGGGAGGGGGGGAGTCTGTCCTGTGCATTGGAGGAGATTTAAAGGCACGCCTGGCCCCTACTCGTTAGATGTTTGTAGCCCCATCCCCCTAAGTTATGATGGCCCAACATGACTATCAACATTGCCAGGTGTTCCCTGGGGACACTGGCCCTAGGCTGAGAACCCCTGCTATGGACCCTCAGGGGCTGACAGCCAGCCCTGCCTGAGAAAAGGAAAGCTCACGCCTAGAGAGCTTCAATGCGGGAACAAGTGGCACCATCTCTGCCTTACAGAGGAGGTCAACGCCTGGGAAGATTGAGTCCTTGCACGAGGCCACGAAGCCAGAATGCGGCAGAGCTGGGACTTGAACCTGGGCCCCCAGGCTGTAGCATCTGTGCTATAACCATTCTACTCTCCATTAGGAAAAGGTGCGCTGTGTGTGCATCAGACCCGCAGGAGTAGTCTTCACTTCCATGAGAAATCCTGGGTTGTCGGAAAAGTCATGACACATTTTTGCTGGGAAAAAATACATCATGACTTTTCCAACAGCCCAATATCTTCTGTCCCCGTCTTTTCTTTCTTTCTTTTCATCTTCTTGTTTTTGATGAAGAGCCTGGTAGGAGAGATTTTTCGTTTTCCTTAGCATTGTACTGTGAGGAGAACACCAGCTCAAGGCGCCATGAGAGACAGCCCTGACGCCCAGCCTCAGCGTCAGGAGGTCCTGAGGAGGGTGGGAGCGGGCTGTTCTGTCCCAGAGGGCTCAGCCCTGTCGGCCCAGGCACAGTGTTTCCTGGCATGTATGCTGGCCCAGTTTTGCAAGAGAAGCCAGAAAGCTAGATTTTTAATGTGAAATTTCCTTATTTCTAAATACCGACAATTAGCTTAAAAAATTAAAAATCCTCTGAAGACCAAACAAAACATGTCTGGGGCCCAAATTAGCCCAAGAGCCATCGAAGGTTTGCAACCTTTCCAAAGGGCACGTCCGACGTCCAGGAACACTTTCACCCTCTGCTTTTCATCGTCACTTATTTATTTAGTTCTTTTATGTGTCCAGTCATGCATTTGTTCCATTCATGCATTCCTTTCGCCCATTCATCCACCAACCCATTTATTCCACAAACTCATCCATCCATCCGTCCATTCCACACGCTCATTCTTCCATCCATCTACCCACCTGTCTATCCACCCATCCATCTATCCATCCCCCATGCCCATCCATCCACCCACTCATCCATTCATCCACCCCCCATACACTCATGCATCCATCCATCCTATATGTTCATCCGCCTATCCATCTATCCATCCCCCATGCCCATCCATCCATCTGTCCACCCACCCCAGACACTCAACCAGCCACTCATCCATTCCATACACTCATCCATCTCATATGCTCATCCATCCATCCACTCATCCATCCACCCCTCCATTCCACACACTCACCCACTCCCCATCCATCCCATATGCTCATCCATCTATCCATCCATCCTACACACTTATCCATTTACCTATCTATCCATCTCACTCATTCATCCATTCATCCCACCCCCTCATCCTTCCATCCTGCCCACTCATCCATGCATCCACTCACCCATCCCTCCCACTCATCCATGCATCCACCCACCCACCCCGCGCACTCATCCATGCATCCACCCACCCACCCCGCGCACTCATCCATGCATCCACCCACCCACCCCGCGCACTCATCCATGCATCCACCCACCCACCCCGCGCACTCATCCATGCATCCACCCACCCACCCCGCGCACTCATCCATGCATCCACCCACCCACCCCGCGCACTCATCCATGCATCCACCCACCCACCCCGCGCACTCATCCATGCATCCACCCACCCACCCCGCGCACTCATCCATGCATCCACCCACCCACCCCGCGCACTCATCCATGCATCCACCCACCCACCCCGCGCACTCATCCATGCATCCACCCACCCACCCCGCGCACTCATCCATGCATCCACCCACCCACCCCGCGCACTCATCCATGCATCCACCCACCCACCCCGCGCACTCATCCATGCATCCACCCACCCACCCCGCGCACTCATCCATGCATCCACCCACCCACCCCGCGCACTCATCCATGCATCCACCCACCCACCCCGCGCACTCATCCATGCATCCACCCACCCACCCCGCGCACTCATCCATGCATCCACCCACCCACCCCGCGCACTCATCCATGCATCCACCCACCCACCCCGCGCACTCATCCATGCATCCACCCACCCACCCCGCGCACTCATCCATGCATCCACCCACCCACCCCGCGCACTCATCCATGCATCCACCCACCCACCCCGCGCACTCATCCATGCATCCACCCACCCACCCCGCGCACTCATCCATGCATCCACCCACCCACCCCGCGCACTCATCCATGCATCCACCCACCCACCCCGCGCACTCATCCATGCATCCACCCACCCACCCCGCGCACTCATCCATGCATCCACCCACCCACCCCGCGCACTCATCCATGCATCCACCCACCCACCCCGCGCACTCATCCATGCATCCACCCACCCACCCCGCGCACTCATCCATGCATCCACCCACCCACCCCGCGCACTCATCCATGCATCCACCCACCCACCCCGCGCACTCATCCATGCATCCACCCACCCACCCCGCGCACTCATCCATGCATCCACCCACCCACCCCGCGCACTCATCCATGCATCCACCCACCCACCCCGCGCACTCATCCATGCATCCACCCACCCACCCCGCGCACTCATCCATGCATCCACCCACCCACCCCGCGCACTCATCCATGCATCCACCCACCCACCCCGCGCACTCATCCATGCATCCACCCACCCACCCCGCGCACTCATCCATGCATCCACCCACCCACCCCGCGCACTCATCCATGCATCCACCCACCCACCCCGCGCACTCATCCATGCATCCACCCACCCACCCCGCGCACTCATCCATGCATCCACCCACCCACCCCGCGCACTCATCCATGCATCCACCCACCCATCCCCCCCACTCATCCATCCATTCAAAAATCCATGTGTTAGTTCATTTACTCAACCATCATCATTAGGCCATCACTGTGTGTCAGACTTTAGGCCAGGTCCTAGGAACACAGTGAAGACTGTAACTCAATCCCTGTCTTTCTTTCTCTCTGTATCTCTCTGTCTCTCTCCTCTCCCACAAGAGAATAAGCCCCATGACACACACACACATGTTTTGAGAGCCTCAGCACACACACACACACACACATGTTTTGAGAGCCTCATTCCCCTCTCCCCCACTTCCTGGAAAATGGTTCTGATGGTATAACTACTGCTTGTTTGCAGAGGGGTCTGCAGGTGAGGGTAGGTCAGGGATCCATGCCAAGTGGGCCAAGTGGCAGGGCCTCGTCTTTGCATCCCAGTGGTGCGATACTTGTCAGCCTGCAGGGTAGCACAGGGCTGTGGCATGAGGTAGGGTGCTAGCTCAGCCAGGGGGTAAGGGAAGCTTCCTGGGAATGGTGGCACCCAGAAAGTCGGGAGGGGCTGCTTTGTCCTTATTAGGTGCAACTTCCCCTGGTCTGACCGACACCCTCTGCTGCCGGAACATGCTGGCTTCCCTCTGGCCCCCCTTCTAAAGGGCAACTCCTTTCTGGCCACCCCACCCAGTGCCCCAGCTTGTGGGAAAATCGTAAGAGACAGAAAGGGCTTGCGGCTCCCTCGTCTCTAGATTTGTTATTTTTCCCATTTCAATTGAAACCACACTTATTAAAGAAGATTAGGAAAAAAACACATCAAACAAGAAAGAAAAAAATGATTTTTTGCCCATCCTTCTAATGCAACCACACTAAACATTCTTGGTTTTTCTTCTTCCCCTAAGCCAGAGTATTAGGATATGTGTGTGTGTTTGCACAGTTGTAAATCATTCTGCTCGACTATTTAGGATTGTGTTTTTCCACTATGGTACATGCATTGCCCCCGGTCTCCACTGTCCTTCATGGACATGTTTGAAGGTTGCGTTCATTTGTCCGGAACATGTTAAGTGAGCATCTACTATTGTCTGTGGGAACGAGAGAAACAAGGTGCGATGATAGAGTTGAATGCGAGCTCTGCACCGGATGCTCTTCCACGCAGTTGTCTTAAATCAATTCTTCCTTACCACCGCCCTGGGGGGGTCCCGTCAGTCACTCCGCCCATCCTCCAGATGAGGAGACGGAGGTCAGCCACCGTGCGTGGGCGCTGGCCATGCTGGGCTACTTTGGATCACCTGCAAACAAGTGACCCCAATCCAGAGTGCTTGGTGTTGAGGCGGGGAATGTATAGGAGTATGTGACAACCCTCAAGAGGCCCCAGACCCGTCCAGGGGCACCAGGGTAGGCTTCCTGGAGGAGGAAGCGACGTCTCAGCTGAGAGCTGAAGGCTGGATGGGAGGCGAGGGCGCTGCCAGGAGAGGGAATAGCAGCACAAGGACCCGAGGTAGGAGCGGGCATGGAGTGTGCCAAGCTGGCACCGCTGACCCTGGTTGGAGAAGTGGGCAGGGCTGGGTAAGGCAGAGCCCGTGGGCCCAGGGTGTCCTGGGAAGCCCTAGGGGGCCCCAGAGGGCTTTTAAACTAGGATGTGGCATGACAAGGAAGGCCTTCTCCTCAAAGACCGGACAGCACCCTTGTCCCAGCCCCACAGCCTGTCTGTTCCCCACGGCAGCTCCCAGCACCCTGGGTACAGAAAGTTCTAGAAGGTAGAATCTGGACTGATCTGTTCACTGCTGTGGCTCAGGCCCTATCTCAGCCCTGGGCAGTAAAACCCCTGGGGTGAGATATCCGTGGACCTTGTGGTGACCCCGTGTTGAGATCGTGCCAGCGCTGTGGGGCTCAGCCCGGGGATGGGCCTCCCCAGTACCCCCGACTCCCCAGCATACAAGGCCTCTCTGGGATGTGTCCTGTCTTCAGGTCAGCCCAGCCTTTGCCCACGGGGCTTCATTTGGCTTAGGGGAGGCCCCTGTAAATACATGAGCCCAGGCTGAGACCTCTGGGTGCCTCTCCAAAGTCAGGGGAGTGATGAGCAGCAGGTGGGAACCAACTTCCCACCTCCTTCCCTTTCTCAGGCCATCCTGGGACCAGCACAGACTCCCTCTCCACATCCTCCCCCTGCCACACTGTCCTTGCAGGTCTCACTGCTGGGGACTGGGAGAGACCTCGGGGACCTGGCCCCTCCTCCACTCAGGCCCAGGCCCTCCAGGGTCACTGTTTACTCAGTCCCCTCAGCCAAGCCTGCTATCTTATCAGCTCAAACACTTCTGAGTTCAGGCCAAGGAGCCAAAGTCAATTTTGAAAAAGTCTTTAAAAGGCCAAAACACAAACAAACACCCCCAAGGGCGGGATGGGATGAGGAGTGGAGAGGAGGTTGGGGAAGGGTGAGCCCTCCAGTCCCCGTAACAGACCCAGAAGGACTCCTGTGGGTTTCTCGAGTTCAAGACGGGTACAGGGATCGGCGGCCCCAGCTTGGCTTGCCGTGGCAGAGGACTGGAGCGACCCTAAGCGTCCATCAGCATGGGGACAAGACAAACGACCGAGTACTCCGAAGTCTCCAGAAAGAATAGATCCCAGACCAGCCCACGGCCTATCAGTTAAGGCAACTAGATCCCACGAGATCCCCAGTGTGGGCCTAGTCCTGGATTGAACCTTAGAAACAGTCCAGGTGCCTGTGCAGCCCAAAATCCCAAGAAGAGGAAAATGTGGAGAAGGTATTGCATCGTGACCATTCCCCACGGGGGATGCTTTCTCACTTTCCTTCTCTCTCTCTGTCTCTCTTTGGCAAGTGCACAAGCCCTCTGGCAAATTAAAAACGAGGACTGGGATCCCTTAACATTGGGTGGAAAAATCTCGGGTGAGATGTTGAAGTGAACAGGAGTAGGCGTGAAGCCGTGCGCACCATCAGATGCTCTTCATGTGAACAGGAAGGGGTGGGGTGTATAGTCCACAAGCCTGTTCATGGGTCGAAATTTTTGGAAGCATTTTCTAGCTGCTTGGAAACATTAGTTGGGGACAGGAGTATTATGCACTTTTTGAACCACTAAAACCACGTTAATGCAACATTATATAAAAAATAATAGACTAATAAGAATATTAGTGATTTCTTCCTGGGACGTGGACAATAATGCAAATGGCAGGGGGGGGAATGCGGCAAAGGCGCAGTGACGTCCAGGGCAGGTCAGATGATCGGAGATCTAGCTCCGGGGATCCCAGATCTACCTAGACACCTCTCCGCAGAGCTGACCACCTCTAAGCAAAGGTCCCTCACGTTTCATACACCCGGCTGCTTAAAATGCACTTCCAATCACGTGGCCTCATTCAGCCTGCTGGATCGTGTGACATAGAATCAGATCCGTGTATAAACCGATTGACTCGTTAATTCAACAACTATGTACTGTTTTAGGCGATGGGAATGTAGCAACGAAAAGTCAGTCAAGAACCCCGATCTCATAGAGTCTGTGGGTCTAGAGGGGATGTCAGACAGTGGCAAGGAAACAACCATGTGAAAAGCACGGGTGGCCATTTCAGGCAGTGAGAAGTACTGGGAGAAAATGAGACGTGATGTCACTGGCGGTGGTCACTGTGAGGAGCCGTCGGTGGGGGCTTTCTGAGGAGGTGGCCTTTGCCCTGACACCTGAGTGAGAAAGAAAGGGTAGTTCCAGCAAAAGCAGGAATAGCCTTGTGAAGGCCCTGGGGCTCCCGGAGGGTCGGCTGTGGGGGAATCGCATGGTGGCTGTTGCCTGGAGGGAGGCAGAGAGTGATGGGAAAGCCAGATGGAGAGGGGCAGGGCTGAGCCTGTGCTCTGTGGACTCCGTAAGGGGAGCAGACCAGGAAACTGAGGCCCAGGCCAGTTAAGTAGCTTGCCCAACATTGTACACGTCCCAGGAGCCAAGCCAGGATCAGACCTGGGCTCCCCACTCCGTATCCAGTCCTCTAAGCATTCACGTGTGTCCGCCGGTGGCAGGATTATCAGCCACGGTTTCCATACAGCGCAGCCCATGCCGTGAGAACATGCCACAGGGAAATGCTCACCTCCTCCAAAAGAGCTCAGTGGAAACTCGTGTAATCAGAACACAGAACATTCCAGAAGCCCCCTTCAGGTCCCCTTCCAGGAGACCCCCCACCGCCGGCCCCAAGGTTAACTGCTCTCCTGAACCCAGAGATTACTTTAGCAGTCTTGAACTTTATATGAACGGCATCCGGCATGAACTCAGCCTTGCCCGACTTCTTTCACTCCAAGTCAGGACTGTGAGACTTGTGGCATTTCAGTGACGCCCACTGTGCTATAGTCCAGCTGAGACAGCACGTGCACCGCGAGGGCGCCTCCTTTCTGCAGGAGGAGCTCACGCGGGGAGCTGCTGGAAGTGTGCACAGGTCAGGTACAGAACAGTACATGGAAAGCAATCCCGGTTTTGTTGGGGAAAAAAATAAGGGACTCTTTCCATGTAGAGTCAAAAATGATCCTGGGACATACATTTGGTGTTCTGTCAACATGGTGCGTTGTGGATTCTTAGTAAATCACAAAAGCCACTGGATGGAGGGATTGTCTTGTGTTTGGGGACCTACTGAACAAAAAGCCAGGTCTGCTGGCTGGACTCACCTGCACCAATGAGACCACTCCTGTCCCCTTGCCCCTTTGGGTGCACGGTGCGTGGCAGAATCTGTGTGTTCAATGAAGCAACTGAAGGAAGATACTTCTGTCTTCAGTTTCTGTTGCTCTCAGGTCAGCTTAAGAAAAGAGGATGTAGGGACCAGCAGTTAGCGTAATGGCTATGTCGTTGGACTCCCACGTAGTCGACCGCGGTTCGAGTCCCGGACCTGGTGGCTTAAACTCATGCCGAGCGTCTGTGCATGTGTGCTCAAGATCCTGGAGGAGAATGGAGGAGAAGGGATTGTGGCGTGACCATCCCCCCTGGGAGGTGATTTCTTGCTTTCTGTCTCTCTCTATCTGGCGAGCACACGCACCCTATAGCAAAAAAACAAACAAACAAACAAAACAAAACAAAAAAACAACTCTCAAAAAAAAGAAAAAAAAAAAAGAAAGAAAAGAAAAGAAAAGAGGGTGTAACCTGGCTGAACGATGTAAAAAAGGAGCCTGATTCTCCTCAGCACCCAAGGGATCAGCCAGCCTTTATGGTGCTTTAGTTAAAGGGCTGGGCTTGAGGCCAGACAGATGAGGATCTGAACCCTGCCTGGGCCTCACTAGCTGTGTGCTTTGGCCATTACTACTGTGTAACAAACCACCCCAAAACCTAGTGGCATAAAATAGCCATTCTACTGAGTCATCAGAAAAGTAACAATGCATTTTTGCATAGAAAAATATGTCATGACTTTTTTGACAAACCGATGGTTTCTTGCATTTAGTCTCTCACATCCTGTGAGTCAGGAATTCAGACAGGCATGGCTCATCTCTGCTCCACAGTGTCTGAGGCCTTAGCTGGGGGTGCTGGCATCTGCTGGAGAGTCTCCACCTGGATGTCCGCAGCTAACATGGCTGGCAACTGGTTCCTAAGCTGGCCTGCCAGCAGGACACACAGGTGACTTCTCCACGTGGTCTTTTCACTTGGGCTAGTTGGACTTCCTCGCAACATGGCGCTGGGTTCCTAAGGTAAGCACGCCAGAAGAGCAAGTTGGAAGTACAGGGCCTCTTTGTGATCTGGTCTCTAAGTCACATGAGCATAGTTCAACGGTACTCTGTCCGTTGATGTGGTCATAAAGGTCCTCAAGGTTTAAGGGGAGGGGACTGGAGAGGAGGGAGACTTCATCATTCAGCA
>NW_006159507.1:1337782-1347050 GCF_000334495.1 Tupaia belangeri chinensis
AGGACAATGTGGAGCAATGGCAGCTCGCATGCACCGTGGGTGGGATTTTACGACAGTGCAGTCAGAGCTGAACGGTGGTGCAGCGGTAGATCCCAGCTCTCTGCAAAGCTGACCCCTTGGAAGGTTCCACGCTCATGACCAGAGACTTCCCTGAGTAGGCTGGGAAAGTGAGTGCCGGTGTCTGGGACTGGCTGAGGCTGGGGGTGGATCTCGGGTCGAGTCCTGTTGGGAGTAAGCTCACTCACTCTCTTCTGCTAATGGAAGAAATAAGTAATAAAATAATTTTTTGGGGAAAAAACAAGATAGAGCCTCTTTGGAAAACAGTCTAGCAGTTCCTCAGTGGTTGAACAAGGAATGACCATATAACCCAGCAATCCCATTCCTGGGAATACCCTGGGGAAATGGAAACACGCAAAAGCAAATGAATGGAGAAGCAAAACGTGTGTACACACGAAGGAGGGTTATTCCACTGTAAGAGAGAGAAATGTGGAGACGTCCCAGGACGTGGACGAGCCTCAAAGATAGGCCAAGAGGGAGAAGCCAGGCACAAAAGTGTGTCCTGTACGACTTCATTTATAGGAACTGTCCAGAAGAGGCAAATCGCAGAGACAGAGAGGGGCTGGCGAGTGCCGGAAGCTGGGACGGCGGCGAGTGGGGAGCAGCTGCTACCGGGTCTGAGTTTCCTTTGGGGGTGCTGACGAAGTTCTGAAATTAGATGGTCGCTGGGTCAGTGATGGGTGGCACCATCTGTGACTTCTGAGTGCCAAAACCCATTGGATCTTTTATTTGAAAAGAGCAAATATTATGGTATGTGAGTTAGTTCCCCATAATGTTGTCACTCTAAAGATGATCGTGAGGATGAGCGCCCTTCAGAAGCGCGACCAGCCACCCAGTGTGACAGGGCACATCCTTGCCCCATGCCTCGGTTTCCTCCACTGTAAAACGGGGCTATTTCATAAGCAGATGAACTCACAGGGCCCCTGGGGGATCAGACAAGGTAAGGCCGGTGAAGGCCGAGCCTCGTGGCCAGCACCAGGAGCTCCGGAATGTCCTTGTTTCCAATGGCGAAAGCCGGGTTCTGGAGCCAAATTTCATTCCACTGGCTCTCCCAGTGGTTAGTTCTTCGACCACCCCAGGCCCTAGTTATCATCTGCAAGTGGGGTTAACAACAGTGCCCTCCTGGCCCCGCTGTGGCAACTCAGTGAGTTAATATCGGTAGCAGGAGGGCCTGGAGCAGCACCCGGCACCCAGCAGGAGCTGGACGGTTGGTAGCTGGTGGTTATTACTTCCGGCATTTTCTCTGACTTCCCGGTGCTGCTTAGGTGTGATCGTGACAGCAGCGGCATGGGCCCGCCGTTGTGGTAGGCAGGGCGTAGGTACAAGGCAGCCCGCACACCAGGGCAAGGGGTTCTAACCAGGAGGTAGGAGGATAATACCCAAGGTACAGGAAGAGCACCTGGCCAGAGGGAATGGCGAGGTGCAGAGGGGCTCAGGTTGGCGACAGGCTGGCGACAGGGCTGCAGGCTAAGGACACAGAGGCCAGGAAGGGGGCAGGAGCCCATGGCCAGGGGACTCGCAGCCTGGATTGCGCCCTCCCGAGACGCCCTTCCGTGTACTTACTGAGGAGCCTGAGAAAACCGGCTTTTCCCACCAGAAAGCAAATGCATCTCTTCTTTCCTGCCTCTGTGGGGATAGCTCTGTCCCCCTCCAGCACAAGTACAGAGCCACAGCAGCCCCTGACACCAGGGACAGCTTGTGAGGGCCCTGCACAGTGCCAAGGGTCCTCGCCCTGTCTCCCAGATCCACAGAGCAATCCCTACTTAGACCCATCTTACAGAAGAGGACTGCGGGAGGGGGAAGCCACCTACACAGAGCCACGCAGCGATGACAGGACTGGGGATCGCACTCTGTCTTTCTCTCCTCTCTCCATAAACCCTCCCGAGGACCTTCCCTGCTCCGGGCACAGTTCTAGACTCTGGGAAACAGCTGTAAACAAAGACAGCCCTCATCGTCTCCCCGCGAAGCCCCTGCTCTAAGGGGGAGACGAAGACCAGACACCTATGTGTGTAGGCATAGGCCAGGGCCACCGGTGATGGCAAATGGAGCAGGGCAAGGGACCAAGGTGTTGGGGACATGGGCCATTTCGGCTGTGTGGGTAGGTCCGCAGAGGTCAGGGAGGATGCCCTGGCACGCTCTGGGGGCAGTTGGGGCCACACGGTGGGAAGCTAGTACAAAGGCCCCAAGGTTGGCTGACGTGCTGACAATGCAGCTAGAGCAGAGAGAGTGGGGCCTCTCCCCTAAATGCCAAAAAAGAGCCAGGAGGAAACGGTCTGTCAGAGTCTCTCCTCCACCTCCACGACCACCTCCCCGGCCCAGCCACCATCATCTCACACCTGGACTACTGCCCCAGGTCCTCACTGTCTCCCTGCCTCTACCCTGGTCCTCCACCGCGCCCCTACAGCCCCACGGAGCCCTTTCTCTACAAGCAAACAGAGGGGTCTATCAAAACCCAAGTTCAATCCTATCCCTCTCCTGCTTAGAATCCTCCATGGCTCCCACATTACCCAGAGTAAAAGCCAAAGACCCTTGGAGGCCCCGTAAGACTAGTACCTCTGTCACCTCCTTGACCTCGTTTCCCCCAGCCTCCCCTTCACTGACTCCCCCTGCTGCAGTGGCCTCCTCATTGCGCCACAGATGCACGAGGAACGGTCCTGCCTCGGGGCCTTTGCACTTGCTGTTCTGTCTGGCCGGACCATCCTTCCTGCAGACCATCCTTCCTGCAGATCACCGTGAGGCTTCTTTCTGTACCTGCTTCAGGTCTTTGCCCGAGTGCCCCCTCCCCTGTGAGGCCTTCCCTGACCACGTCCAGCATGCCCACTCCATCTTCATTCCCTCATTTGTCTCTCATAGAACTCGGCACCATCTGGCATTTCATGCGTTTCTTCTTTTTTTGTTCATTGTCTGTCTCTCCAGCTGGAACATAAGTTCTACGAAATGAGGAGTCTTTGTTTTGTTCACAGCTATGTCGCCAGTGCCTTGCACACGGCAAGTGCTAAATAAACACTGGTGGAGTGAGTTTACGTAGAAATGAAGGAGGACGTGAGAAAAGCAGCCCCGATGGAGGGCAGCAGGGAATGGTAGGGACTGCAGCAAACCGATAGCCCTGCCTCACCTCAAAGGACCAACCGTGCCTATAACTTAGCTCCAGCCTAAAGTTTCTATGTTGGAATGTGGGCCCAGGAAGGCCCGAGCTCTGATGGCTTCAAGGGAAGCCAGTAACTTCATTTATGTGAAATGTCTTGATCTTGAAACCATTGCTGATCAGAACTCCTTCGCTGGAGCCTCTTAGACAGAAGACAGCTATTTATGACCTCGGATCTGGGTTGAAATGCTTCCCAGTGGGTTTTGCAGCACCCCAAGTTCCTGGGAAAGCTGACCAGAGCTCCAGGAGGGGTGTGTCCCCCATGGACTCGGCTCTGAGTGTTCCCAGGAAGCGAATAGCGTTTGCCCATCGAGGTTCTTGAGATGGTAAGTTTTACTGCACGGTCAGCTTCTTTCTCTCCTAGCCCTCAGCTCCACCCTCCCGCTGAAGCCGGGCCAGGCAGCTTCCCTTCACTCCGGAGCACAGATCAAAAGTAAATATTGGCAAAGCATTGGCTTCACTGTGGCCAGATAAGGAACGGCATCAAACGGAAACGCGAGCTTGAGATTCTCTTGTCCCTATCGCAACTTCCACCCCAACCCCACTCCCCCAATATTGACTTACTCATTTCGCTTCCTACCAATGCTCTGCGCTAGTTCTGCTGCCGACAGGACTGCCACTGGGAGTGTGCCCTGCCCGCTGCCAGGGGCTCCATGCCACAGACGGCCCCGTGTGAGCACCCGGCCTCCTGCTGGCTCGCCTAGAAAGCTCTGTTAGCACGCCACACGGCGTAAGAGGGTTTTGATGAAAAACACAACCTCCTTCTACCTCATCGGACATGTCCCAGTTCCCCTCTTCAGAAGTACTTGTTGCCAGATCCTTGTGGGCCTAGAGACACAAACACGGTTAGTTCTCTCTCCATCTTCGGAAAGGTGGTGGAAACGTGGAATTAAAGTACCAGTTATGTCGGTGCAAACTCTGGGAAATCCATGCACAGCTTTTCATGATATGGGTTTTCCTGGAATTGTAGAAGGCCCCTCATGTATGCACGCACACGCGCGTGAGGTACCCCGGTTCCCCATGCTTCTCTGTCATTTTTCTCAGTGTCGATGCTTTATAGAAGGACTGGCAAACCACACTATTTAGGCCAACTCCGTCCCACCCATCTCTGTACAACCTGCAAGCGAAGAATGGCCTTCACATGTTCATGGGGTTAAAAGAAATCAAAAGAAGAATAATCTCCGTGACACTTGGACGTTGTGTGAAGCGAATCTCTCAGTGTCCATAAATAAAGTTTTATTGAAACACAGTCCTGTCCATTTGCGCATGTCCCATCCGTGGCAGCTTTTGTTCTACAGAAAAGCCGAGGGCGGAGTAAAGCCCAAAGCATTTACAGAAAAAGCCTGGCCACCGGGTTTATAGTATTGTTCTATACTTTTCTTCCTTTCTTTCTCTTTTTTATAGGTTTCTAGCGTAGGATGCATGAGCTCACTAGAGAGAGACAGAGATAGACAGAGAGAGAGAGATAAATCACCCAGAGCGGATGGCCACGCTACAGTCCCTTCTCCTCCATTCTCCTCTTGGGATTTGGGGCACGCACGCCGATGTGCCCGGCATGGTTTTCAAGCCGCCGTGTCTGGGACTTGAGCAGTCATCAGTCATGTGAAGGTCCAGTGCTTTCACCGCCATGCCACTTACTGGACCTGCGCCTGGCTTTTTTCATGTTCAGTAGATCCTGGAGGTTCCTGGTACCAGCACACATGGATCTACCTCCAGCACGTGTTGTATATATCGTGTGGCTGGGCTATAATTTATCCAGGTCTTACGAGGGACTCCCAAATTCTTGTCTAAGTGAAAAGACTTCACGTCTTAGGAAAGTTCGGAAATTCCTGACAAGGATAAGAAATCTCAAGTGGTTACTCTGTTTATTATTTATAGCTTGTTCTCTGAGGAATAGGATTTGCAGCAGCTTCGAAGGGGAGGGGCAGGCCCGATAAAACTGTAAAGCCGCTAAGACGGAGGTGAAATACCGGGAAAGGACTGGCCTCAAAATACTTGCCCTTCCCAGCCGAGGAAGCCTGGATCACATCTGAGCTCAAGGCTCTATTTGAATCATATTTGCAGATGATGCAAAAATCTTTGTGGGTGTTTATTTTCCTCAAGAGGGAGGTTGAAGGCAGGATGCCTCTGAGAAGTTGGAAAAATGCCGAAGCAGGATAACAGAGCAGGCTTTCTAACTACCAGATCTCGAAGCAAATGAACTATTATTTACTTAACATTTTCTTTAACTAGTATTTCCTTTTTCTAAAAACCTTAAATATGGTTGTTTCGCCCTCACAAATAGTATCCTCAAATTCATGGCTCTTAATCGATGAGGTAGCTATGTAAGTATTTTTAAAATGTATTTCCTTTTCTCTCTCTCTCTTTTTTTTTTTTTGCTATAGGGCACATGACCTTTGCCAGAGAGAGACAGAGAGAGAGGGAGATAGGGAAAGTCACCCCCCAGGGGGGATGGTCACACCACAGTCCCTTCTCTTCCGTTCTCCTCTTGGGATTTTGAGCACACACACGTAAGAACCTGGTGTGATTTTCGAGCTGCCGGATCTGGGACTTAAACCACAGAGCTGGCCATGTGAGACCCAGGACCTTCACCTCCATGCCATCTGCT
The DNA here is from genome assembly GCF_000334495.1 of Tupaia belangeri chinensis. Taxonomy (NCBI): domain Eukaryota; kingdom Metazoa; phylum Chordata; class Mammalia; order Scandentia; family Tupaiidae; genus Tupaia; species Tupaia belangeri. The sequence continues at coordinate 1,343,593 of NW_006159507.1, forward strand.
GGCCCCTAGAATGCATTTCAATACTTAATTAATACTAAAATTATTTTTTAAATGACTCGATCCTTATACCACCTACAACAATCTTGCAAACCAACAAGAGTGCCTGTGATAAACATTGTAAAATGCTAGGGTGTCAGACATTGGAGGTCGCCATCCAACTGCCATTCCCCTCTTCTGACAGAATCCTGATTCTGTTCAGCTGGCTGTGTGCCCAGCCCCGTGGAATAAATCACCTTTGGTTTAAGCTGACTACGACCATCCTCATCCCCTGAACCTGTGATTGGTCCAGGGGTCGTCACATGACCCAGTTCTAGCCAAAAGGAAACTCTGCTGGGGGTTTTTGGGAAAGCGTTTCCTTTCTGATAAGAAAAAGGCAGATGAAGAGAGACCTCTTTGCCCCTTTCCTCCCTGCTTGCTTTGGACACTGTTGTGTGAAGAGGTGATGAGTGAGCTGTGGCAGCCATCTGTGACATGAGGACCAGCTCCCAGACAAGTTGCTGACTCACTGTTGATAGTGGAGAAGGGAGTGCACAGGGCCAGGGTCTTTATGGAAACCTTTAGATGCCAAGTACACCATGAGGTCTCCAGATGTCTTTTAAACAAACAATAAATGTCATTATAGTCTAAACTGCTGTAGTGGAACCTCTGAAACTAACCTCAGCGACCCAGTGGGCTTTGTGCTTTAGAACCAGACCCCAGGGTCAAAGATACAGTTGCATTCCAGTTCTTTCAAATCCTCCTGGCTCAGTTACCCTGGGCAAGTGACCTAACATCTTTAAGCCTTTGTTCTCCTCTCCGTAAAATGGAAATAGTAACACTACTCATTCGAGACAGTGATTTTTGAGGAAAAAAAAAAAATCACAGATTCATTTCATGTATTTAGCACATAGTAAGGGCTGACTACCATTGTCACCATCATGATCATGTCTTTAGTATGCTTTCAATCCTCTAAAAATAGGGGGAATACAAAATGGACAGAGACAGGAAGCTGACAGCACCTAATTAAAGGCTACCAGCTGGGGACTAGATGAGCAGAAAATGATCTGAGTGTCAGAGCTGACCACAAGCTGCACATGAGTCAGTGCCTCAGCCAGCACGCTCGGTGCAAGCCCGGAGGCTGGACGCTCAGTGTGACGGGCAGACCCCTGGCCGCAAACCTTCTGCCCCACGATGCGTGACTCACACCTTTCCAGGAGCATCGGGTCCACGTTTGGTCATCACATCTTTTTGAAGGATGTGGGGAGGCTGTCCTGGGCCCACAGTCACGGAGACGGTGGCCTGGGAACTGTTTACGTAAGAGACGGGAAAGACTCAGGGGCAGGGTCATCGCGGTCTCCGTGAGAAGTGGCAGGCTTACGAGGCAGCTGTTGGCCGTGTCCGCAGCAGCCGGGACAGGAGGAAACGGACCACAAGGTGTGGCCTGAGAGAAGGAGCACTGGGCAGTGAGTCAGTGCGCTCGTGACTCTGCCATGTGACCTGGGGAAGTTTCCTCTGCAGCCCAGACCGCAGTATCTCCATGTGTGCGGAGGGGATCCAGGGCAGCTGTGGTCCTGAGGAGGTGACAATGACAGGAGAAAAGTGTGTGGTGGCAAGCAATTGGAAATTCAACTGACGACAGCTCAGACGGCAAGCGTGTCTTATGCCACCTAATAACAAGCTCAGAGTGGGGGGCAGCAGGAGGTGTGGTGGTTCAGACACTGGACTTGTATGTGGCCGACCACTGTTCAAGTCCCGGACCCAGTGGCTTGAAAATCACACTGGGCGCATGTATGTGTGCCCAAAATCCTGAGAGGAAAATGGAAGAGAAGGGATTATAGCATGGCCAACCTCCCTGGTGGGTGATTTCTCACTTTCCTTCTCTCTCTCTCTCTCTCTCTGTCTCTCTTTCTCTAGTGAGTGCACATGCCCTATGACCAAAAAAAAAAGAAAAATTAAAAAAGTAATGCTTAGAGGTGGCAGTTGTTGGTTTTGACTCAGTGGCTCAAGAAGACCAGGGCTCCTGCTGGCATCTCTGTAGGCCCCTCGTGGTTGCAGGAGGTCACCCCTGTCAAGGTAGGACGAGGGAAGAAAGGCAGCACCTGCCCCCTCTGTCCCCCTCATCCCACCACCGCCAGAACTCTCCTCATGGGCCACGGGCCTGCCCCAGCTACAGGGGGGACCAGCACCTGTGAAAGCTGAGGGGGACACTGGAGTGGGGTTGGACCTGCCGACCAGAGGACCTCAGAGCAGCAGACCCGAACCCCGGCCCAGGGGGTCAGCCTGCAGCCGGCCGTGTCCCTCTGCGGCCTGCAGCCACAGGGGAAGCGGTGAGAGCAAGACCTGGACTGGAACCCTGACTGACTCTCTCTCAGCGGGCTGTGGGAGTCACTTCACACCCCGAGCCTCCATTTCTCACCTGGAACAGAAAATCAAACCCAACTGCTACTGCGACTGCGGGGCCAGCCTCACGGTCACACGACCTGTGCGGTCATGGGGTCGCCCGGCCTCCTGCGCTTGGCTGGAGCTGACGCTGGTCCCACGAGGTGCGTCAAGCCTGCGTGGGGGTGCCCAGCTCCTCCCTGTCTCATTCTGCTGTCCCCGTCCTCGTCCTCCACACTCGGCTCCCTCCCGACTCCCTCTCTCTGAATGCTCCAACTCACTGTCACCTCGGGGCCGTGAAACACCCCTCTCATCCCCAATGTGTAACTCATTCTTCATCCTCCACGGTCCAGTTCTGCCGTCTTTAATAAAATCACCGAATTCACTCAGCACCTGCTGAGCCATTCTAAGGGTTAACACACGTTACAGACGGCCCTCCATATTCACGGGTTCTGCACCCGATTCAACTCACCATGGACTGAATTTCAGAAAATCCCCCAAGTTTCAGAAAGTTCCAAAAAGCAAAACTAGAGCTGGCCACATGCCCAGCACTGTGTTGAATCCACGCAGATGAGGTGCAGTGTAGACAGCCCGAGTGCAGTCTGTAAGTAATCTGGAGATGCTTCGAGTACGCGTGAGGAGGTGATAGGCAAATACCCTGCTGCTTTCGACAGGGCCTGAGGGCCGTGGATTTAGGTGCCCACAAGGTCTCAGAACTGATCCCCCCAGGACACGGAATGACAGTGCATGTCGTCTAAGTGAAACACCCTACTATGACCCCCATCTGACTGGAAATACAGTGACTTGGTTTTTTACTAGGGGTCCATGGCTTCCAGGGTTGGAGGGCTGAGAAGTCATCCCTCATGGGGATGGCCACGCTGCAGTCCCTTCTCCATCTCCCCTGCCAGAACCTGGGGCACACACAGGCACTCGACTGTGTGTTTTCCAGTCTACTGCGTCTGGGATTCAAACTCCACAGTCGGCCATGTGGGATCCAGCTGCCTTGGCCTGGCCTGGCCTAGGCTTCGGGGAGATCAGAAGGGTTTCCTTGTGCAAGTGACACCAGGATGGTCCAGAGCATTCTCCTGCCTAGAATGGCC
>NW_006159507.1:1347737-1351754 GCF_000334495.1 Tupaia belangeri chinensis
CAGTGTAGACAGCCCGAGTGCAGTCTGTAAGTAATCTGGAGATGCTTCGAGTACGCGTGAGGAGGTGATAGGCAAATACCCTGCTGCTTTCGACAGGGCCTGAGGGCCGTGGATTTAGGTGCCCACAAGGTCTCAGAACTGATCCCCCCAGGACACGGAATGACAGTGCATGTCGTCTAAGTGAAACACCCTACTATGACCCCCATCTGACTGGAAATACAGTGACTTGGTTTTTTACTAGGGGTCCATGGCTTCCAGGGTTGGAGGGCTGAGAAGTCATCCCTCATGGGGATGGCCACGCTGCAGTCCCTTCTCATCTCCCCTGCCAGAACCTGGGGCACACACAGGCACTCGACTGTGTGTTTTCCAGTCTACTGCGTCTGGGATTCAAACTCCACAGTCGGCCATGTGGGATCCAGCTGCCTTGGCCTGGCCTGGCCTAGGCTTCGGGGAGATCAGAAGGGTTTCCTTGTGCAAGTGACACCAGGATGGTCCAGAGCATTCTCCTGCCTAGAATGGCCGGGACAGCTGCCTGGCGCTCTCACCTCCTCAGGCCTCAGGAGCTCCTCCTCCACCCACCTTGCTCCGTCCATACCCCCTCCACTCTCTGTCCCCTTGGCCTGTTTTATTCTTCTTCATATCACTGATCACTACGTGACGCTTTCTGGAGCTTGGGGGTTCAGGTACCCGCGACCCAGCTGGCTAAGCTACAGGAAACGTGCTTGGGCCGGGCCTGTGGCCTGGTGTTAAAGGAGCCAGACTCCTGGAAGACCATGTGGTTTGGATCCCAGCTTGAAAAAGACCCCAGGCACATGTGCACGCGTACCCAAAGTCCCAAAGTGAGGGAGAAATGGAAGAGAAAGGATTGCGGTGCAACCATTCCCTGGAGGGGACGCTTTCGCACTGTCCCTCTGTCTCTCGCTGGCAAGCACACTTGTCCTCTAGCAAAAAAAAAAAAAAAAAAGAAAAGAAAAGAGGTACAAGGTGCTTATTAGGCATCAACCAGCTTGAATGAAAGAGGGAGGAGGCAGGATTGGACAGAGGGAAACACCGACCACGGTGTGGACCCAACACACCCTCCACGGACGAGATGGAGAACTCCGGAGCAAGTACTGCCCACCTGGCCTTTGTCCTGAGGCCTGGATGGCTCATCACTGGGCAGGGGCTGTCCCCGGAGGCTGACCCGTGAGGTGACCCCTAAAGGAGCCCTCCCTGGCTCAGCAGAAAGGCCCTCCCTGAAGGACTCGGGGTGGGGTGTCTCCACGGCCACCACCGTCATCTTCAAAACGTTCATGGAAATGGAAAACCTATGCAAGCGTTTCCTTTATTTTTTCAACATTAAAATAAACCCCTATTTAACTCCATTTTCCTATGAGCTTTTGGAGGCCCCCTCTTACCTGTTTACCATTCCTTGGTAACGTATTTTCAGGCAAGACATTAAGACGCTGGCACTGTGGAGGAGAAATAGAGCAGAGGGGCGAGCTCAGGCTTTGACATCTAATTGCTGTGTGGCCTGGAGAAAACCGCTGCGCCTCTCTGAGCCCGAGTTCTGTTTGCTGTGAAGTGAGGGTAACAGTACGAAGGTCGTGCTGCTGTGCTGAGGACGAGGCGGCCCCACAGGGCTCCACGGGGCCTGGCATGAGTCGCATTCTGTAAATGGTCACTGTTGTTCGGCTGTATCAAAACTTGAAGTGAGTCACGAACGGGCTGCCTCCTCCCTGAAGCCAGCTCTCCCTCCCTCTCCTCTCAGCTCCCAGTTTCCATGACTTCTCATGGGCTCCTTGGCTCTTACCCGTCCGTCCTTCAGCCTGAAAATAGCCACACACCCACTTTTATGGTCTGTTTTCTGGTCGAAAGTGAAAGAAATCAGCCCAGGTCTAAGTGGCTGAAGGGAAGGCAGCGTATAGTGTGGTTCTGTGGTTTACGAAAATGACAAGCCCTGGCTGGGCCCGGCTTCAGGACCGGGGGGATCGCCATGTGCACTTGTTCCAGAATCGTGCTCGTCAACTCTGTTCCATCCGCCTCTGTGTCAGTTAGGGTCTGTGCTGGCAAAGAGTCCCCAGTGTGTCCCTAGGTTCTTCTGACAGTCCAGCAGGTAGAGGCTTTTTGTTTGTTTGTAGTTTTGCTATAGGGTGTGCGTACTTACAAGGAGAGGGGAAAGAAAGAGGGAGAAATCACCCCCCAGGGCAGGTGGCCATGCCATAATCCCTTTTCTTCCATTCTCTTGGGATTTGGCGCACACATGCACATGTGCCTGGCATGGTTTTCAAGCCCTGGGTCTGAGACTGAACTCGCGCTCTCGGCTACATGGGACCCAGCTGCCCTCTCTTCCAAGGCCCCTGGCTGGCCCAGGCTGGCTTTCCTACGTGGTCCCAGCTCAGCTCTGGGGGTTGATGCTGATTGGCCTGCCTTAGGTCACGTGCTCTTCCAAGAACCAATTCCTGGGCCAAAGGGGTGGAGTATGCTAACTACCTGCTCTGGAAGGGAGGCAGCTCGCTCTCTCTGGGACCCTGTGGAGTGATAGTGGGGAAGAGGCGGTCCCCGAAAACTGGCCTGTGGTCAGCAGAAGATGGGAATGCACTGCCCCGCTTCCCTGCTCAAGGCCTCCCTGGGACATGCTCAGTGCTAACAGGTGTGAACAGAATGGGTGATTGCACAGGGGGTCCCGGGCCAGGTGTGACCCCGGGATGATTTCTTCAGGGACGTCCGCCTCTGATTTGTCATGTTCCGGCCACTTGCAGTCTAATCTCGCAGGCTGACCCCATTTGAACTTCAAAGCCCTGGTTCGGCAGGCCTCAGCAGCCCAGGCAGCAGGTTCCAGGGCTGGGTCCTCCCGTGGGCACCCACTCACTGCAGGCCCGGGCAGATGGGGGTGAATCAGGGGTGGCTCACTCTGCCCCCAGACGCTCAGGAGGCTCCGGCCCAGGAGAGGGTGAGCCGGGCTGACAGAGGCAGGCGTCACCCTGCTCTCTCCTCTGCACACTTTCACCCAGTTCCCTTCCTCGCCGGGAACTTCCGAGGATTCCTCTTCACGCCTGAGTCACGGCAGATGCCCTCAGGCTCGGGTGGCTGGTGGCCTGGAGGGGGCAGGCACAGGGATTGGTGGACTCACTCCCTAGATGGTGCTCACTCCATCTAGGGAGACGCCTGGCTGACATGCAGCCCCGTGAAAGCAGGACCTTCTGAAACATTCCAACAGATTTGGTTTTCCCTTAAGTTTTTGCTATAAGGCATGTGCCCTTGCCAGAGAGGAAGAGACAGAGACAGAGAGAGACAGAGAGAGAAATCATACCCCCAGGAGGGATGGTCTAGCTCCCTTCTCTGTTCTCCTCTCGGGATTTTGGGCGCACGCACACGCGGGTGTGGGCGCACGCACACACACACACACACACACACACACACACACACACACACACCTGGCATGAGTTTCAAGCTGCCAGGTCTGGAACCTGAGCCATGAAGTTGGGTATGTGGGATCCAGAGCCATAACCTCCACACCACCTGCTGGCCCGGACTTTACGTTTAAAAGCAGTTTCAGGTTCACAAGAACACTGAGGAAGGTAAAGAGATCCCCACAGACACCCTGTCCCCCGCCACGCTCAGACTCACGGGCTCCCTGATTCTCCTCATCCTGCACCAGACTGGTACGCATTGTGACCAGGGACCCACACTGACACGGCATTGTCACCCAAAGCCCAGCCGGTGTCAGGCATCTCGGTGTTGGACAGCCTCTGGGTGAGGACGCGCATGCAGGGTCACACAGCGGCACCTCCCTGCCCCACATCTCCACACTGCCCCGCTCAGCTCCTCCTCTGCCCCCACCCCTGCCCCTGCAACCACCGATCTGTCACTACCTCTTAATCTGGCCTTTTCCAGATCTTCTGACTCTTTCTTTCCTTCTTTTAAAGAGATTGTTTGCTATAAGGTGCATGCCCTCTCTGGAGAGGCAGAGAGAGACAGAGACAGAAAGAGAGAAAACACCCCCCAAGAGGATGGCCATGCCGCAATCCCTTCTCC
>NW_006159507.1:1355512-1367141 GCF_000334495.1 Tupaia belangeri chinensis
GTGCGGGTGGCTGGTGGCCTGGAGGGGGCAGGCACAGGGATTGGTGGACTCACTCCCTAGATGGTGCTCACTCCATCTAGGGAGACGCCTGGCTGACATGCAGCCCCGTGAAAGCAGGACCTTCTGAAACATTCCAACAGATTTGGTTTTCCCTTAAGTTTTTGCTATAAGGCATGTGCCCTTGCCAGAGAGGAAGAGACAGAGACAGAGAGAGACAGAGAGAGAAATCATACCCCCAGGAGGGATGGTCTAGCTCCCTTCTCTGTTCTCCTCTCGGGATTTTGGGCGCACGCACACACACACACACACACACACACACACACACACACACATCTCGCTCAAGCTGCCAGGTCTGGAACCTGAGCCATGAAGTTGGGTATGTGGGATCCAGAGCCATAACCTCCACACCACCTGCTGGCCCGGACTTTACGTTTAAAAGCAGTTTCAGGTTCACAAGAACACTGTGAGGAAGGTAAAGAGATCCCCACAGACACCCTGTCCCCCGCCACGCTCAGACGCACGGGCTCCCTGATTCTCCTCATCCTGCACCAGACTGGTACGCATTGTGACCAGGGACCCACACTGACACGGCATTGTCACCCAAAGCCCAGCCGGTGTCAGGCATCTCGGTGTTGGACAGCCTCTGGGTGAGGACGCGCATGCAGGGTCACACAGCGGCACCTCCCTGCCCCACATCTCCACACTGCCCCGCTCAGCTCCTCCTCTGCCCCCACCCCTGCCCCTGCAACCACCGATCTGTCACTACCTCTTAATCTGGCCTTTTCCAGATCTTCTGACTCTTTCTTTCCTTCTTTTAAAGAGATTGTTTGCTATAAGGTGCATGCCCTCTCTGGAGAGGCAGAGAGAGACAGAGACAGAAAGAGAGAAAACCCCCCCCAAGAGGATGGCCATGCCGCAATCCCTTCTCCTTCACTCTCCTCAGGATTTGGGGCACGCATGAGCATGCACACGCACTTGGTGAGAGTTTCTGCTGAGACCTGCTAGGCAGAAAGGGGGGAAGGAGCCCCCCCAGAACGGGAGTGATGGTGGATTTTGGAAAGAACAATCACAAAGACATGTTGGGGCACGCATGAGCATGCACACGCACTTTGTGTGAGTTTCTGCCGAGACCTGCTAGGCAGAAAGGGGGGAAGGAGACCCCCTAGAACGGGAGTGATGGTGGATTTTGGAAAGAACAATCACAAAGACATGCAGGGTAGAGGAAAGTGGGGGTCGAGCAGACTGGACGTCTCTGATGGAGAACTCCGTGGCCCCGAGTCTTTTCCAGGTTTATTCCTTCATGGGGCCACGGGGGAAGAGAGAAGCGGAAGGCAAAGCTGGGTGTCTTCTATTACTGACTGCATCTCGTGTTCCTTGGTCTAAGTATGCCCCACCTGGCCTGCTCTGGCTGAAACGGGCCCCCCCCCAGCGGTAGCAGCAGCCTCGGCTCACCCCGAACGCTCATGACTGTTTAGCTCAGATTCAGCCGCTCCCTACCAGTTTCAAGCCCCCGGGTCCAGGACGCAAACCGCGGTCGGTCACTTGGGAGTCCAGTGATGTAACCTTTACGCCAGCGTTGGGAGTCCAGTGATGTAACCTTTATGCCAGCTGCTGGTCCCAACCTTTGTTTTTTTATTGTTTTCTTTTTCTTACAACTCCCATAGCTTCAACTGAACCACCGTGCCCCTCTGAAAGTTCGATGCCCAGGACAGCCTAGTAAATAGGAAATATTTTGAATAGTCTTCTTGGAGCCATCCCTTTCTTCATACACGGATGCTAAATTCTTACTCTATGAAAATATCACGCTGGCTGAATCGAAGTCTGAGGCCGCATTTGGCCCATGGGCCATCCACCAGCATGAGACATCAGGCTTCGGGATGAAGAGGGAAGTCAGAGTCTGCAAGGCCTACTGCAACTCTGCCACGTCCTAGCTGTGTGACCTTGGGTTAGTCACTTTGCCTCTCTGAGCCCATCTGTCAGGTGAAGGCCTGGAGCGTGTGTTACGGAGGGCAGGATTCACTCCGTGAGTCTCTGAGGCCTGATGTCCCGGCATGTTCAACAGTTCCCTGGGGTTGCCGAACACACAACACATCAAAACACACCAGTGTTGCTCTTATAGAAGACAACCAAAACAGAAAAAAAAACTAAACAAACAAAAAACCCCAGAGACATACACGCTCGTGGGGCAGAGAGAAGCTGGAGACCTGTGGGTAGAGATTTCCTGCCCACTCGCCTGGGCAAAGGGGAACCACTTTCTCCGCATTCCAGAAACCCCCCAATCCAACCGCCCCCTGATGGGCTAACCTTGACTTCGGGTTGGGAGCCTAGCTATGTGGGTCTAATCCGGGTTCTGCCGTGAATTTGCTGTGTAACCTTGGACACATAGCTTAAGCTCTGTGTCACAGCTTCAGGGCCACTGTCCCTGTCATGGGCTGTGTGATTGGCCCCCTCCGGAACTGGGCAGAGCTTGGCTGTCGCTGGTACCCTGAGGTCTTTGCCTGGAAAATGAGGACAGTGTTTGTGAGCGTTAAATGAGGAGTGCAAGCAGCACACTTGAAACAGTGCCAGCATGGGACCGCGCTCCCTCCGCGTCCACCCGCAGAAGTGGTGTTTCCACTCTGGGGAGCGTTTTCCCCCGCTTCTAGCGCTGCCCTCCAGTAATCAGCCCGTTTTAAAGAAGAGAAAGATGGAGGCTGAGAAAATAAACGGGCTCAGAGAAGGTCAGGAACTTGCCCAGGGTCATCCAGCCAGGAAGAGCAGGTGACAACCACCACCAAAGCAATAATGCAGCAAGATGGGAAGCCACTCCCCAAGACCAGCTCTCACCTGCCACCGGGCTAGGTCGCTATTTTAAGCGTATTTTCTCCAACTCCCTTCCCTTTCCACAGTCCCTAAACTCCACTGCGAACCTGAGAGCAGCCAGCCCCAGCAGGCCTGCGAGTGACTAAGAGTCTAGCTTGGGTGCATAGATCATTCCCTAGGGACACTCTGACCCTGACCAGCCCTCACCTCTTGGTCCCCTTTTAGCCTAGGATTTCAAAGCACTTTACACTCACATGCTAATTAAAGACACCTTCCTACACTCCAGAGAGGCAGGTATCTTTAATTAACTGCCTCTAAGAGGCCACAGGGCACGGGGCTGCAAACAATTCTAGGATATCAATTCACAGGCTGTGACCACCACCTCCTAGAGGTCCTCCCAGATGACCTGATCCCACATAGTTCCCTCTCCTCGCCCTCACCCCCGCTCGATTCCTGTATAGTATATGTTAAGTGGTTTTTTCTTAATTGTGTATTCATTTACCTATCAACTTAAATAATAGTGGCAGCTGCATTTATGGGACATTTACTATGTGCTGGGCCTGCGCCCGGCTTGTAGGGTTCTCTGGAACAGGGGCATTAAGGAAGTCTTGAAGGTCACACGACCAGTGAGGCCGCGACATCTCACGGTTTGTTTGTTCGTGCGTCCGGTGTTCAGTGCCCGCCTCCTCCAGGAGAACATCTGTTTTGTCCCTGCTGTGTCCGGGGCCCCGAACTACGTGGAGTGCAGTAGGCACTGTGAGTGCTCTCAGAACGAACGAATCCGGGAGTCCGCGCTGTGCTTGTCTGAGCTGGAGTTTGTGTAAACACAGCCTTCCCTTTCTGCGCCTCAGGGACAAGGAAAACCACAAGGTCCCTCTTTCCTAACTCCCTGCTCTCATTCACACCTCCAGGCCTTCACGGAGCTGTTCCCTGGGGTTGCCTTTCTTTTCCCATCACTTAGCTGGAAGGTCAGAAGATGGCCTGGGAATCAAATCTGGTTTTGTCGATAAAGTTTTATTGGGACACAGTCACATGGATTTCAGGTTTCCCTTATGGCTGGCTGCTTTTGATCTACAACAGCAGACTTCAGACCTGTGGAGCCCAAGTATTTGTTATCTAACCCTTTAGAGGAAAGGGTGCTGGCCCTGAGCTAGCTGACTTCCTTGTCCTTTAAGAATGAGTTCTAGGGACCAGCAGTTAGCGTAATGGCTATGTCGCTGGACTCCCATGTGGTTGACCGCAGTTCGTGTCACCGGACCCGGTGGCTTAAAACTCACGCCGGGCGCGTGTGCGTGCGTGCTCAAGATCCTGAGAGGAGAATGGAGGAGAAGGGATTGCGGCGTGGCCATCCCCCATGGGGGGTGATTTCTCGCTTTCTGTCTCTCTGTCTCTCTCTGTCTGTCTGGTGAGCACACGCGCCCTATCGCAAGAAACCTCTCCAAAAAAAAAAAAAAAAGAATGAGTTCCAGGGCCAGCAGATGGAGTAGCAGTTAAGTCGCTGGACTTGCATATGGCAACGGTTCGAGTCCCAACCCATTGTAGCATGACCATACCCCCCCGGGGGATGATTTCTTGCTTTCTGTTTCTCTGTCTCTGTCTCTTATCCTCTGGCAAGCACATACACCCTAAGGCAAAAAAAAAAAAAAATGAATGAATGAGTTCAAATGGCTCCACCAGGAAGCACTCCCACTTCTCCAGCTGGGTTAAGGACCTCTATTACATGTTCCCATAGCCCCATGCTTTCCTCTAACACAGTGTTTCTCCACCTCCTCCCACCCCTAGGAGCCTTTTAAGACATTTACCCCAATCATCCATCCTATTCTGCAATGACTTTTTTTTTAATTGCCAGAGTGTGTGTGCACTCATATGAGAGAGAGAGAGAGAGAGAGAGCACATTCCCCCTAGGGTGTGGCTACTCCACAACCTGTTTTCCTCCATCCCATCAGGATTTGGGGCATGCATGCACTCACACCTGGCACCTTTCTTAAGCCACTAGGGCTGGGACCTGAACTGGAGTCGGCCATGTGGGATCCGGCTTCCAATGCATAGCGCCTAAGCGCTACACTATAGGGACAACCTTTCATGAGTGCTTTTTTATTTTGATTTTTTTAGATTTTTTTCCATAGGGCAGGTGCACGGAATGGAGAGATACAGAGAGAAAGAAAGCAAGACATCACACCCCCTGCCCAGGGGAGGTTAGCCATGTCACAATCTCTTCTCCTCCTCCATGCACTTCCACCCAGCGTGATTGTCAAACTACCAGGTTCGAGACTCAAACCGCGGTCCACCATGTGGGAGTCCAGCGCCTTAATCACCAGGCCATCTGCTGGTCCCCCGCCTTGAATGCTTTAAACTGACAAATAGAAACTGGGTCTGTCCATGGAACTTGTCGGAGACACACCTGTAAGATGGCTTAATCGGCCTGGGACGTCTGCAGCCCACGATATATCCGCGTGTCAGCTGATGGACCCCAGCCAGCCCTTTGCAGGGCTCCCGGCTGCTGTCACAGCTAAGGCTTCTTGCCTCTGCTGAGAATGTGTGCATATCTAATACCTGTGGCCTGTGTTCCTTCAGTGGAACGGAATGTCTGAATACCTACTGTGTGCCGAGCCCTGTCCCAGACACAGAGGAAATGTGGAGGCCCTGTGTCTGTCATCTGTTTGTGGGGATGGTTTCTCCTCGGACTCTGAGAGTTTGGAGGCCAGGACCTTGATGACTCGACTTTAAATAAAAATTGTTCCCCAGAGTTCAGCAGGTGAGAGGCGCTTACTGAGTTTCACAGCTGAGACCGGAGCAGCGGAGGACAGGAAGTGCACCGAAGGCACGGGTGGTGGGAAAGACGGCTGCGCAGAAATAGAGACGGGGACTGTGGGAGCGATGGTGGGCTTGGAGACCGTCGGTGTGGCTGCTGCCGGAGCGATGGTGGGCTTGGAGACCTTCGGTGTGGCTGCTGCCGGAGCGATGGTGGGCTTGGAGACCTTCGGTGTGGCTGCTGCCGGAGCGATGGTGGGCTTGGAGACCTTCGGTGTGGCTGCTGCCGGAGCGATGGTGGGCTTGGAGACCTTCGGTGTGGCTGCTGCCGGAGCGATGGTGGGCTTGGAGACCTTCGGTGTGGCTGCTGCCGGAGCGATGGTGGGCTTGGAGACCTTCGGTGTGGCTGCTGCCGGAGCGATGGTGGGCTTGGAGACCTTCGGTGTGGCTGCTGCCGGAGCGATGGTGGGCTTGGAGACCTTCGGTGTGGCTGCTGCCGGAGCGATGGTGGGCTTGGAGACCTTCGGTGTGGCTGCTGCCGGAGCGATGGTGGGCTTGGAGACCTTCGGTGTGGCTGCTGCCGGAGCGATGGTGGGCTTGGAGACCTTCGGTGTGGCTGCTGCCGGAGCGATGGTGGGCTTGGAGACCTTCGGTGTGGCTGCTGCCGGAGCGATGGTGGGCTTGGAGACCTTCGGTGTGGCTGCTGCCGGAGCGATGGTGGGCTTGGAGACCTTCGGTGTGGCTGCTGCCGGAGCGATGGTGGGCTTGGAGACCTTCGGTGTGGCTGCTGCCGGAGCGATGGTGGGCTTGGAGACCTTCGGTGTGGCTGCTGCCGGAGCGATGGTGGGCTTGGAGACCTTCGGTGTGGCTGCTGACCTTCGGTTCGGCTGCTGCCGGAGCGATGGTGGGCTTGGAGACCTTCGGTGTGGCTGCTGCCAATCGTGAGTCAGTAAACCAACATTTATACATGGTGTGGTCTCGACCACAGGCCATAGCTGGGCACCAACCTTCCCAGGGCTCTGAGATGCAGGTGTCACAGACTGGCCGGTCCAACTATGGATGTGCACTTGCATTGTTCTCCATAGTATTCAAAAAGTAACACACAGGCAGAAATTAAACGGATTGCTAATCTTCAGAAATAGGGAGATTTTGTATAAAAATCTGAATTCATGTGTCCTCTGGAACCAAAGGGACCATTCTAGCAGTCCTGGGCCTGCATCTCTTGTTGGCAGAGATTAGATGGAGCTGGGATGGGACATGGCCTCACAAGTTTGCCCCAGTCTCCACCCCTCCCTGCTGCCTCTTTGACCCAGAAACTGGGAATTAGTCGCTATTTGGCCTCCTGCACTCAATTTCACTCCCTGCCAGGTTCTTACAAAGTGTTTGAGTTTGACTCCCAGGGTGTCTTGCAGGAGGATCAGTTAGAGACCTGAAGACATGGCTGTGGCAGTCAACAGCTTGCTTGGTCTCAGACCTAGCCCCACCTCCCCTGCTCTGCTCTGAATGGCAGAACTATGCTTCCTGCTTCTCTCACCCTCTGCTGGACAATGGAGGCAGCACTGGGGCGTGGGTGAGATGGGAGGAGGGCAGCTCCCTCCCCGTCTCTGGTCTCTGTACCCCAGGCAGGAGTTGTGCTCCCCGGGGCTCCAGCTCCTACATGGCAGACCCTCCCTGTCTTAGGCTCCCCGATCAGCTGGATCCTGGGCTTCCTTGGCTTCGGCAACACTACCTGGCCGTCTGTCCCTCCGGCCCAGGCTGGGAGCAGCTACTGCTGCTGGGTCATCACACCCTCCTGCAGCTTCTCAGCTCCCCCAACCCAGCCAGCAGGTCCCTATGCTAAAACCCCTCTGTCCAAGACTTTTCATCTGTGCCTAGAGGCAAGCAATTTTTCTCTGGGGACGACAAGGACACGGGGCTCGATGGCCTCAGAATCCCAGGACCCCTGCCTTATTGCTGGGTTTGATCTCCATGACAACTCATGGAGTTGGGGCACTCATGGACTCGAGTGAAGGCCCCAGTGAGGCAGGACAAAGAGGCCCCTGCAGAGTCGCTGGGGATGGACGCGGAAGAGATGGAGCCACTGCGGGCTCGTCTGCTGTGGCCGCTCAGCTCAGGGAGGTGTGCGTGTCCAGCCGGGACCTCTCTCTGGCTGCTGGGAGGGGCAGGACATGAGCCCTGCAGTGGGAAGCCAGGAAATGCTGGCCCCTTCCCGGCACTTCCCAGAGAGCCCACAGGGCTGGGGCTGGCCCGGCTCTGGCCAGAGTGGAGGGGAGGCTTCACCGGGGTGTCCATCGTGACACGAACGCTCCATCCTCAGTACTCGGGAGATGGCAGCCCTGTGCCAATGGCAATCACATTGGTGGAGGACGATGAATCAGATCACGTAAAACTAAAAGGGCCCAGCCTCGTGGCACAGTTGGTAGCACACTGAACTGCAGCACTGGAAGCCACACGGCTAGTCGTGGGTTCAGATCCCAGGTCAGCCTAAAAACACACCGCAGGTGACTGGGGAGGTGTGAAGAGACTGTGGAGGGTGGTGCCTCCTCCCTCCTATCTATTGCGAATAAAATAAACAAACATGACGAAAGCCAAGAAGGGCCAGCCAGTAACATAGTGGTTAAAGTGGGTGGGCCCCACATGGCAGATTCTGTGGTTCCAGTCCCCAACCCAGCATGTGTGTGTGCCCAAAATCCTGAGAGGAGCCTGGAGGAGAAGAGATGGCAGCGTGGCCACCCCCCTGGGGTTCTCTCTCTCTCTCTCTCTCTCTCTCTCCAGCAACATCCCCATGATCCAGGGCTGACTGAGGCTGGGGGTGAACCGCACTGTCAAGACTGTGTTGGGAGAAGGGCTGGCTGGCTGTCTCACCCTCTGGTTCTCTTTTTATTTATTTATTATTATTTTTTGAGAAGGTTTTACCTTTGGGCATGTGAGCTCACCAGAGAGAGAGAGAGACAGAGACAGTGAGAGGGGAAGTGAGAAATCACCCCCGGGGGGATGGCCACGCTGCACTCCCTTCTCCCCCATGCTCCTCCTGGGACCTTGGCACGCACGCACACCCGGTGTGAGTTTCGAGCCACAGAGTCTGGTGCTCCAACCACGGTCTGCCATGTGGGAATCCAGCAACGAAACCACTATCACATCTGCTGGTCCCAGCCCTCTGGTTCTCTTGTTCATGAAAGAAAGAAAGAAATCTAAAAGGAAAAGATTTGAACCAGAAGAAGGAGTGGGCCCTAGGAAGTCCGAGGAAAAGATTCAGGGAGGGACCCCAGCAGGTGCAAAGGCCCCGAGGCAGCCGTGCGTCCTGTGCACTAGAGAAACAGCCGGGAGACCTTTACGGCTGGAGCTGTCGGGAGAGGTGAGCGCAGAGAGGTGAAGTGGCAGAACCCGGAGGGCCGTGAGCGCCACAGAGAGGACCCTGGGTCTTCACCTGGTAGCCAAGGGTGGCCATCGGAGGGCTTTAACCCCAAGGCCTCTGTGTGCCCCTGCCCATCTCTGATGCTGCATTTCCGACTCTGAGTGGCGTCTGGCTACCCACCTGCGTGTGGGGCCCTGGAGGGATGGCCATGTCCGTCCTGACCCCCAACAATCTGCGTGTCTGACTCAGAGTTCACGAAGGCCTCAGGCTGGGCGCCTCGAGAAGCAGACCCCGAGACGAAGATTCCGGGAGTTTATTTGGGAGGTGATCTCAGGAAGGGAGGGCCTGGGGACGAGAGACAGCCATGCAGGGAGGCAGCTGGGCCTCAGTCCCCTGAGGGACTCTGGGAGCAGGCGCAGACACACCTCCGAGTTAGCCCACCCTGGACAAGGAAACAGAGCCTTCCCTGCTGACTCCCAGCAGTCCCTGGGTGAGGGCTGCTGCCGGGGCCTGGACGCCAGCTTGGCTCACATGCTCAATGACCAGAAGAAGCCCTCGGCTAGGACACGCAGGAGCTGGTGGTCCAGAGCCATTGGCTCTGTGAGCAGGAACGGTGGCATGGAGCAGGCCGACCCCACAAGGCTGCTACGTAAAACCCTCTCTGTTCAAGTAGACCAGCAACCACCTCCCAGTCCAACGGCCACCACGGAGACCCCGAGGACGTTAGCATGGGCACCGCTTCCACCTGAATCTAGCTAATCCCTGGGCTCCTCCAGGGGTTCGCTTCTGCCCCAGCTTTTTGGATTCTGTGTGGCTGGGAGGAAGGTTCTGGAAGTTTGCCTTGCCACCCCAGGAGGCTGGGGTTTGCCACATCCTGGGAACTTGAGGAGGAGAATGTGGATTTTTTGTCCTCTAGAAGGCAGTTTCCTCAGCAGTCCACAGTCTTTATCAGCGCTCAGCCCTCGTTGGCCCTGGCGGGTGGCCCCAGTGGCCGGGCCCCACATTCCTCCCACGCCTGGGGAAGCTGGCCTGGTTCTGATGGCACCATGCCCTCCACCCACCACCCGGAAACTGGCCTGGCTGGCAGCAGGGTGGGTGGGAGGAGACAGGGCTGTTGGAGCTTGTCCCCCAACAGCTGGCCCAAGGGAGGGGGGACCGCTGGGTGAGCGGCACGAGAATCCTCTCACTCCAGGAAGGGCCTTGTGCAGACAGGGAGGGAAGTGACACGAAGACACTGTAGGGTGGAAAGACGCCTTCCAGGGGATGGAATAAGAATGCCGCCCGCTGCCTAGAACCCACCAGGCTTCCACCTCCCCTGGCACTAAGTCAGTGATGGGCAGTCTCTCATTAGGCTGGGGTTCCTCAACCACAGTGCTGTCGCCATTGGGACCAGATCGCTCTTTGCTGGACACTATCTGGGGCATGGCAGGGTGCTGGGCAGTACCCCGGCCTCAGCTGGCTGGTAACCAGCCCTCTCTCACATCGTGATGACCAAAACACCTCTGGATGTTGCCAAATGTCTCCTCGGGTACTAACTGGCCCCTGGTTAAGAACTGCCTCCCTAGACCCACAAACAGGCTGAAGAAAGCCCCTGGGGTAGGTGGATCCAAGCGGATGTGCTGGTATTGGCATTTGGGGCCACTGTCCCCTCCTCACCCCTGCCCTGCCCGCAAACCACCGCTTCTCTTTACCTTCCCCCAGGATGGCAGGTCCCTTCCCCGTCTGGGTCATTCGGGCAGAGACTTAACCTCCCCGGGCCTTCGTTTTCTCGTCTGAGAAATGGGGGTTAAGATTCCTTTCTGCCTTGGCTGGTGTGGAGTGAAGACGGTAATAATCACGCTGGAAATATGAACAATAACAACACAGCTCACAGTTCGGAGCGCTCACTCTGTTCCCAGCCCATGGTGAACGTCTTAGGTGTCTCAACACGTCGAATCTTCACGTGAAATTTCCTCAGCTGGGGCCGGCGTGGCAGCTCCGAAGGGTCAGGGCCCGGGATGTGACTTGTTCTCTCAGCCCCTGGGCGTCGCCCTGGTCTCCCATCCACGTTCCGGTCAGCGAGAAGAGGAAAGCGGGGAAGGTGCCACCTGGAATTGTCCGCCGAGCTCAGGACTGCGTCCCGCTGCCAGAACTTGGCCACGTGGCCTCATCTAGCTGCAAAGGAGGCTGGGAAATGCAGTGTCATCGAGGCAGCCTGTGCTCACCCACGAGCGCATTCCTCCGGAAGCAGAAGATATGGAGGGAGGAGACTAGCAGCCTCCACATCTCATTCACGGACAGGGAAACCGAGGCACAGAGGCGAAGTGCTCCTCCAAGTCACCAAGAGAATAAAGAAGGGAAATCGGACAGGACAAGCAGGTGCCTTAGTGGTTAAGGCGCTGGACTCCCACTGGACTCCCACATGGCTGATCATGGTTTGAGACCCAGACCTGGTGGCTTGATAGTCACACTAGCAGCCTCCACATCTCATTCACGGACAGGGAAACCGAGGCACAGAGGCGAAGTGCTCCTCCAAGTCACCAAGAGAATAAAGAAGGGAAATCGGACAGGACAAGCAGGTGCCTTAGTGGTTAAGGCGCTGGACTCCCACTGGACTCCCACATGGCTGATCATGGTTTGAGACCCAGACCTGGTGGCTTGATAGTCACACTGTGTGTGTGTGTGAGTGCCCAAGATCCCAGGAGAAGGGAGGAGAAAGGATCGTGGCATGGCCATCCCCCC
>NW_006159507.1:1367154-1369063 GCF_000334495.1 Tupaia belangeri chinensis
TTCCCTTTCCCTCTCTCTCTCTCGGCCTCTGGTGCACGCATGTGACTTATAGTAAAAAATAGATAAATAAATAAATAAAATAACTCTCTTTAAAAAAAGGGAGAGATAAAGAAGGAAGAAAGAAAGAGAAGGAGAGAGAAAGACAAAGAAAGAAAGAATGAAAGAAAGAGAAAAAAAGAAAGAAAACAGACCACAGTCTCGTGCCGGGCATGCTGCAGCGCTCTAAGCCAGCCTGCCCCTTTGACCCTCTTCTCGTCCACCCGGTTAGTACCATCCACAGTGATCTATTCGTTTCAAGGCTCCCCGGAGAGAATGATGTTGGGGTGTCCAAGACCGACGAGTTTCCTTCTGCCCTAAACCCACACCCTTTAGGTCTCTGGCTGCGACCCACACAGTGACCAAAGTTTTCAGGATAGTTGTTGAGCGGAGCGAAGGACTCCCTGGCCACACAGGCAAGCTGAGATCCCCCCGGCACCCCAGAGCCCCGGGTTCCTTCTTCCATCCGAATTAGCCGTGATTCCCCCGAGGGTGGGAAAGTCTGTCAACCGCACCAGCTGGGTGAGGGCGAGGAACGGCCCCTCCCCGCCAGCAGCCCAACTACCCAAGAAACCCAGTTGCTCTTTGCCACGTGTGACCTTCGCGAACACCGAGCAGATCTCTCAACGGGTGCGCGAGGTGGCACGGACCCCGGTTCCACCGTGTGGCCGCTTAGCACAATCCCAGACTGTGAGGTGCTCTCCGAGAGGCGTTCACTTGGGTCTTAGACCTTTTTGAGAAATGCGTTTTAGCTTGTGGCGAGGGGAGTCTAGGGCCTGGCGTTCCACGAGGGACCACAACAGAAATCCACAGATGGCGGTCGGTGAAGTACTAAAAAAGCCGGTTAAGACGGGGAGAGTGGGGGCCGGAAAGGGTGCAGTGGGAGAACACGACAAAGAGTGCAGTGGGAGAACACGGCGCTCTGTGAGGCTGAGCTGGCTGGAAGGTCCTAGGTTCATGTCCGGAGACCTCCCTGAGTACGCTGGTCCCATGCACGCCCACGCCCCAGGAAGCTGGGGTACACTGTGGTGTCAGGACCTGCTGGGGGTGCTGCCCTCGAACTTTCTTGACTGTGAAATAAACAAACTTTAAAAAAAGACAGTGCACAAGGGTCAGGTGTCCTTAGGTTGTGGAGGTCTCTGATCAATGTGTGCTCTGAGAAGGGAGGCCGTGTTACAGTACCGGCTAGGGCTATGTACCATAGGGCACTTGGCACTGCTGGGACTAGCAGGGGTGCTGACACCGAGGGGTGGGGTGAAAGTCCCGGACCCCTTCCCCACCCCCTACCCCCATAGAAGAGTTTGAGGTGAAGTGGCTGAACCAGGGAGCCTCTGGCCTTAAGGGGGAGTTCCACAGAAAACAGGGACGCCCAGTGCAAATGTACTTCCCAGGCAGTGAGACCCCAGCCCCTCCCAAACCAGACACCAGGGACAGGCTTTCCTGTCTCAGGAAGTGCATCTGACCCAAGTCAAAAGGGAAAACCCCTGTCAGCCATACAAACATTGGGGCTGCCCATCTCGGCACCCCACCATATGACAGGCCCTGCCCACAGAGCATCCACACCACCATATGACAGGCCCTGCCCACGGAGCATCCACCATGGTTAAGTGACACGAGTTCAAATATCAAGGAACCTTGGGACCAGCAGTTGGCATAATGGCTATGTCACTGGATTCCGATGCAGTTGACCACAGTTCGCGTCTCGGACCCAGTGGCTTAAACTCACTCCGGGCGCGTGTGCGTGCATGCCCAAGATCCCAAGAGGAGAATGAAGGAGAAGGGATTGTGGTGTGACCATCCCCCCGGGGGGTGATTTTTCTGTCTCTCTGTCTTTCTCTGTCTTTCTGGCAAGTGCACGCGCCCTATAGCAAAA
>NW_006159507.1:1369137-1376872 GCF_000334495.1 Tupaia belangeri chinensis
CGACGCTCTGTGAGGCTGAGCTGGCTGGAAGGTCCTAGGTTCATGTCCGGAGACCTCCCTGAGTACGCTGGTCCCATGCACGCCCACGCCCCAGGAAGCTGGGGTACACTGTGGTGTCAGGACCTGCTGGGGGTGCTGCCCTCGAACTTTCTTGACTGTGAAATAAACAAACTTTAAAAAAAGACAGTGCACAAGGGTCAGGTGTCCTTAGGTTGTGGAGGTCTCTGATCAACGTGTGCTCTGAGAAGGGAGGCCGTGTTACAGTACCGGCTAGGGCTATGTACCATAGGGCACTTGGCACTGCTGGGACTAGCAGGGGTGCTGACACCGAGGGGTGGGGTGAAAGTCCCGGACCCCTTCCCCACCCCCTACCCCCATAGAAGAGTTTGAGGTGAAGTGGCTGAACCAGGGAGCCTCTGGCCTTAAGGGGGAGTTCCACAGAAAACAGGGACGCCCAGTGCAAATGTACTTCCCAGGCAGTGAGACCCCAGCCCCTCCCAAACCAGACACCAGGGACAGGCTTTCCTGTCTCAGGAAGTGCATCTGACCCAAGTCAAAAGGGAAAACCCCTGTCAGCCATACAAACATTGGGGCTGCCCATCTCGGCACCCCACCATATGACAGGCCCTGCCCACAGAGCATCCACACCACCATATGACAGGCCCTGCCCACGGAGCATCCACCATGGTTAAGTGACACGAGTTCAAATATCAAGGAACCTTGGGACCAGCAGTTGGCATAATGGCTATGTCACTGGATTCCGATGCAGTTGACCACAGTTCGCGTCTCGGACCCAGTGGCTTAAACTCACTCCGGGCGCGTGTGCGTGCATGCCCAAGATCCCAAGAGGAGAATGAAGGAGAAGGGATTGTGGTGTGACCATCCCCCCGGGGGGTGATTTTTCTGTCTCTCTGTCTTTCTCTGTCTTTCTGGCAAGTGCACGCGCCCTATAGCAAAAACCTCTCAAAAAATACACACACACACACACACACACACACACACACACACACACATCAAGGAACCTGAGACCCAGAGCACAGGAAAGGCCCTCCGAGGACGCACCAGGGATCTTCACCTTCACCTGGGGTTCTGGTCCAGGCTCTTCCGGCAGCCGGCAGAGTGGGCCTGGCAAAGTCGCCTACCCTCTCTGGGCCCCAGTTTTACAGGTCAGGGGGTGTTCTGGCTGGGAACAAGTCTCGGCACATCTCCCACCAGAGCCCTTAAATGATTGCCCGACATCAGCCTACCAGGAGGAGAGTCCCCTGGCCCCAAATGCAAGCCCCGTAGAGACCCGCTCTCACCCCACTGTCCCCAGGAGGGGTACCAGGCAAAACAGAGGACGCCCAGCTATGCTAGAATTTCAGATAGACAGAAAACGCTGTAGTTCAGTACGCCGCAAATATTTCAGACCGCACTCGCACTGGAGAAAGCCGCTGGGTGCGATCTGAGATTCGGATGGCGCGACTGCCAGCCTGCCCTGCATTTGTCACGGAGCAGTCCTGTTAGGAGACCTTAGCAGCGGCAAGCGGCGCAGCAGGAGCACCCCTGATCATAAACACCAGGAGCATCCTGAGTGCCAGGTGTGCCTTCTCCCGTTCTCCATTTTCGAACCCCTCTTGGGTTGTTTTCCTTTTATCTTACCCCCTCCCCCCAGTTTTTGCTATAGGGCACGCGTGTTCGCCAGAGACAGGGAGAAGAGAGAGGGAAAGTAAGGAGGGGGGGGCCACGTCACAGTCCCTTCTCCTCTAGAACCCCTCAGGATTTGGGGCACGCACACATACGCACCTGGCATGATTTTCAAACTGCCGGGTCCAGGACTCAAACTGCGCCGTTGGCCATGTGAAATCCAGTGCTTTAACCTCCACACCACCTTCTGGTCCTTATTTTCCTCTTTTTGATAGAGATCTGAACACAGAGAAATGCATCCCTGCTCTCAGCACAGCAGCTCACTGTGTGCGTGATAAACGGCACCTGACGTTCAACCTGAGGGCCAGGGAGGCAGGAGGGAGAGATGGGGAGTGAGGGGAGCTGGAGAGGCCCTCCAGAACCCTGCCCTGGTTGATCATTACTAGGCAGGAGTGGGGCCTAGTGCAGTCAAATCCTGTTTGTTCGGGGTTTTTTTAAACAGGTTTTTGCTATAGGGTGCGTGCACTCGCCAGAAAGACAGAGAGACAGAGAGACAGAAAGACAGAAAGTGAGAAATCACCCCCTAGACGGGATGGCCACACCACAATCCCTTCTCCTCCATTCTCCTCTTGGGATCTTGGGCACACACGCACATGCGCCTGGCGTGAGTTTAAGCCACCGGGCCCGGGATGCGAACTGCGGTCGACCACATGGGAAGTCAGTGACATAGCCATTTACGCCAACTGCTGGTACCTTTTTTTTTTTTTTTTTTGGTTGTTGTTGTTGGAGCGCAATCAAATCTGACAGCACTTCACAGACGTAGAGATCTGAGTGTGTGTGACTCTCATAACCGTGGGCTGCAGGAAGCGCCTCTGCAGGTTCGGGCAGCTGCAGGGAAGTCCTGGCTGTCTGGCTTTGGAAGGGCGAGGCTATGACTACTTCAGGGAGCAGAGCGGAGGAGAGACAGCGTGGAGGCAGCCGTGGGGCCTGGAGTGTGCTGGGGCTAGGAAACGCGGCCCCATCTGGGTTCGACCCTCTTCTCTGCCAGGTAAGTGCTGCGCAGCGGTGGGTTCCTCGTCTGCTTTCCAGCGGCATGAAGGATGGAGTTTTGTCCAGCTTACTGAGAAGGCCGTGTAACAACCTGACCTGGTGGGAACCCAGCACCCGGGAGCGTCCAGAGGTCCCAGTTCCCTCTGCCGCCTGGCTGCACTGGGCTCAGCAGGTGGGGTTTGGAAATTGCCTTTCTTTTATTGTTTTTCCTAAGTTTTTTTTTGCCATAGGGTGTGTGTGCTCGCCAGAGAGACAGAGAGAGGCAGTGAGAGGGTGGCAATGTCTGGAATCCTCTCTGGAGACTGAGTTGGTGTCTGCCCTTTACCTGTCATCCTTCCTTCTCCATCCTGCCAGCTGGAAGGCAGGCGTGAAGGCTGGAGCAGTGGCTTCCATTTTGGACCATGAGAAGAAGGGCTGCTCTGTAGGGACAGCAGAGCAGTGTCCAGGAAGAAGCTCGAGACACCGAGGGCTTCATGGAGTTGCCAAAACCGCCCCAAGCTGCCTACATCTGGGCTTCATTTGCACAAGAGAAAAATAAACTCCTCTCTTGTTTATTGATTTTTTCTTCAAATGAAGTTTATTAGGTTTAATTAGGATGATATTTGGATGCCCCGAGCAGTGTAAGCTGGTGTAACATGTCAGCTAGGAAATAAGCTGGCTCCTTCTATTTCCAATGTAGTTTCCATGCCTTCATCAGTCCGTCCAGAATCTGCAGTTGTCAGAAGAGCCTTCGGCCAGAGAGGGGAGGCCACTTGCTTGAGGTCACACAGCAGGGAAGTGGCAGCTGGAGTTTGGCCCCCGAGCCCCAGAACCAAACCCCAGCCCTCATTTCTCAGAAGCTCTGCCTCTCCGGATGAGATGGTTTCTCTGAATTCTGCGGTGCCCAGAGGATGCTGGAAAATGGTCACATCCCAGCTCTCGGCTCTGGCCAGCCTTGCCCCTGAGGGAGACGCCAACCTCTCTGAGCCTCAGTTCCTCGTGTGGTGACACCCCTGGGCAGCTGTCCGGCGGGGTCCCTGAAGTGCTGTTTAGAATGTCTGACCCCCAAGATGGATAGCGTGGTGCCGTCACAGCGGGGACACTGCCGGGCTGGTGGTGTCGTCCGTGTGAGGAGAGGGTGGCCTCCTTCGTGCCGACTTTGGAGTCAGTTCTGGGCTCAAACCCTGCGCCCACAGCTAGCAGCCGTGTGGCCTTGAGCCCGTCACTCCCCTCGGCATCTCTTCCCTTCGGGTCCTGGCAGGACAGTGGGAGCCCACTGGCTCCTCACTCGTTCGCCTCTTCGCTCCGGGCCGTCAGTGGCAGGATGGCCAAGTCCTTCCTCTCCTGGGCCGGGTGTGAAAGAGCAGACTCAGGCATGGCTGGGGGGACAGCAAGACACCGATGGCAGCCAGAGCGGGGTGGCGGAGGGCTGGAGTCAGGGGTGCAGCCCTGGAGATGGGGGTCGGAAGCCGGTCCTGAGGAGCGAGGTCTATTCCCCGGCACTCCTCCTGGGCCTCCTCTGGCAGAGTCACCGCACATGGCGGAACTGCGGGGTGGCCAGTTCTGTCTCGGGGACCTGGCCGGGGATGACTGAGACACGGCTTCTCTCGGCCCACCACTCCCTCCTGCCTGGCCCCTGCTCCCACCTCGCCCTCCCGCAGTCTGCCCGCCCCACACCAACTCCAGGAGCCCTGCTGCTGAAACAAAGCCACAGACTTAATGGCTTAAAACAACGCGATTTGGGGACCAGCAGATGGTGTAGCAGTTACATCGCTGGACTCTCACATGGCTGACAGTAGTTCGAGTCCCAGACCCGGTGGCTTAAAACTCATTCCGGGTGCCTGTGTGTGCGTGCACTAGATCCTGGGAGAAGAACGGAAGAGAAGGGATTGCAGCGGGGCCCTGATGCTGCTGTGGAGACAGGAGGAGCTCACTTACACTGTCCCACGCCCCAGCAACTGCTCCATCCCGTCTCTCCGTCCACGGCTGAGGCCCCTCCACTCTGTCCTGCCTCTCCGTCCCGTCTCTGTCCGTGGCTGAGGCCCCTCTGCTCCATCCCGTTTCTCCATCCATGGCTGAGGCCCCTCTGCTCCGTCCGTGGCTGAGGCTCTGTGGTCACAAGGAGAAGGTGGAGAAGCACGTCTACACTGAGTGAGCAAGGACTTAGAGGGCCTGGAGGGGAGGCCGGGGCCGCTTCAGCTCTGGAGCTGCCAAGAGTGACAGTCTTGTCCTTGGTGAAGAGCGGGGCATTGAGTGGGCCTCCTGGCCGAGTGTCACCCTCTCTGTAAACAGAGATCCCCACAGAACTCGCCTCGTAGCAGCACCCGCCTGGGTGCTATTGACCTTGGGGTTGGGTGCTCCTAGGCTGCGGGGCTGACCTGGGCTTTGCGGGGCTGAGCAGCACCACGCCTCGCCCACAGAAGCCAGCATCTCCCCAGCTGCAGCCACCCCAAATGCCCCGTGATAGCCTGGGCTGAGAACTGCTGCCTCGGGGGTCATCCCAGAGGCTGAAGGGGACGCTTCGGAGCAGGCAGTCTGGGCGTGAGTTGCTCAGAAAGTGGTAGTTGGTGCAGGTTACCTGAGCGGCTGGCCCAGTTTACCTGAGCGGCTGCCCCTGCCAGTCCTCAGTGGTGGCCTCGGGCACCTGTGGAATGGGACAGCATTAGCCCCTGATCCCCTGGGCACCCTGAGTGAGTTCGAGAAGTGTCTAGGGCCGTGCCAGGCTCACAGTAAGTGCTCAGTAAATAGGGATTCCAAGGGTGAAGATGAAGCTGAGAAAGGCTCTGGGAAAAGTGGGACCGAGGGAGAGGGACCTCTGCATCCTGACCTCTCCAAGTGCCACCTGGGAGAGACCTCCCTGAGTGCGCTGGGTCCACGTGTGTCCGTGGTCCAGGCCGGCTGGGGATGATGCATTTCTCTCTCTGTGGAATAAATGCCAAATGCATGTTTGGCAGGATGGGTCCCTGAAGCACGTGCCCTGCATTAATGGAAGACACGAGGGCATACTGCACCCACCCAGGAGGACAGCAGCTCAGTCCCTCGGCCCTGCCAGGCCACTTAATAATTAAGCTGGAGGAGAAGCGAGGAGGCTGGAAGGCCAGCAGTGACCAGGGCCTGGCCTTGCTGGGCTTTGGTGACGTGATGGCCCTGAGATCACGACCTTCTGGAGCCCATAAACAGGGGGCTGGGCCCCAAGACCAGCAAGGCCAGGCCAAGGCCCGCGCTGGTGGCCTTGCGCTCAGTCGTGCAGAGGCGGAGAGGGTGCTCCGCGGCCGCAGGGGAGCAGGTGCGTGGGGTGGCAGGTGCCTTCCACGGGATGCTTCTGGCTCCTGCACCCCACCACCCCAGCTCGCTCTTCACTACCCCTTTTAATTGTTTTTTTCTTTTGCACTTGAGCTGAGGTTCCAGCCTACGTTTACAGGGTTTGAATCCTGCCAAAACATGCATTTATTCCACAGAGAGAGAAATACATCATCCCCAGCCGGCCTGGACCACGGACACACGTGGACCCAGCGCACTCAGGGAGGTCTCTGGACTTGAACTGGCAATCTTCCCACGTGGGTCAACCTGACGGAGTGTCGCGTTTTACTGCCGTGCCACCACCTCGCCCCCGGCTCCCTTAGGTTCATTCCAGTGTATTGAGCACTTACTACATACAGGGCTCTGCACGGCACTTCACATGGGCTGCCCCGCCCCCGCCAGCACCACACCCACCCTGTGGGGGGCTCTGTCCCTCCGAATAAGCTAAGCCCTGTTCCCACGAGCCCATTGTCCAGGGACGGGTCAGAGGCTCCCGGACGTGGGATACCTGCTCATAGCAGCACCGCCGGACCCCTGCCCTGTCTGGGGCCTCTTAAGCCCACGCCCCCTGCCCCCTACCCCCACCTCTACTCTCTGTGGTCTGGTCCCTTTCACCCTCTCTCTCTGAACTTCTTCCCCTTGTGCCGGTCTCTCTCCATCTCTCCCTCCCTCTGCCTCCTCCTCTCGCCATCTGCTTCCTTCCTTCTTTCCCACCCTCGTCTCTCCTCTCTGCGAGGCTCCCTCTGCCTGTTCCCGGTCGGTCTCCCTCCCTTCCTCCACCCGCCCCGTCTCCCTCTAACCGCCTGCCTGGCGGCCCTGGCGCTGCACCAGCCCTCGTCCCGCCGCCAGCACATTATGTCCCTGGTCAGACCTGACGTCAGGCGGGGCCTGGCGGGCGGCCACGGACCTCAGCTGGGCCGGAGGGAGTGCTCAGCTTCCCGGTCCCCACGCCAGTGCCGCCGCCTGCCGCCCCTGCCCTGCCTGCCTGAGTGGGTGCTTGGTGGCTGCCTCGCTGTTAGCCTGGAGCTGCAGGCCACTCACCTCTGTCCTGTCCCAGCTTTGACTCCAGGACCACGGTCACTTAACATGAAGGTAGACAGTGCAGCAAGGGGCTGAGGGTGGTCCTGGCTGTGTGGCCTCTGCAAATCACCAGCCTCTCTGAGCCTGTCAGAAGCCGAGGAGGGTCAGCCCACAGAGTGGCTTGGCTGGCAGCACAGCAGGGGGCCGGGCCCACGACAGGTGCTCCGTGTCACCCTGAGCCGGCAGACCTCATCAAGGGCCGGGGCAGAGGTTGGATAGGGGTCTGCACGGCACAAAGACAGGGGAGCACAGCTGGCCTTAGCGGTCAGGGGCACGCCCAGGGTGGCTGGCCAGGCAGGGGAGCCCCACCCAGAACACAAACAGCACCCTGCTGAGAAGCCCTCCCCAAACCCCGCTGGTCTCAGGCCCCACGGAGCTCGAAGAAGTGGTTTAAAAAATGTAATATTTCTCGTTTGGTTTGTTTGTTTTTTTCCCCCTGATTTTCAAAGCAATGTAATTTCCTTGAAGGACATTTGAAGGACAACCAAGCTTCCTGGTTTTAAACAGACATTAGGATCAGGCAGATGGGTTCGAACCCAGCCTGTGACCTCGTGCCAGTGGCTTCCCCTCTGAGCCTCAGTTTCCTCATCTGTCAAATCAGGATAAATGAGAGGGATGTTATAAGGATGAAGCAAAACCGTGTTTGTAAAGCAGCTGAGATGAGATCTCGTCCACAGGAAGTATTTCTATGCAGTAGCCT
>NW_006159507.1:1377120-1388051 GCF_000334495.1 Tupaia belangeri chinensis
GTCTTTTTATCTTCTTATTTTAAATATGGGCGGAAAAGTATCAAAAACAGAGAGAACTAAGATTCCAGCTGACATGTTTATGCTGATCCTGCCGCCACCTGCTTTTTCATTTTTCGCGATGATAATACGTGGCCCGAAGCTTCGTTTGTAAACACCTTTGCTTGTTTTCACGATGCTCTGAATACATGCACGTTCAGAACATGTGGCAGGGTCCCCCGCCCCGGCCTCTGCTTCTCCATCTCAGAAACAAACTCTTAGGCGCGTTCTTCCGTCCTGTTTTTAAATCGTCGTCACACACACGATTTCCAGTCCTCGTCCCCATTCATGTCTCTTCATTCCCTCAGTTATACAACGTGACACTTCAAAGGTGAGACCATCACAAGGGGAGCAGTCAGGAAGCGGGAACCCCTGACATGGCGCTTCCACTTTAACCTCTCGGAGCACGTCCTCACGGGCTCCTCCCAGAACCTGAGCCCAGGTATCTGCAGAGTGGACCAGTCTGGGATGACGCACAGACAGCTGTGCAGCTGTCTGACCGCGGCCTGCTTCCCTCTGGCGCTGTGTGCTCCGGAGGCAGGGACGGCTATGTCCGCGTCTTCCACCCCAGCACGTAGTAGGCCTGCGATGAGAATGTTCTGAACGAATGAATGAGTTTTCGTACAATGCATAATGCTACCCCGCGGCCTGTTCTCTAACTCAGCACGCTGGCACCACTTTCCACATCTCCGTGTGGGACTCCCCATTTCTCATGTCTGCCCAGGACCACAGTAAACGGCTTTGTGATGCCGGCCGGAGCTGCTTCTGCCCGCAACTGGGGAGCTCTTCTTCAAACGCGGCTCTCTTAACAAATTCCATATGACCCACCCGCGCCCCAGCCCGTCAGCCATTTACTCCCAGCCCGACACTCGCTGGCTACATGGGCTCATTGTTTTCTGGGACAAGTCAAGATTGACGTCCCTGACATCATGTTTTTCCAGAGGAGCTTCCGAGTGAAGAACTCATCTCTCCCCACTGCCCCGTTCCCGCCAGCGAATCCTGGAGATCTGCTGAAGCTGGGAAATGGTGTAGCCTGGACCGTGGGTGTGGACACAGGGCACCCGCCCGGCTCGCTGCTCAGGGCCGCGGCACTGCTCTCGTCTCTGCCTGGAACACACATGCCTGGGATACTTGCTGAGCTCGCTCCCTTACCTGCTCAAAGGTCCCTGCTCAGGGAGGCGGCCCTCAACCACTTTTCCAAGTCACTTCTTCCCTTACGTCGCTTTATGAAGAAACGACCGCTACCTAGTGGCCCTGTGTGTCACGTTACACCGTGTTACCGTCACACGTGGGCTCTGACTTACAGTCCATCCCCCGCTGAGGGCGGGAACTTGGTCTATTCTCTCTCCTGTCCCTACAGTAGGGCCCGCTGCAGAAACAGCAATGGAATCCATCATTGCGAACTCCAGGATGCCAAGGTGTCTTCCCAGCCTGAGCCCAAATGCCCTCATTTATTCATTCACAATATATTTCCGGGGCACCCTCTGTGTGTGCCAGGGCCTGTCCGGGTGCAGGGGACAGAATGGTAGATGAGCCAGACACTCTCTCCTCTTGTGGTCACACCGACCCCAGGCCACGAGTCACGTGCACTTGCTGGCTTCAGATGCTGGTCTTTGGGTCCGCAGATGAGGGTCCTGGCTCTAACTCAGCCCCTGCAGCGCCGTGTAAACCCCAAGGGGGACACTCACGGGAAGGCACTGTTGTCGTTCTCTCCCCACTGTTCTCTTGCCGCACGTGGAGGAGAGATAAACAAGTGAGACGGACCCTTTCACATTCCTCCCGCAAGCCCAGTGGGACTTGGCCGTGAGCTGGTCTTTGCCCTGCCTCTGGCTGCCCGCGCCTCCCTACACCTAGAGAGAATTTCTTACCTTAGTAGCTCCTACTGCCCCAAGAGGAGGCCCCGAAGCTCGTTTTCCCAGCCTCCTCGGTGGCCTGGGCACAGTATGTGACTCGGCTTCACCAATCAGACGCACCCGCTAGGGCATCCAATTCCAAGGGTGGGATGAAGGAGGCCGTCGTGCACACGCGGCGTGATGGCAACTCTGTACTCCAACTTAAAACTGACAAAACTACCCCGAAGACAAAACTGCCAGAAATTGGTCTTTGCGGGTGATTCAAGCAGTTTCATTTTTTCTTTCTGTTCTCTATTTCACAAAATTTCAATCATTGAGCAAACTCGACTTCCCACTAGAAAGAATTCCCGTGCAGGTTACATAATCTCTGGAGCTTCAGTCCGTGCTGAGCAAGTCTGTCCTCGAGCGGGCCGAGACACCATGTGGGGCGAGAGGAGATGGATGACATTGTCTCTGTGTGGATGTCAGGAGCGTGGATGGAGAGAAGTCTAAAGAACCCAAAGAAAGTGACTAGGAACAGCAGGACCTGGGACTTAGGACAGGTTCAAGTCCCAGCTTTGCTGCCTACTAGCCCCGTGGCCGCAGGCGGACCATGGGCAGGGGCGAACATGTCCATTCCCATCCTGAGCAGCAACGTCCACCTTCCTGGCTGTGAAGACGACTAAGAGGGACTGGTTCACAGAGGGCAGCCTGTGCCCCGCTCTGCAAAGCACTCTCCAAAGCACAAGTTCTCAGCCAAGGGTGATTCTGCCCCCCAAGGGGACACTGGGTGGTGTCTGGAAACATTTGGTTGTCACAGCTGCGGGGAGGGCTGCTGGCACCTGATAGGGAGCAGCCAGGCCTGCTCTAACCGACCCACAGAGCACAGGACAGCCCCTACCACAGAGAGGGTCGGCAGTGCCAGGGCTGAGAACCCTGCTCAAAGAGCGCCCATGAGGCCTGTCCCGCGGTCATGCCCCGCCCATGAGGGCCAGGTCTGTGTGCAGACGGGAGTGTTCCTGCAGGACGGTCTGTGGGCAGAGGATTTGCCAGCCCCCTGCTCTGCAGGCTTAGACGCTGTAGCCTCCTGGCAGCCTGAGAGGCCTCGTCCAGCTGCCCTAGGAGGTTGAGAAGGTGTCTGTGCCCAGGGAAGTCCCAAGAAGTGCTCGCTCTGCTCTGCACGTGTGCACCCCAGCTCATCAGCCCTGCGAAATCCCCCAGGTAGGCGCTGCCATCACCATGTCAGATGAGAATCAGGCCCAGGGCAGTACAGGAGCCGGGTCCACGGCCCCAAAGCTAGTGCCTCTCCCAGACTTTGCTTCTTTGGCCTGGAGGGGAGGGCTTACCCTAGCGAGGCACCAAAGTTGCCTGGAGAATGTTGAAAATGCAGATTTCCAGCTGCCCTGCTGGCCCAGGAAGGTCAAGCTTAGTTCTGGAATCCAGCAGATCTCGGCTCAACTCTTGGCTCCTCCACCTCCTGGCTGTGTGACCTGGAGCCAGTGACTGCCTCGCTGGGCCTCGGGTCTGTCCTTTGAAAGCGGGCAGCCCTAGTCCCTGTCCGGAGAGGCCATGAGGATTTAGTGAAAGTCCTACCTCACAGGCTGAGCATGGAGCCTGACACACAGTAAGCACTCATTCAATGCTGGCTGTAGGGTCCAGCAGGTGGCGTGGTGGTGAAGGTGCTAGACTCACACATGGTCAAGCATAGTTCGAGTCCCAGACCAGGAAGCTTGCTTTCTTACTTTCCTTCTCTCTCTGGTGAGTGCAAATGCCCTATAGCAAACTAAAAAATAATAATAATAAATAAAATTAAATACACAATTATTTTTAAAAGTTGGCTCTTATTTTTATTTTTGGAGCAGGACTTAGGCACCTGTGTGTGTGTGTGTGTGTGTGTGTGTGTGTGTGTGTCTAAACTCCTTAACGATTGCAGTATGCCTTGCTACCCCTCCACCCACCCATCTATTTATTTGACACATTTACTTAATGGAAACTCTGTGCCTGGATGGGCATTAAAACCTGAGGATGCAGAAGTGGTCGAGTACAGACCCCACTGCCCAGAAAGCTGACAGTATCAGGGTAGAACAGACTAGCGAGATAAATGTGCACCCATATTATATAAGGTCATGTGACACGAACAGCTGGAAACAAACAGGCTAGTGCATGGAGCTCCCCTTCCAGACAGGTGGGAGGCCGATGTTTTCCACTGGCCCCGAGGAACTCTCCTGCCCCCTCTCCCTGTGGGGCAGCATCAACCCTCAGCCCCCATGCCTCCCCAGGGCAGACGCCAGGAAACATCGTTTTTAGACCCTCTGGCAGCTTAGGTCTGGCGTGAAGGCTGTGCTTAAGAAATAGCACAGGACCACACTGTCCCGAATGTGCCCATCTGGTCAGTCTCAGGAGCTGGGCAGGGCCGGGCCTGGCTAGTGTTTGGATGGAGAAACAGCAAGGGGGCCTGGGACAGAGGGAGGTTGAGACACGGCAACAGGCGCAGAGAAGCCCAAAGTGGGACCTGGGAAGATCAATTCCTCAGTTCGAGCTCTTCTGTACACGTCCCTCACCGCAGAAGGGTGGCACTGAGTTGAAACGAGAAACAGAGAAGTTGGGAAGCTCAGCCACGGTCACACAGTAAGCCAGCAGCAGGACACATGCAGGGCCACGCAGTCACCTACTGTAACCCAGGCCTGGGCTCAGCGTTTCCTAAGCGTGGCTTTGCTGGAGGTTTGCAACCACCTCGAGAAGCAGGATGAGCACATGGGGTTCACAGAAGTCAGGCTACTTGCCTGAGGTCACATAGAAAAGGGACCGAGTTCAAACCTACTGTGTTCGTCTCTAGAAACTTTGCTCTTGGAATATACCCCAATAAGAAGACCCAAGCACGTGTGACTTGGACCAAACCCCTGAGCAACCAGGGCAAAGTGGCCATGTCTGAAATGCCTTCCTACTTCCTGAACAAGCCCAGGTCTGCAGCGACAGGGGAGTCTTGGTCTGTATCACATACACCCTGCAAGAAAGCATGGCAGGCTTCCAAGGAAGCACAGGGACTCTCATTCTTTCCCTCTAAATAGCCCTCGCGTGAAAACCTCAGCTGAACCATTCTCTGGCCTCGTTTTAGCTGTTCTAACATAACCTTAGCTCTTCTACAATGATGGCCTTTTCTTTTTTTCTTCCCTTTTTGTCATCTGGTGGAGTGGCAGCAATGTTTCCCACACTCACTACCTAGACTCCAGCATTTATCTGTCCAAACTTCTACACATCCATACTTCCATTCACTGTCTTGTTCACCCACTCTGTCCAACCTTGCATTCATTCCTTCATTGATCCATCTGTTCAGACTCTATCCATCCACCTACTCATCCACCCATCCACCCATCCACCGCCTATCCATGTTCTCACCTAGCCATTCACCCACCCATCCATCTATCCATCCATCCATCCAACCAGCCACTCAGCCATCTGCCCACCATCCACCCACCCACCCATCCATCCATTCAGCAGTTCATCCATCCATTCACCCATCCATCCATCCACCCACCCAACCATCCATTCATCCACCCACCCACCCATCCATCCATCCACCCACCCATTCATCCACTCACCCATTCATCCAACCATCAATCCATCCACATACCCATCCATCCATCCATCCATCCACATATTCATCCATCCACTCACCCATCCATCCACCCACCCCATCCACCCACCCATCCATCCATCATTCATCCACTCATCCATCCATCCATTCAATACACACTTCCCAAGCATCTCCTTGTGCCATGTCCTATGCTAGATTCAGAGGAATTAGAAACAAATATGGTTTGGTTCTTGACTTCTCAGAGCCCTCAGTCCCGTGGGAGAGGCAGATGTGATGGACAGCAGGAAGGAAGGGCTTCTTCATCCATTCAGTTTACGATTTCCATGGTGTCAAGCAGTATCAGACCCTGGGAGCAAAGATGAGGCAGACAAGGTCCTTGGGCCCTACTCTTGTTGGAGGGACAGGCATTAGTATGAACCAAGACAGGGCCTAGACCCCATGGGCCTCCCAGAACACACTAGGAGCTCAAGTTCCTGCCTGTAATCTGGGCAGGCTGAGGGTAGGGATGGATCGTGGCACCAGGACCGTCTTTCTCTCTGTTTCAGAGGAAATAAATACAATTATGTAGACAGAGATGATAGAGATATAAGAATGAGCCCAGCAGGGAGTGCTCACTCAGTAATCCCTTCTTGCACTCAGCGCTGTGTGCTGATACCGCTCACAGGCCAGACCTGGGCTCTGGGGACACTGAGCTAGAACATACTTGGCCTTACCCACTGGAAGCAGGGTCCGGTGGAGGAAAGAATCCAGTGAGAATTTCAGGCAGCAATGACGTGAGCTACCACCAGGGTGACAATAGCATCCATGGAAGCAGGAGGGGCTGAGGAAGCTTCTGGGGTTGGGGGAGCCGGAACTGAGTCTGAAGGACGAGGAGGGTTCTGCTTACTCAGCCTCCCCTGCCCAAAGGCCTTTTCTCCTCCCTTCCTGCAGTTCGTGAAGGTCAAACTCAGGGCCCCCAAGTCACTCCTCCCATCCAGCCAGCCATCCCCTTAGTGGGTTAGGTAGAGGCTGAGCAGCCAGGGCTCAAACCTTGTCTCAGGGCCAGGCCCCGGGCAGCTGGCCACTGGACCTTGGAGACCGTCCCGCAGTGGCCGAAGTGACATTGAGGATGTTTGTGCAAACATGCTCCATTTTTCTAGGCCATCTTGTTCACAGGAAAACAGCCCTGCAGATATGACTTACGGTGGGCTGCGGAAGAGGCGCCTCAGAACATCAGCACGCCGGCGCCCTGGGGACACTGCATGAGCAGGGTGAGGAGGACAGAGGCTGGAGGTGGGGTCGGGGCCCCTCCCACTGAGCCTCATGGGCTGTGACAAAAACATGGGCCTTCCCTTGGAGAGCACTGGGAGGGGTTTGAGCTGGGTTCAAGTGGGTTAAAAAGAAACGATTCAGAATCTCCAGGTGGCTAGTGACGAACTCATCTGCTCATTCACTCGTTCATCCCCTCATTCATGCAGCCAGTATTTGACTGACCTACTCTGTGCCAGGCACTGTTCCAGACACCGGGACGGCAGGACAGATGTAACAGATACTGCCTTCCTGGGACCCTAAATCAAGTAATTACATGACGAAATGCAAACTGGGATCAGAGCTTCCAGGAAGCCTTCTCCAAGGCAGTGGCACACGGCTGCTGGTTTAACGTCTTGTGCAACCAACATTTATTGAGCGCCTACTATGTGCTAGGCCCTATACTGGGTGATGGGATACAGTGTGAACAAGACAGGCCCAGTCCCTGTCCTCAAGGAGCTGGCAGCCCAGTGGTGGGCAAACGTAGAAATGAAAGCAGCGTGTCAGGTGTGATCAGGGCACATAATGGGGCTGGAGGGGTATGAAGGGCTTCCTGGAGGAAGAGGGGAGTTGGTTAGGGGAGAGGTCATGCATGGAAGCAGAGAGGAGGCAGTTTCTAGTGACCCACTGGACTGGCGAGCTTGGGTGGGGGTTGTTGAGGGGAGATGCTGTCGCCTTGGGAGACGGTCAGACCCCCTTGGAAGGCGGCCCCAGGCTGCAGGCTGCGTTCAAGGTAGCTTTGGAGCACAGAGGGTGTCTCCAGGGAGCTCTCTCTCTTTCTTCCCCTCCCTTTGTCTCTCCATCTCTCCTGTGTCTCTGCCAGTCTCAGATCCTCTCATTGTCTCTGCCAGCCTCCCAGTGTCTCCCTCTGACTCTCTCTGCTCTGGTCATCTCCACGAGATGTCAACAGGAGACAAGGACACTGGGAAAAACCCGGGGCGGTGGGCGGGAAGCGAGGTCGGGGCACAGGACAGCTGAGCACAGGGACAGGTGCTGACCGAATGTTCTGTTTGGAAAGACAGCTCTGGTCAGGGCCGAAGGTGGCTGACCACAAAACCTGATCACCGGCCAAGCTCTGCTCGAGCTGGCCCTCTGGCCAGCAGGCCGGGATCCAGTGGCCACTCCATGGAACCTTCTCGGAGGGCGGGGAGATGGGAAATGGCCCAGGGCTCCTCATCCCTAGGCGAGTGGGACCAATGGGATGGAATGGAAGCCGGCAACCCTCCAGGGAGACCTCGGGGTGGTGTAGATTCGGAACGCCTGCTGGTCTCCACACTTTCCACGACTTTGGTCATTTGGCCCAAGGTGCTAACTAGGCGGAGGAGAGGGGATGAACGTACACTTTACAGGCGGAGAAAACAGGTCTCGAGGAAGTTCGTTTCTTCTTCCTGTAAACCCGGCAGCCCCCAGGATGCCCACGACAAGCTGGGGCCTCGGCTCTTCCTGTCCTGGAAGACAGCGGGAGAAAGGTGGAGATGGGCCGAGCTCTCTTGAAGCTTTCACCCTGCACCCCGACAAGGCCCTCTGATGAGGTGCTCTCGTCCCAGCCCACAGAGGTGGAAGTGGAGGTGCAGAGAGGTGGAATCCCGCCTGCTAGCTGCGTGACCCTGGGCAGGCGACCTATCCCCCTGAGCCTTCGTTTCTCCACTGGTGACATAGATGTCCCAGTAGCCCCCGCGTCGTGACCTGTTGTGATGGCCGGAGGAGGAAACCCACGCAAAGGGCTAGGGTCCTTCCAGGTGCACGCCAAGGTCTGTGGGAATGCTTGTCGCTCCCGGGACTCCAGGGGAGAAGGGACCTGGTGGCCCCTGCCCATGTTACAAGGAGCCAGGGATGGGATGGGGGATGCAAGAGGGACTCTGGTGTGAGCAGCCGGGGACTTCAGAAGCAAGGTCTGCCCAGGAGTGGCCTCCATGCAGGTCCCCAGGGCCCCGGCCTGGGGAGGGGCTGCCGCACTCCCCCCTGTGGGAGCTCAGCGCAGTGCTTGGGGTCTCCCAGGTGGAAGCTCAGACCTACCAGGGGCTCGGCCCCGGAACTTGGAGTCATCTGGAATTCTGGGTTTCGGCCCGCTTGCTCCAGTAGGGTCGGTGTCAGCCCCATCTTCAGACCCAGAATCTCCCACCCTCCACCTCCACGGCCGCCCTGGGGCCACTGCAGTGACCTCCTGCCCGTTGTCCCCTCTCCGCCACACACGTCACAGTCTATCTTCCACACACAACCAGGATTCTTCCAGAATCCGTCAGTCATTCTTCTCAGAACCCTCCATGGCTCCCACCCACCCTGGAGAAAAGCTCAAGTCTTTCCTACACTGGCCCTTTGCCTCCCATGCTGACCTCACTTCCTCCCATGCTGACCTCACTTCCTCCCATGCTGACCTCACTTCCTCCCACACTGACCTCACTTCCTCCCATGCTGGCCTCACTTCCTCCCACACTGACCTCACTTCCTCCCACGCTGCCCACTCACTCGCTCTGTCTCAGCACACTGGCCTTCCTGTGGTCATCCTCGCACAGGCCAGCCCAGGCCAGCCTCGGGGCCTTTGCACTTTCGCAGATCACACAGCGTTCACTCTGTCCTAACATACACGGATGACAGACGGGCATGAGTTACCTGTGCTGTTGTCCCCCTATCCACCGGGCTTTGTTCAAGACCCCGAATGGACGCCTGAGAGTGTGGTGTCCTGCATGCACCGGGCCTTTCCCTATGCAGGTGCAGCTTCGCTAACGTCCACGAATCACACACACAGGAGATCTGCAGTAACTAACAGAGCCAGACCACGGCGTGGTGATTACGGCGCTGGATCCCACGTGGCCGCTACACAGTTCGAGTTCCAGATCTGGCAACGTAAAAACACATGCCAGGCAGGGTCAGGAGGTGGCATGGTGGCTGAGGTGCTGGACTCCCACGTGGTTGACTGCAGATCGAGTCCTGTACCCAACAACTTGAAAATCACTCCAGGCACATGTGTATGCATGCCCCAAATCCCTAGAGGAGAAGAGAAGGGATTGCAGGGAGGCCATCTCCTCGAAGGCTGATTTCTCACTTTCCCTTTCTCTGTGTCTCTCTGTTTCTCTCTCTTCAGCTAGTACACATATCTTTGGCAAAAACCTAAAAGCAAAACAAAACAAAACAAAATGCCAGGCACGTGTGCATGCATGCCCAGAATCCCGGGAGGAGAGTAGAGATGGAGGGGAAGGGTTTCTCACTTTCCCCCTCTCTCTGTCTCTCTCCAACAAGTACAGGCACCACATGGCAAATTAAAAAGCTAATAATAAAGTAGAGCCATCATAACATTCTGCAGTGTGAGCTACAAGGATGTTCTCTCTCCCTCTCTAACACACAGGACTGGACCTCAGTCAGCAGGGAGTAACTGAAGCGGATATGGAGGTTCCTGTCCTGTCTTCAGTGCTGGTGGAGTAGATTCTGTCGGGGAGAGAGTGCAAGCAAAGCTGGAGACCAGGAAGGAGGCCCGGGTCCGTGGAAGCACGGGGTTGCCACCGATTGAGACAGGCGGCCTGTGGGAGGGCAGGTTTCGGTTCTGCAGCTCAGGGGCGCTGTCTCACAGTGCTTGTGAAGGCCCCGACACTGTTCCAGGGCCTCGGGATGCAGCGAAAGGAGAGCCCCTGACGTCTCATTGCTGTTGTCACATGGTTTGAATACCAGCCTTGCAGTGGACTTACCGGGAAGGTCCGAGCCAATGCCATCAGGCTGCCTGCCTCAGTTTCCCCATCTGTAAGTGGGCTGGCCATCCCTCCCTCCCCAGGCCACTGTGAGGCTCCCTTGAGTAAGGCGCCAATCAGAGCTCATTCCTGTCCTGCCCAGCCCTGTGCCAGCTGGCCCCAGGGGACTTTGCTGGAAGTGTTATTTTTAAACATGGCTCCAGCGGGCGAGGCAGCAGCTCTGAAGGCCATGGCGAGACCACAGCCCTAGCAACATCCCGGCTTTCTCCATGCCAGGAGACCACAGCATGGAAACATCAGGGGAGGCTACTTGTTGTCCACATCCCGCCTGATGACCCTGTATGTGAAATTATGTCATGTCACCTGATGGTGTTTATGAACGTGTGCTGACCTTTCCCAGCTGGGCCACGGGGGAGGCTGCAGCCCAGACTCCCTACCCTGGGCACTGCTGGCGACCCTCCCCTCGGCCCACCTGCATACCGGGCCCGGGCTCCACTCCCG
>NW_006159507.1:1388191-1393847 GCF_000334495.1 Tupaia belangeri chinensis
CACACAGGAGATCTGCAGTAACTAACAGAGCCAGACCACGGCGTGGTGATTACGGCGCTGGATCCCACGTGGCCGCTACACAGTTCGAGTTCCAGATCTGGCAACGTAAAAACACATGCCAGGCAGGGTCAGGAGGTGGCATGGTGGCTGAGGTGCTGGACTCCCACGTGGTTGACTGCAGATCGAGTCCTGTACCCAACAACTTGAAAATCACTCCAGGCACATGTGTATGCATGCCCCAAATCCCTAGAGGAGAAGAGAAGGGATTGCAGGGAGGCCATCTCCTCGAAGGCTGATTTCTCACTTTCCCTTTCTCTGTGTCTCTCTGTTTCT
This sequence comes from Tupaia belangeri chinensis, assembly GCF_000334495.1. Classification (NCBI taxonomy): domain Eukaryota; kingdom Metazoa; phylum Chordata; class Mammalia; order Scandentia; family Tupaiidae; genus Tupaia; species Tupaia belangeri. The sequence continues at coordinate 1,388,525 of NW_006159507.1, forward strand.
CTCTCTTCAGCTAGTACACATATCTTTGGCAAAAACCTAAAAGCAAAACAAAACAAAACAAAATGCCAGGCACGTGTGCATGCATGCCCAGAATCCCGGGAGGAGAGTAGAGATGGAGGGGAAGGGTTTCTCACTTTCCCCCTCTCTCTGTCTCTCTCCAACAAGTACAGGCACCACATGGCAAATTAAAAAGCTAATAATAAAGTAGAGCCATCATAACATTCTGCAGTGTGAGCTACAAGGATGTTCTCTCTCCCTCTCTAACACACAGGACTGGACCTCAGTCAGCAGGGAGTAACTGAAGCGGATATGGAGGTTCCTGTCCTGTCTTCAGTGCTGGTGGAGTAGATTCTGTCGGGGAGAGAGTGCAAGCAAAGCTGGAGACCAGGAAGGAGGCCCGGGTCCGTGGAAGCACGGGGTTGCCACCGATTGAGACAGGCGGCCTGTGGGAGGGCAGGTTTCGGTTCTGCAGCTCAGGGGCGCTGTCTCACAGTGCTTGTGAAGGCCCCGACACTGTTCCAGGGCCTCGGGATGCAGCGAAAGGAGAGCCCCTGACGTCTCATTGCTGTTGTCACATGGTTTGAATACCAGCCTTGCAGTGGACTTACCGGGAAGGTCCGAGCCAATGCCATCAGGCTGCCTGCCTCAGTTTCCCCATCTGTAAGTGGGCTGGCCATCCCTCCCTCCCCAGGCCACTGTGAGGCTCCCTTGAGTAAGGCGCCAATCAGAGCTCATTCCTGTCCTGCCCAGCCCTGTGCCAGCTGGCCCCAGGGGACTTTGCTGGAAGTGTTATTTTTAAACATGGCTCCAGCGGGCGAGGCAGCAGCTCTGAAGGCCATGGCGAGACCACAGCCCTAGCAACATCCCGGCTTTCTCCATGCCAGGAGACCACAGCATGGAAACATCAGGGGAGGCTACTTGTTGTCCACATCCCGCCTGATGACCCTGTATGTGAAATTATGTCATGTCACCTGATGGTGTTTATGAACGTGTGCTGACCTTTCCCAGCTGGGCCACGGGGGAGGCTGCAGCCCAGACTCCCTACCCTGGGCACTGCTGGCGACCCTCCCCTCGGCCCACGTGCATACCGGGCACGGGCTCCACTCCGGCCCCTGCCAGCCGCAGCCCGCTTGCTCCAGCGCCTCCCGGCATCTCACAGTGCAGCAGCCCTGGGGTATTTTTAAACCCTGGCCTTGGCCAACCTCTTTGTCACATTCCGGCCGGGTGTGTAGGGGCGCAAGGGGTGGGATTCAGGGGACAGCAGACGTTTCATCGATTTGCAGGGACTGCAGTAGGCCTGGACCGTCCCCTGATGCAGACCAGAGGAGGCTCCCAGTCAAGGGGAGACGGAGCTGAGCACTAAAAGGGAGCAAAGATGTGATCACACCTCAGCCAGCTCTGGGGCCCAGAGTCGTGTCGACGAGCGAAGTGGCCCAGAGTGAGGCTGCAGGGCAGGGTGTGGACTGTGGGAAAGCGGCAAGCTCATGCCCTGCTCCTCCGCCCCCAGCCTCTGTTGTCAAGAGGGAATTGGCCCAGTGGGCCCAGGGCTTCTGGTTTCCCAAAAGAAGCTACAACTTTAGTGATGTGACATGTCATAAAAAATTGTTTTGAATGTGGGCAATGAATTTTTTAAAATGCTAAAAACATTCTGAAAGCCAAATGGAACCCATTAGTGAGCCGGACTCAGCTGACCAAGGCCGGCAGCCTGTGCTCCCTGTGTAGACGGGCGCATTACAGAACAGCCCGTCAGCGAGGACAGGCTAGGACCACAGTGAGCTCCCATTTTCCCGGAGACGGCCGGGGAAGATGGACACGATCCTGCCCTCAAGCAGCTTCTAGCCCGTGTTGCTGGAGCGGGCGCCTCTGGCTCATGAATCCTGCAAGCTAATTGTATGCGCAGCCGTCATTGAAGATTACATGATATGGCGCCAGCTGGTGGCATGGTGATTAAGGAGCTGGATTCCCACATGGCCAACTGCAGTTCGAGTCCTGGATCTAGTAGCTTGACGATTGCAACAAATAAATAGATAAATAAATTATTGAAAAAAATTACATCATATGGGGCCAGCTGGTGACATGACAGCTAAGGTGCTGGATCCTACACGGCTGACTGCATGGTTCGAGTTGCAGACCCGGCAGCTTGAGAAACATGCCAGACACGCTTGTGTGTGGTGTGTCCAAAATCCTAAGAGGAGGAGGGATTGTGGCATGGCCATTCCCCCAGGAAGGTGCTTTCTCTTTCTCCCTCTCTCTCCGCAATGAGTGTATGCACCCTATAACAATTATTTAAATTACATTATATTAATTAAAGAATTAAATAAATGAAATAAATTGTAATTAAAAACAAAGGTACAATTGCTGAAAACACACCCGTCTGCACTCACCCTAATCGTCTCTGTGTTCAATAGCCATGGCATCATAATAGCTCATACCCCGTGGTGGCCTTCCCAACTCCACGTTCGGTGAAGTCGCTCGGTAGCCTCACGTCGGCCATGAAGGGCATGTTTACACCATCGGAATTGGGCAGTGTAAAAGTCAAGGCTCCTCCTTGTCAGGAACCAGCTGCTGAATGTTCAGCAGCAAATCAGATAAATACAGCTCTGCTGATCAGGAGTTGTGTGTCAGATAGTCCTAACCACAGTGGAGGGAGATCAAGGTAGAGGGATGGACAGTGACGGAGGGGAGTGTTTGCGATGGGCAGTCATGGAAGGCTTCTCTGAGGAGGTGATGTTTGAGCAGAGACCTGAGCGAAGTGAGAGAGTAAGCCAGACAAGCAGCTAGCAGAAGTTTTAGGCAAAAGGAAGAGCAAGTTTCTTCCTAAAGGCAGAAACTACCTGCCAGTTCAGGGAGGAGGAGAGAGTGGCCAGATCAGAGCGAGCAGGGGAGAGAGAGGGATGAGGTGGAAGAGGCAGACAAGGGTTAGATCATACAAGATCTTCTAGACCTTGGTGAGGAGGACTTTATTTGAAGAGAAATAAAGAGGTGTGCAAAGTTTTGAGCAAAGGAGCGGCATGACTCGATTTACCTTCTGAAACGTTTCCTCTGACAGCGGTGGGTGGAGTGAAGGTGGAAGTCGGGAACACAGGATGGAGGAACCTCCTGCCATGGTCCAGGCAGGGAGGGCAGTGGTGGCTGTGAAAAAGGTGCTGAGGACAGAGATCAGGCTGCATCTGGTAGTCCAGCCACCAGGGCTTGTGACGGAGGGACTTGAGGGATGGGGGCGGGAACCGTGTGGTGCCCAGGGTCGGGCCTGAGCCCCGGTGGGAGTCCACTTCACGTGCTCAGCTGGGAAGATACGTGGATGGGAAGGATGTTAGGGGAAGTGAAGAGGTCCTCTTCGCAGCGTGAGGGCCTGGTGACACCCACTTCAAGGTGGGCTTGCTGTCGGAGGCACATGGTCGCTCTGGAGGTGAGGCCCTGCTGCTGCAGCAACCCTAGGCCAGGGCGGTGCACCGTGGACACCTCTCTGTGAAGGGTTGTTTCAGGAGAAGTTCTGGCAGGTGGAGACGAGGCAGCCCCGGGGAGGGCAGCAGCGACAACGGCCTGGGAGCAGAGAACAGCCAGGCCTTTTGGTCAGGGCTCCAGCAACAGGGAAGAGGCCGGAAAGGCAGGTAGGCAGACCATAAGCCGCTTCTTTCAGCTGGAGGAGGCCACGGCGTACCCCGGGCGCTGCGGTGAATCCTCGCAGACACAGGCCAGGAAGCACCTTCAGTAAGAGCACACGGTGTCCACTCCGGCCGTGGTTTGTCTGGGTGTTTGGCCCCAGCACCCCATCCCAGCATATGGAGCCGAATGCCTCCCAGTTACCCCAGAGCCTTTGCCATGCCAGCCAGCGTCTTGGAGGTACTTTGTCAATAAACCAAGAAAACAATAACCCTGGGGCAGGGAGGAGGGTCAAGGGAATATTCTGGAACATTTGTTTACTTGCTGGCTTCCCATAATCAAGAAAGTTCAGAGGTCACTTCCTGGGCCTGAAGGGGTGACCAAGGTGTTTGCAGGGTGTCTGTAACCAGTCCTGGGAGAGGCGGTGGGGAGGTGAGTTGCAGCTCTATGGCCTGGCCCTGTGCTCTCAGGCACCTCGTTCACCTTTCTGAGCCTCAGTCTTCCCATCTGTACAAGGGGTGTGACAGCACCACAGAGAGTCGTTACAATGGTTGTGACAGCACCACAGATCGTCGTTCGTCTATTCTCTGGAGTTGACAGGTGACACAGGTAACAGCCTGTCAGCCATTTGCCTCTGCGCCCGGCACTCGCTAAGCTGCCAGACCTGCCAGCCATCGAGCGTTGTTGGAAAGTTGTGAGTGGTTCTGGACACGTGCTGCACACCTGGCTCTGAGCCGCACGCGTTACCTAATTTAAGCTCCATTCTCTCCTGGGAGTGAAGATTTTCATCAGCTCTACTTTAGACAATGAGCCTCCGTGAATGGGCCCGGCCTGCCCGAGGTAAAATTGCTGGCAGGGACACAGCTGGGGTTCGAACCCTTATCCAACCTTAAAACCTGTTCTCATATTCTTCCATTCTGTGTTCTGCCTGCCTACGAGTGGAATCAGGTCCCAGAATTTTGGAAAGTGATAGTCTTTGACCCCTAGCATCCATTCACACAAGTGGGGACCCCTACCTTTCCTGGAGCCAGCTAGCTTGGGTGGCTGGCCTGGGTTGTAGACATAACTCAAATGGTGCCTGCCCCAGTCGGCTAGGGGCCTAGAGAAACAGAGCCATCCTGGTCCAGTCTGGGGCCTTCCTCTTGAGTCAGGAGACAAGCAGAGCACCCCTGTCCCATCAATAAACGTGCCCCAAAATAGCTCAGTGAGCTTGGCCAGGGCAGGAGGGCCAGGACGTCCTGTTCCCATCAGCTCTGGCCAGAGAGTGACCGTGTACTTGGCCTTCCTGGTCTGCTGGAAGGGAGGGCAGAGCTCATGCCGCCCAAGGCCTCGTGGGCATGATCTGGGCTTCCAGGCACCAAAAGCCGGCCCAGACACTGTGGAGCGTCCTGCACGCGCTGCTGGCCAGGCGGGGACTGTCGGTGGAACCGGGCCAACGTCTTAGCGGAGAGTCTCCCGGGAAGGTGTGGAGTGTGGGCTCCGGGGTCTGAAGGTGTGGGTTGAAATCCCAGCTGGGACGTGTCCTAGCTGTGCAACTTTGGAAAAAGTCACTCTCCCTCTCAAAGCCTTGATGTTCTCACCTGGAAAATGGGGTGACCTTTTTGTAAGGGGGCTGTTGGAGTTGCCGGGGAGTCTGTGTATACAGGGAACAGCCTGTACACCTGGCGGGTTATTTATTATCTGCTCCTTTCCCCCCCCCCCCGAAATGGGGGCCCCGCAA
>NW_006159507.1:1393902-1400420 GCF_000334495.1 Tupaia belangeri chinensis
CCCCCCCCCGAAATGGGAGCCCTGCCAGGGAGGGCGGGACATTGGTTCCCTAGGGAACTGCAAGGCACATGGAGACGGTCAGAGACTACTTAATGAATGAATGGATGGGTGAGTGAGAGTGAATGCGAACACCAGGCCCACAGCAAACGCTCACAGACAGGTGCCCCGCTATTCTCATTGCCTTCCTGTGCAGTCGGAAAACAGAAACTCGAGCATCAGCGGGGAAATGCCAAGATGAGGATGTTGAAGCGAGTCACGGAAGGACAAACGTGACCTAGGCAGGGAGCCCACGCCACCTGGAGGGGGCACTGTGGGGAGGGCGGGCCCCGTCTGGAGCTCGATAGGAGACAGCAGAAGTGTCAGCGGGTGGCGAGACCTGCCTGCAGGCAGGTGCGCCTCACGGACACCTCTGGGGTGGCCCCGTGAACCCATGGGGATTCTGCAGCTCCTATGCTACAGGGGAGCTGGGAGGAGGCTGGGACTTGACGCCACATGCTCTAGACAACCAGGTAATCCTTCCCGATGCCTGGCACTGAGACTGGCACAGGACAGCCCAAGGGGAGGGGTGCTCCCGTATTCCCGTTTTACAGGTGAAGACACTGAGGCCCAGAGAGGTAGATTGGCTGCCCCAGGTCACACAGGCCACTCAGCTGAGCCCTCCTGAGGCACGAGACCCTGTCCGGTTCTCCACGCACACAGGCTCCCTCAACCCGGGCCCTCCAGGCCTTCCATGGCTTGGAGTTCCTGCTTTCCAGCCCCTCCTCCTGCTATGTCAGCGTTGACACTTCCCTGGCCACCCCCGACCCCAGATTCCTGAGTCCTCTGCAGGGCTGAGGCGGCTGTGCACTCATCTGCGGACTCGGGGGCAGGGGCGAGTCTGCTTCTCCTCTGGAACCTGGTGCCCAGCACAGAGTGGGCACCGCTGGAAGTTGCTCATGGCTGTGCCTGTGGGTATAACCGCGTACCAGGCAGCATGGCCCTCAGTGCTCTCAAGCCCAGGGTTGCACCTGGGACAGGTGGTGGACCGAGGGGAGGCCATGATCAGTCTCAGGCCACCCTCCAGGGCCCCGGGCATGAATCCCTGCTGGGTTCACCTGCAGAGAGAGCACTCCCAGTGGTTAGTGCCCAGACTGCAGGTCCCAGCTTAGTACGGTCCTTTCAAGAGGGCCTGCATGTGAAGTGACTTAATCCCCCGGGCCGCGGTTTCCCCACCTGAAAAGGGGGAAGAGAGTAGGTTGCATGAGCATCGAGTGACTTTAAGTGTCCGGCACATGCCAAGTGCTTCAAGCATGCCGCGGGTGTAACCGTTGTCATTCTCTCGGCCCCTTGACCTCCGCCCTGAGCCAGGTAGCAGCCCCAGGGAGCTCCCAGCCTGATCAGCTCGGGCCTCCTCGGGGACAGCATGGAGGAACACGTTTTCTGTAAGTTCATCTCTGTCCTGAATTTGCCTCTTTCCGACTTGGAAAAGGCCCAGGCCTGACCTTGCTGACCGTGTGGTCTGTGGTGCTCTCAGAAGTTTCTAACTGACCCTCTCCTCGCTCTGGGCACACAGCCTGGCATTTTTGGGTCTCTCTCCCTGAGGCTGCCCTGGGACTCCCTAAACCACTTTATAATAATCGTGCCCCTTCGCGAGCACCTGCCTGCCAGGCGCCCAACACGCATGGCCTCATTCAACCCTTAACAGTCCTGTGAAGACTTGAGGGGTGAAACTCACGTCTGCCCACAGACGGGGTCAAAGCCACGTCTCTAACCACTGCACAATCCGACTTCTCCCCACTCTTTACCAAGAGCTTCACTCCCCTTCCACTGAATTCATCCCCGGGGCAGGTCCCTGAGACTTTCCTTTTCCATAAGTCTCCAATCTGGGGACTCTTCCCTGGGATCGAAGGGCTAGTTTCCTAACGTGTTCAGAGACTCCTTCCCAAGCCCCTTCTCTGGTCTCCAAACCCAGCTGGCATTCGGGCGGGGCTGCATGGTGGAGAAGTGTTCTCCATCGTCCCCCACCTCGGGTCTCCGTGTTGTGGACAGTGATGGCGGGGTGCAGGCAATGGCTTTGCGGTCCCAGATTTCAAATGCAAGCAAAGCTGGTTGGGAGGGTGGAGCTGCCCAGCAGGATCGGGCTGGTCCTCGCTGGCCCTGGAGCTGTGCGGGCAGGCGGGGATCGAAGGAGGCCAGGGCTGTCAGGTTACTTTTCCCCTCCTTTTTGGAAAAGGGGATCAAAGGTCAAAGCAAATCCTCCCCCTGCACACCTCCTTCCTTCTCTTCCTCCTCATTTTCTTTCTTTCTCTAGCAAGGAGAACGAACAAGAACGAACTACCCGAGACCGTTCCTTCCCAAGATCGAACGACCCTCACTGTGAGAGGCGTGTGTTGTCCTCACCACGTTGTTGCCCTGGCGCTGGTCTGTGTAGGCTGGGCATTGCACGGCACGGTGGCACAGACCCCTGCAAATAGCCCACGGAGGGCCAGAGGAGGGGACCGAGACACTGACGGGGAAATTCCACTCCAGAGGTTGCTCGAGGTGCTCTGACTTCCAGGTGGGTGCCCTTCATCCTCCAAACTGGCATTTCCAGTAAGTAGGATGGAATGAATGCATTGGTCCTAACAGCAGAAATGCAGCTTCAGATGTCCCCAACCTGCTGTGTCCAGCCTTTCCCTGGGCTGTGGCAAGTTTCAGGACCACAGTCCCAGTGACCACAATGTCCAGACGACACGCACAGATGGTTGAAGGCAGTCCGGTGGGAGGCAGTAGGGAGTGGTGGGGACTGTGGAGAACAGGAGAGCCCCAAGTTGCAACTCAGTGTCAATCCATCACCCTTATGAAAATGAAGGCCCAATGTGGCTGGGTTCAGGGGCAAGCCTGAACTCCAGGCATCTGATGTGAAATCTCTGATTCTTTTCTTTATATATATCATAGAAACTGAGGGTCATTTTTAATTTTTGCTGAGGGTGTAAGATGCTGAAATCCTGGATTCAGTAGTCAAGTTCCCAGGGCCAGCAGGTTGACCAGGTGACTAAGGAGCCCCTACATGGCTGACCATGGTTTGAGTCCCAGACCTGGCTTTTGCTTTCTCACTTTCTGTCTCTCTCTCTCTCTGTTTCTTTCTGGTCAAATTTAAAAATGATAATAAATAAAATTAATCCTTTAAAAAAAAATAGTCCAGTTCCCAGTGAATAGAAATACTATCTTTGTCTGAATCTTTCTCACTCTTCTCCTATTTCAGGTTCTTCTTTGTGAACCGAAGGTTACTTTTTCCAGTGGAGAACATCCCGTGGGTGGCTACGTGAAATCGCATGAAGCTTATGCATGTTGGCAGAATTGTCACCCTGCGGTCGCGAGGTCTTCCCATCCATTTAGACTTCTCTTATTTTGCACCCTTTGGGAAAATTGTTTCATTTTCTTCCAAGATTTCTTGATTTTTAAAAAATGATGGCAAAAGTCCAAGTGGCTGGTGTGGGCCAAGTAACACCCCCCTCCCCCGCGGGGCCCAGCTCACCCCCCCCTCCCCCCCCCCGGGGCCTGGGTTTGGCCCGGGCCTTCCTGTTGCCCCCTGAGACAGGCGGCCTCACCCGTGGGGGAGACTGAACACACTGTCATTCAAAGATAACCCTGTCCCAGGCGGGGAGATCTCCGGTTGGACGCTCAGAGCAGGCTGGCCGAGGAACTCTGGGGTGCTCGCTGCACGGCCACTCCGTGGGAAGCCCGGGAACCCGCTTCCTTCCCGCTCTGCCAGATAAGGCCGTCAGGCCAGGCACCCTGTCCAGGCTCCAGCCAGCTTGACCAGCACTTAAAATAACAATTAAAAACCATCTACTGGGTGGTCAGAAAAGTCATGATGCATTTTTGCATAGAAAAATATACCATGACTTTTCCAACAACCTAATATAGGCTTCATTTTTAAAAAGCAAAGCAAATTAAAAATAAATAAGAAAACACAGTTTGTGAGCTGAGGACTGTTTATTGAGCCCCTGAGCTCCAGGCACTGTTCAAGGGGCCAAAGACAGGCAAAGTTTCTGCTTAGAGGATCATTAAGCTTCGGGGGACCCAGACAGTGAGCTCAGGAACAGACGGGCAAATACAACAGGTGCATTCTGGTGATGAGGTGGGTGATGGGAGGAAGAGGCGCAGGAGCACTGCCCGGCACAGAGGCTTGGAGAGGGCCTCTGGGAGGAGGTGACATTTCGCTGAGATCAGAATGATGCGACCATAATAGCCATGGCGTCCTTTCCCACTGGCAACCCTGGCACCCAGGAGAACCACTATGACATTTGGGTGTATATCCTGCCAAACTTGTCCAACTGCTTACGTTTCTATGTTTATATGTTTTGTTCATTTATTTATGTTTTACATGTTTGCATTTCTCTAAAAAGGAAAAATAATAAGTGGCAGAGTGGGTTTTGTTCTTTTAGTCTTGCCACAGGGAAAACTCATAACAGAGAGAGAAAGTGAGAGAGCAACCCCCAGGGCAATGGCCACGCTGCAATCCCTTCTCCGTTCTCCTCGAAGATTTTGGGCATGCAAACGCAGGTACCCAGCATGTTTTTCAAGATGCTAGGTTTAGGATTCTGCACTGTGCAGTCAGCCACGTGGGCTCCGGTACCTTCCCCACCGCGCCACGAGCTGGCCCCAGCCATGGAGTGTCTCGTAACTGCCTTCTTTACTACTCGGAGCCTTATTCTCATCTGTAAATTGGGGCTGGTTTTAGTAGCCCCGCCTTGCGGAGATGAAAAACGGGATGATGGAGAGATTTACTTGGAAAATGGAACATGATTGATCCAAAGGTGAACAATTCTTGGTATTTTATTTTGTTTTATTGTGTTTTGTTTCTGCCCCACAAGGTGGGAGTTAGCATTTCCATTCCACAGGTGACATTTTAGAGGTCAGAGAGTTAAACGTCGAAGTCCAACATGTGAGCCAGCTCCGGAGAGGACAGGTCGTCCTCCCCAATCTCCCTACCCCCACCCCTGGCTCAACACAGTGAAACCTCAACCAGATAGAGCCCCTTCCTCCTGGGAGAGGAAGCTGAGGCTGAGGCTGAGCCCAGGGGCTTCTTGGTGGTGGTTTCCTCTCTACAACACTGTTTATTCTCGCGAACATCGCACTTATCTGATGTCACAGGTTTGGGAACCCAAACCACAGACATAAATACCCCGCGTTGTGTTTGAAGGACTGTGCAGCAAGATAAGTGCGCTTGCTGCTAGGCCGCGCTTGTTTTTGCAGACCGCGTGTGTTCTCGGCTTCAACCTGGTCAGCATGGCTGGTGGGAGCTGGCCCGCTGTCGCCACATCGCACAGAGGGTGCTCAGCACTCGCCTGCCCGGTGCTGTCCCAAACAGCCTGCAGGCACACAGGGAGCCCTCTGGCAGTGCACCCCGGAGGGTGTAGCAGGAAAGGCTGGTGGCCTGGGGAGCCTGGGGTGACACAGATACCTGCCATCTTTTGGCACATTCTGGTAAACCCGAAAATCCTGTTTGGTTTTCTTGTGCTTTTTGAGAAAGTCAAAAAGGCCCTGAAGCCTCTGTGTGATCTCAGTGACAGGAGGCCTGCAAAACCCTGCTTCCTGCTTCTACCTAGGCCCTCCCACGGCCAAAGGGATCCTGTTATAATCTCAGCCCCTCCTCTGCTCAAAACCCTCCCATGGCTCCCACTTCACCCAGGCTGGAAGCCACGCTCTCTGTGAGTGTGGCCTCCTCCATCTCTCACGCCTTACCCAGGCCTGTGCCAGGCCCCTCGCGGCCCCAGGACCTTTGCACTCGCTGTCCTCGGACTCCCAGTGTTGGAAGAGAAAGACAGATCCTTAAATGGGACTGGAAAGAGGTCAGAGAGGTAGGAGGAGGACCAGTGAATGCCAGAGAGCCGGAAGCCACAGATTCTCCCCCCCGTGACTCTGTGGCTCCTCCTACAAAAGGAATAAAATAGAGCCAGCCAATGGTGTGGTAGTTAAGGCACTGGATCTCACATGGCTAATGCTGTGGTTCGAGTCCTGGACCTGGTGGCTCGAAAAACACACCAGGTGCATACACATGCTCAAAACCCCAAGAGAAGACCAGAAAGGGCATCACAGCATGGCCATGCCCTCTGGAAGGTGGTGTCTCCCTTTGCCTCTCTGTTTCTAGTGAGTGCACTCACCCTACGACAAAATCTAGACAAAAATGGGGGGTTAGGGGGGTATAAGCTTGACTTTAGCTATGTGACTTGTGCCGATAGAAGGAGACGAAAAGTGAGTGTATCACTTTGAGACTGGGCTTTGAGGGGCCTTGCGTGTGTCCTCTCAGCCCCCATGCCCGAGCTGCAGCTATCAACAGATGAGGCAAGGAAGGTCCCCCAGTCCCAGGGAAAGGATGTGGGACAGGAGGGGCAGTGCAGGGCCACAGTGGCCCCGCCTAGCCGAGCCAGCTGACCCCAGGGGATGGGACCTGTGGGAGGGGTCCAGCAAGATCAACCAGACTGGCCCACCTATAGCCAACCCCAAATTCAAGAGAATAAGAGGCATGGCTGGGCTGTTGGTGGCACTCCTGT
>NW_006159507.1:1400971-1403436 GCF_000334495.1 Tupaia belangeri chinensis
ATTCCTGTAGCCACAGTGGCCATCCCAGGCAGGAGGTGGCAATGGGATCACAGAGAGCAGAGGGAAGAGAGGAAGGGCTGTGACAGCCGTGGAGAACAGGGGCCCAGCCGCACTGCAGTCCCGGCCAGGGCCTCTTCCAGTTCTTCTCCCTGGTAGGAGAACCCTCTTTTGTTTGGGGGCACCAGCACATGTGTTGAAGGAAAGGACCCCTCCTCATACTGAGGGGTAAAATGAGGTACAGAACAGAGGCCCCACACACAGCTAGCATGCAGAAAAACACGCCTTTCTAGCCTAATCTTATTGGGGTACCTCTCTCCCCAGGCTCCCGTCCAGCCAGGAGCCGTGTGACCCTGATAAAAGGTAAGCTGAGCTTGCCAGGTTGAGTCTCCTGAAGAGACATGGCAGACTCGCTGCTCAGGCCCCACCCTGTCACCCTGCCTGTCACGCGGCTAGGAGCTGAAGGCAGAATGGCCCTGGTGCAACCATGGCTGCCCATGAGGACAAAAGCCACGTGGTCTAGGTGACTGAGCAAAACCCGTGCAGAGCCCAAGCCCCTAGCAGCATGCTGGAGTCCCCTGATCAGCCCTGGAAACTCCAAGTAGTGGGAGGCAAGGTGCCCCCAGCATGGCCAGGCTTTCGTTCCTTGCAGCCGACTGCATGCCCAGCAGAGCCATCACCCATCTCTGCATTTCTGGCTGTGTGAGAAAACACACTTCCTTTGTGATCAAGCCATTCCAAGGCCTTCTCCTGCTCCTTGCAATCGGATGTGCCCCCGTGAATACCTGAATTTTGCAGCAGTAAATTGGAAAACTGAGATTGACTTGGTCCCCGGGTTGAGGGGGACAGTTACTGTTTACGGAAAACCTGACAGCGCGAGAGAGGGTCCAATATCCTCTGCATCTCTGGCCGGGATCCTTTCAGCCCTCAGCTAAGGACTCAGGGCTACTTCTGCGTGGGTGTGTGTGGAGCGGCCCGACTAAGTGAGTCTTAGTGCTTTGTCTCCCCTCCCCACTCAGAGGGGGATGCTTAGATTCAGGGAAAAGAATTTCCTACCTAGTGGATGGGAGGGAGGGGATCGGGAAAAAACAAAACATGTAATAGGACACAAAAGCGAGAAGTTATTTGTTGGGGATAAAGTATAGAGGAATGTCCGGCTTGACTAACATGCGCCGTACTCACGATGGGAAAAATCATGTTCTCCACCGTAAAGGTGTGCAGTCGTTAAATGTAAATAAAAAATAAAACAAAATGTAAAAAAAAATTTCCTACCTAAGGCACACGGCCAAGCCTCCTTCTCATGGGTAGAATGAAGAGATTACTAGACATCAAAGTTCTTCAAAAACTTCATTTCAAAGTCGGTGAAGCCCTTCCACAACAGAACCTTTGCTTGTTCTCCAACCTATTAAACATGATGAAAGAGAAAATGCTCCGAGCGGGGAGGGCCCGGCGGCAAGCAGCCTTCTCCCCAAGCCCCAAGGCCCACAGGCACCTCTCTGGGAACCTCTGGGGCTTGCGAACTTTTAGGAAACACCGGCCTAAATGATCTCCAGGCCTTTGAAAGGTCTCTGGGTCCAAAGAGGGACTTTCTGATCTCTCAAACATAGTTCAGATGTTGCACGGAAGACTGGCGTGCACACGCAAAACAAAAACAAACCAACGGCCAGCAGTTTTCTAGCAGCGCCAAAGGAGAAGCCAGAAGAAGGCTCCTTCCTGTCCCCGACTGGCTGTTCCCTCCCCACCACAGCGGCTGTGTCCAGGGTCTTGAGTTTCCCCCAGAAGTCATCTGTGCACTCACCAGCAAATAGTAAACAGACCCCCCCTCAACTCACGCGCGTGCACACACACACTCCGTGGCCTTCTGTAATCACTGCTCTGCATCTTGTTTTGCTCGGTTAACATTGCATTTTGGCAGTTGTCCCCAGCCAGTACACAGAGATCTGCTTGGTTCACTCCAGCAGTTGCCGAGTCGCACGGTGTTGTGATACTGTTTGGTCTACACAGCCAAAAGGTCCCTGTTCCGGGACACTCACATTGTTCGGTCTTTTGCTACATCAAGGAGCACTGCCAGAAGGGGCTTCAGTGATGTGTCTTGGTGTTAATTTAGGTGTTCGTCCGTCCTTCCCTCCTTGTCCTTTCTCCGTTTCTCCCTCCTCCGCTCTCCCTCCTCCCTCCTCTCCTTCTCTCTCTCCCCCCTCTGTTATGATAAAGCACATGCATGTACATGGGATGGGGGAAGGAGAGAGAGGAGCACCTTCCGTGGGATCTGACCACACCACGATCCCCTCCTTCCAGTCCTTCACCCATCAGATCTTGGGCACTTATGTATGGGTTTCAGGCTGACCAGGCCAGGGACTTGAACCTTGATCACCATGTAGGATCTGGTTTCCATGAGAAAGGAAGGCATTACTGTTGTGCCATGAAGTCGGTCCCTTTCCGTTTTTTTTTTTTTTTTTTTGGGGGGGGGT
>NW_006159507.1:1403805-1406424 GCF_000334495.1 Tupaia belangeri chinensis
TTTCGTTTTTTGTTTTTTTTTTTTGGGGGGGGGGGTATTTTGGGGCCTTTAAAAAAAAAAGTGTTTCCATTTTTGAGTCCATGAACACGTACCATTTGGGTAATAATTAAAAGGACATGTTTGCAAACGCAGGATGCAAACTTCAGCCAAGTGAGATAAACAGCCCCACGCGTCAGCATAGTCCGGAGGGAGAGACATTCAGCCTCCGCCGCCGAGGCCTGCTTGGCCAGGAGGCTGCATTTCTGGAGGATAGCAGGCCAAGGCCCGGCCCCTCCCTGCCCATGCATCCTGGAAGGCAGGGTCTCGGTTCTCGTTCGGGCCGTGCTGCGTCCTTGCTGGGTTCATCACCAGGCCTGGATCCCACCTCCCCTCACAAACATTCACCTGCAAGTACCACTCCCTGCCTCTCACCAAGACCCCCCCACGCTCTCCCGGCTCTCCCTGCTCCACCAGGTCACCTCATCTCAGCCTCAGCCTTTGACATGCTGTGCCCTCAACTTGGACTCCTGTCCTTCCAGTAGACTCAAGGTGCACCCCAACACTGTGCTCGCCAGGCGAGTGCCCCCCAGTCATTCCAGTCCCCCTTGTTGGACTCAGGTATGCTCATCGGGCAGCTCTCAGCTTAAGCGGCCCCTCCCTATAGAGCTACATCCTGATCTTTGTGTATGGCCCACTGCCTAGCCGGCTCCACTGCCTTACCTTCCTCATCGCCCTTATACAAACCGCTGTGCTGTGTCCCTCTCTGCCCCACAGGTTATACGCTCTGTGAGGGTAGGAATGCACCTGCCTCGCCCTCAGGAAATCTCCTGGCATCCTGACCACGTCAGCAGTCAAGAGCCATGAATATCTGTCAGGTAAGTAAATGAATGAATGAACAGACATTCTAGTCAGTGGCAGAGCCAGGATTCGAACCCAAAGTTTGCCTGGTTCCAAAGTCAGTCATCCCAACTGTGACTGAGAAGGAGGGAGATGGGTCCAATGAGGGTCAAGGGACC
Source organism: Tupaia belangeri chinensis (assembly GCF_000334495.1). Taxonomy (NCBI): domain Eukaryota; kingdom Metazoa; phylum Chordata; class Mammalia; order Scandentia; family Tupaiidae; genus Tupaia; species Tupaia belangeri. The sequence goes on from NW_006159507.1 coordinate 1,404,801, forward strand.
CCTGACTGTGGCCCATGTCCCAGCTGTCCTGCTGGGACCCCCTGCCTCCTAGGACAGGCTTCCCGAGGAAGCTTCTAGTCCAGGAAGGGCCTGGTCATGGTCACCGGGGACTGCCGTGAGCCTTAGGCCTTTGTGGGGCCGACTGCGGCCCCCCTTCTCTGGTCCACTTTTTATTTTTAGTGCCGAGTTTTTGGGCACAGCGGACTTTCCTTCGGCAAAGTCCAGCGGGAGGCAGTTTTGAAATCTGCTGGGAAAGTAGGTCAGGCCGGGTTGCTGGCCGAGCTCCAGACGATAAGAGCTTGTGGAAGTTTAATAACGTGAGTGGCCGTGTCCATGACATAATTCATAACTGAGAGGAAACGGCAATTAAGGCGCAATTGTGCAATGCGGGACAAGCCTCCTTCGCAGCTCATAAAAGCAGGAGGAGGAAGAGGCCACGCTGTCATTCCGGGGCCATGGGGGGCTGGCCTGCAGCCTGCAGGAACTGGGGGATGTATCCTTACACTGGGCGGGGTGTCCCCGTCCTTCCTCTGCTGCTCAGTACTCAGAGCTGGGAGGACGCGCAAGGCAGCACAAGCGCCTACTGTGTGCCTGGGCTCCGGGCTGGAGAGAGGGGAGAGAAACGGGCCTCCTGCGCGGCTGGGTGCAGCTGCACGGCTGGGCGCCCCCTTGTCAGAGCAGAAGCCACTGCAGTGCTTGAGCACTCCGGGCTACAGCCGGCCCTGGTCCTGAGGTCTCCCCGTCCCTCCAGATGGAGGAACTTTCCATTTTTCCTTTATTCATTTCTCTAATGTCTGGTCTTTCAACAAGTGATATTTTCTTTTGTGATCAGTTCTTTTTTTTTTTTCTTTAATCTATTAAATCCGCATTGGCCCTTTTTAGCTGACCAAATCTTTTTCTAAAACTTTTTTTAAAAGTGTCTTTCTCCCTTCCATGAATGAAAGAGACAGAGAGATAGTACCCAGCAAAGTCTCGAACCCATAGTCCATGCCCAGCCTCAGGCAGCCCTGGATCCTGGATAGTGTGTGCTGAGGGAGGACCCTGGACTTGAACCAGGAACCTTCCCATGCAAGATTGCCTCAAGGGTGCCGTGCCATTGTCCAGCTCCCAACTCTTTTTGTTTGTTTGTTGTCAGAGGGCCCAGACACTCACCGGAGAGAAAGAGGGGAAACACCTCCCGTGGAGCATGCTCATGCCACGATCCTTTTTCCTTCATTTCCCAACCCTGTCAGGATTCTGGGCACACACACACATGCACCTAGCACGTGTTTCAAGCTGCCAGGGCTAGGATTCGAACCGCGGTTGACTATGTGCATAGCACTTAACCGCTGCAGCATGGGGCCACCCTGAGCAATCTCTCCACCCAGGCTCCCGTCTACCCGTCTTGCTCTGGTACAGAGCCCACTACCCGTGGCCCTCCACATGTTGCTCAGTTACTTCAAGGTCCGCTTGCTCCTGCCAGCACGTTGGCCCCACCGGCCGAGGGGTACTTGTCCATCTGGCTGTGGCTGCATCCCCAGGACAGCGGGTGCTCAGCAACATTGGTGCTGAATGCAGGGCTGATGCGAGCCCGCCCCTCTGCTGACTCATGGGGGGCTGGCTTGGGTGCCCCAGGGGCAAGACC
>NW_006159507.1:1407538-1411471 GCF_000334495.1 Tupaia belangeri chinensis
GGTCCCTTTCCGTTTTTTTTTTTTTTTTTTGGGGGGGGGGGTATTTTGGGGCCTTTAAAAAAAAAAGTGTTTCCATTTTTGAGTCCATGAACACGTACCATTTGGGTAATAATTAAAAGGACATGTTTGCAAACGCAGGATGCAAACTTCAGCCAAGTGAGATAAACAGCCCCACGCGTCAGCATAGTCCGGAGGGAGAGACATTCAGCCTCCGCCGCCGAGGCCTGCTTGGCCAGGAGGCTGCATTTCTGGAGGATAGCAGGCCAAGGCCCGGCCCCTCCCTGCCCATGCATCCTGGAAGGCAGGGTCTCGGTTCTCGTTCGGGCCGTGCTGCGTCCTTGCTGGGTTCATCACCAGGCCTGGATCCCACCTCCCCTCACAAACATTCACCTGCAAGTACCACTCCCTGCCTCTCACCAAGACCCCCCCACGCTCTCCCGGCTCTCCCTGCTCCACCAGGTCACCTCATCTCAGCCTCAGCCTTTGACATGCTGTGCCCTCAACTTGGACTCCTGTCCTTCCAGTAGACTCAAGGTGCACCCCAACACTGTGCTCGCCAGGCGAGTGCCCCCCAGTCATTCCAGTCCCCCTTGTTGGACTCAGGTATGCTCATCGGGCAGCTCTCAGCTTAAGCGGCCCCTCCCTATAGAGCTACATCCTGATCTTTGTGTATGGCCCACTGCCTAGCCGGCTCCACTGCCTTACCTTCCTCATCGCCCTTATACAAACCGCTGTGCTGTGTCCCTCTCTGCCCCACAGGTTATACGCTCTGTGAGGGTAGGAATGCACCTGCCTCGCCCTCAGGAAATCTCCTGGCATCCTGACCACGTCAGCAGTCAAGAGCCATGAATATCTGTCAGGTAAGTAAATGAATGAATGAACAGACATTCTAGTCAGTGGCAGAGCCAGGATTCGAACCCAAAGTTTGCCTGGTTCCAAAGTCAGTCATCCCAACTGTGACTGAGAAGGAGGGAGATGGGTCCAATGAGGGTCAAGGGACCCCTGACTGTGGCCCATGTCCCAGCTGTCCTGCTGGGACCCCCTGCCTCCTAGGACAGGCTTCCCGAGGAAGCTTCTAGTCCAGGAAGGGCCTGGTCATGGTCACCGGGGACTGCCGTGAGCCTTAGGCCTTTGTGGGGCCGACTGCGGCCCCCCTTCTCTGGTCCACTTTTTATTTTTAGTGCCGAGTTTTTGGGCACAGCGGACTTTCCTTCGGCAAAGTCCAGCGGGAGGCAGTTTTGAAATCTGCTGGGAAAGTAGGTCAGGCCGGGTTGCTGGCCGAGCTCCAGACGATAAGAGCTTGTGGAAGTTTAATAACGTGAGTGGCCGTGTCCATGACATAATTCATAACTGAGAGGAAACGGCAATTAAGGCGCAATTGTGCAATGCGGGACAAGCCTCCTTCGCAGCTCATAAAAGCAGGAGGAGGAAGAGGCCACGCTGTCATTCCGGGGCCATGGGGGGCTGGCCTGCAGCCTGCAGGAACTGGGGGATGTATCCTTACACTGGGCGGGGTGTCCCCGTCCTTCCTCTGCTGCTCAGTACTCAGAGCTGGGAGGACGCGCAAGGCAGCACAAGCGCCTACTGTGTGCCTGGGCTCCGGGCTGGAGAGAGGGGAGAGAAACGGGCCTCCTGCGCGGCTGGGTGCAGCTGCACGGCTGGGCGCCCCCTTGTCAGAGCAGAAGCCACTGCAGTGCTTGAGCACTCCGGGCTACAGCCGGCCCTGGTCCTGAGGTCTCCCCGTCCCTCCAGATGGAGGAACTTTCCATTTTTCCTTTATTCATTTCTCTAATGTCTGGTCTTTCAACAAGTGATATTTTCTTTTGTGATCAGTTCTTTTTTTTTTTTCTTTAATCTATTAAATCCGCATTGGCCCTTTTTAGCTGACCAAATCTTTTTCTAAAACTTTTTTTAAAAGTGTCTTTCTCCCTTCCATGAATGAAAGAGACAGAGAGATAGTACCCAGCAAAGTCTCGAACCCATAGTCCATGCCCAGCCTCAGGCAGCCCTGGATCCTGGATAGTGTGTGCTGAGGGAGGACCCTGGACTTGAACCAGGAACCTTCCCATGCAAGATTGCCTCAAGGGTGCCGTGCCATTGTCCAGCTCCCAACTCTTTTTGTTTGTTTGTTGTCAGAGGGCCCAGACACTCACCGGAGAGAAAGAGGGGAAACACCTCCCGTGGAGCATGCTCATGCCACGATCCTTTTTCCTTCATTTCCCAACCCTGTCAGGATTCTGGGCACACACACACATGCACCTAGCACGTGTTTCAAGCTGCCAGGGCTAGGATTCGAACCGCGGTTGACTATGTGCATAGCACTTAACCGCTGCAGCATGGGGCCACCCTGAGCAATCTCTCCACCCAGGCTCCCGTCTACCCGTCTTGCTCTGGTACAGAGCCCACTACCCGTGGCCCTCCACATGTTGCTCAGTTACTTCAAGGTCCGCTTGCTCCTGCCAGCACGTTGGCCCCACCGGCCGAGGGGTACTTGTCCATCTGGCTGTGGCTGCATCCCCAGGACAGCGGGTGCTCAGCAACATTGGTGCTGAATGCAGGGCTGATGCGAGCCCGCCCCTCTGCTGACTCATGGGGGGCTGGCTTGGGTGCCCCAGGGGCAAGCCCCTGGCTGCTGTAGTGGTGGTAGAAGTTGGAGTGACCAGGGCTGACTGGGCTGGCCTGGGTCTTGGCAGCCCAGCACCTGCTCTGATTGGTCAGTGCCCAGTGTGAAAATCCAAACTGCTCCCTAAGCCTTTTTGGAGAGTTCTGAACCACCCTTCAAGCTGTTAACCCCTTGACAGCGGCTCCACCTCCCTGACAACCTTGTGCGAGGACTCAAGTTCTGCGTGCTAAGGGGTTCCTTGCAGAACTTTTTACAATGGGGGACATGCACGCATATATGCACACACTGACTCACAGAGTGCCCCCTCCCCCAACTTACACCCCAGCTTCCCAATCTAAACCCAGGGACACAAACCCACACTCGTGCAATTCAACATCCACAGCATACGGCTTTGTCATTTACACACCCCAACATGCATGACCACATGCTCAAACACGCTAGAACACTCAGCCGCACTCACTACCCTGACCAGCACCCTCACACCACAGGTTCCTACTCACACTTGTACACACTCAGTCACACACGTGTGCATACACCTTCTTAAAGTTATACCTTCACACTCCAAAAATTCCGAGACACACAGTCACCCCAAACATGCACGAGGCCGACCCCCACACCCCTAGATACACCTCGTGGGACACTCCCATCTGCCTCTCCTGCAGGCCACACCCCAGCAAGCCTCTCCTTGGCTGTTTTGGGGAGTGAGGACAGGCCAGCTTAATGGCACGTGCATGGACCCGTCCTCACTGGACTTCTGTGTTCTGACCCGCTTGATGTGGGCAACCCAGAGCAGGGCCAGTTCCGTGAGTGGCAGGTGGGTGCTTGATGCCCTCGTCTGCCTGTCGGTGCTGCCTCAGGGCATGTCTGTCCAGTTCGTCTGCCCCACCCCCACTTCCTCCCACCGTGGGCGGGGGCCCTGCTGACATCAGGCGGTTTCTGGGCCTGTTGGCACCCAGAGAGAGGAAGGAAGCGATCAGCCCCAGCCGGCCGAGTGACCCACAGAGCCCGGACATGCCTGGTGACCCCATGGCCCGGGTCTCCTGTGGCTGGAGCTGACAGGCTGTGGGCTGGGCTGCTGGCCCCTTCCCTCCCCACCCCTGCACACCATGCCAGGGCTGGGGCAGGAGTTGAGAGGGACAGGGCTCTCTGAATTCATCTCTGGGTGGTGGGCGCCGTCACCTTCCACCCCGAGGGTAACGGTAGTGGCCGTGCACTGAGCATGCGCGGTGGGAATCGTGTCTGTGGATTACTCATCCCATCCTGCCGCAGGCCCTTGGGGGGGGGGGGGTGTCGCCCTTCTTTTTGTCACG
>NW_006159507.1:1411538-1434552 GCF_000334495.1 Tupaia belangeri chinensis
GTGAGGGATTTCCCCACCATGCCTGCCGCAGGCCCTTGGGGGGGGGGGGTCTGTCGTCATTCTTATTGCACAGATGAGGAAACTGAGGCCCAAGAGGTTGGGGGCCGGTCCAAGGAATAGGGTTTGCTCCCCAGTGGACCAGCTGCAGACCCCTACCCTCAGTCACCCCCACCCTCTCCTCCACAGCCCTGTACGCCTCTCGGCTCTCGGAATCCTGCCTGGGCAGGATCCATCGCCCACTTAACAGACAAAGCCTGAGGTTTAAATGGCCGACCCAAGGCCGGCCACAAGGAATGGGAGGGCCTGCTTTGTGCCTGGAGCCGGGGCCTCTCTGTGGCCGGGGCCTCTCTGTGGCCGAGGCCTGTGATGGACCAGAGGATAGCAAGGGCCCCCAAACTTAGCCCGAAGTCTCCACTGGCCACTCAGGGCCACCCCAGCTCCCAGCAGATGGCAGAAATGCTGTGGCACCTCCACCTCGCAGACACATGAGTCTCTAAGTACCACCTCCACGTTAAAGACGTCCACATGCCGCTGCCTTGGACTCGGGCTTACATATCCAGCCCCAGCGCACAGGCCTAGCAGGCAGCTCCTCTTCCTCCCCGCACTTTCCTGCCACCCCTGCCACCTTCTCCCCTCGGAGAACGGCCTCTCGGCCCTCCTGGAGGCTGAGGCAGAAAGCAGTGTCCCACGGACTCCCCTGTCTCTCCAGCTCCCACTCCCCGCGCACCCTGTCCATCAGCTTCCAAAGGCATCCGGATCCGACCGTGTTCCCCACCCCCGCAGCCCCACCCTTGTGAGTCACCCCGCAGAGCAGGATTACAGCGGCCTCCAGCCTGTCTCCCCCATTCTGCCACTGCCAGAAGGGAGCTGGATCACATGGCTCCTGTGCCCAGCACCCTCCGTGACACCCAGAGCAAAGAGAGGCCTGGCAGTGGTCTGTAGGTCCTCCATGGTTGTCCCCACTCCCCGCCCCACTGCCTGTCCGACAAGCCCCGCAGCCCTGCCCCTCTCCTCCCTGCTCGGGAACAGACCAGCACGCTGCATCCTCAGGGACTTGTACCTGCCGTCCTGTCTACGTGGGACTCTACCCAGCGATAGCCACACAAGGACAGCAAACGAGCAAGCAAACGAACAAGAATGTCATTTTCTTGGGGCCAGCAGGTGGCATGGTGGTTAAGGCATTAGACTCCCACATAGCCAAATGGTTGGAGTCCCAGGCCAGGCAGCTTGCTTTCTCACTTTCCCTCTCTCTTTCTCTTTCTATCTGTCTCTGGTGAGCACACATGCCCTGTAGCAAGTTAAAAAATAGTGATGATGATAAATAAAATTAAATGAGTAATTCTTAAAAGAAAAATACAAGGTATGACGTTCTCACTAGGACAGGGCTTTGCCTGATTGGGAGTGGAGGGGCTCCCAGGCCACCTGATGTGACCGATGGTCTCCTTTCTGTCAGTCCTCCTGCCCTCATGGCCCCTCTCCATAGCCCCAACCCAAATGGATGGGCAGAATTTTTAAACCAATTATTGTTATCATCAGATAGCTTGGAGGGTGCTCCTCCAAGCAGGCTCGTATCGGGGTGTTGCTATGGCGCCCTTAGCACCTCCCTGCCAGGCTCTGAGGATTGTAGAATACATGTTTGTCCAGTGCCAGGAAGTTAGGAATGTGGAGAGCTGGGGTTTGAACCTGGGGCTACGTCTTTAACCTCCCAGCACCCCTAAGGTGGTGACTGTTGCTGTCACAGTTTTCAGGGTTATATCCCATCCTCCTTCATCCACAGGGGCGAGCTGGGCAGAGGGGAGAGGCCAGACTAGCTGTGGCCTCCAGTCAGGGGGTGACTCATCGACCTCATGGTGACAGGTGACATCCTTCCCCTACCCCAGGGACTTTGGCCCTAGATAAAGGGAGAGTCCTGCTTCTGGGAAGAGGAGGAAGAACAGGTGGAGAGGTGGCCCGGCCACTGCCTGGAGGCTTGCATGTCTGGGCTGCAGGCCACGGGTGTGAAGTGCAGGCAGCCAGGTCGGCCCAGGCCCTGGGGTCAGAGACTCAGTCTTGGGTCCTCTTGCCAGGAAAATGGGACTTTCTGTCACAAACTGACACCCCAGTCTCTCCCCCAGCTTGGTGCCCTCCATTTTTCCCTTGGTGTTTTAGCAGGGGCTGAGAAGAACTGGAACTGATCAGCAAATGCTTCTTCGTAAAAAGACACAGCAAGGTGCCCTGCAGGCTCAGACTGGGCAGGCTTTATGTGATTCATGCTGTAATTAAGAAAAAAAAAAAAGTCTTTCAGTTTTTTTTTTTATTTGTTTGTTTGTTTTTTTAAGAGTGCTGTGGCCAAAGACTCCAGCCTCACATTCCCCATGGTGAGTTTGCTGCATCTCTGGGACTGCGCTTGGCTGCAAGTAAGAAGTAGCAGACCAGCGGTTCTGCCAGATGGGAGTCCCAGTTTTCTTGTGTAAAAGAAGCCCAGAGGTGAGAAGTCCGGGCCGGTGGACTAGTTCAGGGATGTCACCAGTGGGCTCCCACTTTGCCATCTGACTTTCCTGGCTCACGAGGGCTGCTTCACTGCTGGGAGTGCTCAGCCCAGCGGGAGGTAGGGAAGGGGTAAGGCATGTACCCTCCATGTCCTTCCTTTGGTTGAGGTCACGGCGGCGTTCTCACAGCCCCCCTGGTAGATTTCTGTTTACGTTATTGGCCCCGGGTCACACGGCCACCCTAGTGCACCCACAGATCCGCAAGTGAGGCTGTCGAGGTGATTATTTTGTTGGGGCACATGGCGTCCCAGTCACAGTCAGTCCTCTCAGTGAGGAGGAGGGCCGGTGACCGCCGACACGGTGGCGATTGCCCTGGGTCTGTTTTTGTGCTATTAAGTGGTCGGGAAAGTCATGACGTAGTTTTCTATGCTCTTTTTTCTTTCTCTTCTTTCTCTCTTTTTCTTTTTTCTTTCTTTTTTTATTTAATAAAATAAATTGTATTTACTTAGAAGCATTCAGATGTCAACAAAACAGTTGCAACTTTTTTTTTTTTTTTTGTAATTATGGAGTGGTATTCACTTAACAGAATAAAAATTATTTTCTATAAGCTGCATCATGGACAACTGTAGATGGAAAAACTACCACCCCCATGTACAACGAATATGTGTTGTGTTCCACCAAGAACCCGCTTTCAATTTCCATCCCATGTACAACCCCCCGTACTGCACCAGGCAAGGCTAGTGGCTGCTGAAAATACCACCAGGACCGGGCTAGCTAACGACACGTTCGGTAGTGTGTGAACGCTACAAAAAAGGACATTGTACAGTTCCAAAACAGATCTTACCCTGCCCTATCTTTCCACTTTTTTCTTTAAAAGGAGTGAGTTGTGTACAGGGGGGTTAAATGCTTTATGGACAAGGGGGAAAGAAACTGCGCTAGAACCAACTTATTCATCATCTTCTTCTTTGTTCTCTTTCTCCTCCTCTTCCTCATCTTCTTTATCTTCCTCGTCTTCCTCCTCCTCCTTTTTCTTGCTCATTTCAGCCTTGACAACTCCCTTTTTTGCTGCATCAGGCTTTCCCTGAGCTCGGTATGCAGCGACATCCTCGTATTTTTCCTTCAGCTCAGCAGTCTTCTTTTCATAAAGCTGCAGCAGCATTGTTTGCTTTTTAAAAAAAAAAGAATGATTTTATTTCATTTTATTTATCCATTTATTTATTTATTTATTTTTATTTGACCAGGGAGGGGTAGAATGAGAGAGAGAACGTGAGAAAGCAAGCCGCCAGGTCCAGGACTCAAACCGCAGTTGGCCACGCAGGAGTTCAGCACCCTTAACCACCACGCCACCTGCTGGCCCCATCTGCAGCAGTGCTATTCCACATCGCTCCCAGGCTCTTTGCAGCATCAGCAGTGGATAGGCCAGGAGTTCTCCTTTGATTTGGGTCATATTCAGAACAGAACAAGAAAAAGGCCAAAGGAGGCCTCTGGGGCGCGATAAGCTCCTTGACCTTCTTCATCATTGCCCCTTTGGGGGGGGGATCCAGGTTTTCATTTCTCTTTCACAATGGGCCTTGCCCGCCTTTGCCATATCTCCAAACTTCCCTATCTCTTTAGCAGACAGGGCCTTCCACCTCTCTGCGCAAGCGTGCACAAAGAATGCCCGTGTTTAGTCATCTTTCCTCCACGAGGCCGAGAGTTGCCCAGTGCCCGCCTGGCTCTCACCCACCGGGGTGCTGTCTGCATGGAGCCCAGGGTACCGCAGGGGCCGTGAGAGCGGCAGCCAGATGCGGCCTCCTCACTCTCTCTGCTCCATAACCTTTTCTATGTTTTTCTATGCAAAAATGTGTCACGACTCTCCCAGTGACCCAATAAATAGAAACAGACTGTCACTGCAGCTTCGCGGCTTGCTCTTCAGTCCCCACTAACAACACGGTTGGGAGACTGGCCTCGTCGCGGTTCTGATCTCTGCGTGGTCCTCTGCGGTGTGGCTGTGCCTGGTCTACCCGCCCTAGCCACGTACAGATATCTGTTCTCTCCGGTGTGTCACTACGCTAACACCACAGCGGACACCTTCACGTAGCTCGCTCTTTTTAAAGCACAGTCTCACTGTGCCATAATCCTCCTGCCGCAGCCTCCGGGGTAGCTGGGACCCCAGCAGCATGCACAGCCATGTCCAGCTTTGAGGGTGGGCTGAGAATCAAACCCGGGCCTCCCACGTGGCCTCAGCCTGCCAGCAGCAGTGCCAATGGCACACGCCTTCGCAGCTTGGCCAGCTGTCTTGGTGCCTGTGTATACGCTACAGAATCCCAACTGCTGGGCTGGCGGGCACATCCCTGACCAAGCTGGAGAGGGATTCCGAGTCACCCGGCAGGACTTTGCCGGCTTAGGCTTCCCCCGCCCCTGGAGGAGAGGGCCTGCTTCTCCCTCCCTCGCCAGCCAGGGTATTGCGCTAAAACATGTCCCCAGCATGATGAGGGAAAATAACTTTGACCGTCGACTGCAATTCCCTTATTGGTGTTAAGGTGGCGCTCTTATCACCAGGGTCCGTGCAGCGTGTATTTTCCAATCTCTTGTTTGCTTTTTAAAATTAACGAGCCATTGTTTTTGACTGAGGCTTTTGTTTTTTGTTTTATTTTTTGGTTGGTATTAGTCTTTTTCTTTCTTTCTCCTTTCTTTCTTTTTAATCGCTCACCAGAGAAAGATGGGGGCGGGGGGGAGAAATCACTTCCTCCCCATGGGGAGTGGTCACGTCTCAATCCCTTCTCCTCCACTTCTCTGTCCTGTTGGGATTTGGGGCATGCACACACACACATGCCTAGTGTATTTTCCAAACTGCTGGGGCCAGGATTCGAACTGGAGCCAGCCATGTGGGATCTGGCTCCCTTAACTACTAGGCTACAGGGCCAGCCTGGCATTAGCCCTTTTCTATTTGAGATAGAACTCTCTTTTTAAAATCAGCTTTATTGTGGTGTCCCTACCAGCTGCATCGGTTCAGGACAGGGTTTCTCAGCCTTGACGTCTGTGCCGTCCGGGTCAGGTGACGGGCTGTGGGCTCTGCCTGGTGTTACAGAACGCAGAGCTGCGCCCGACTCGCTCCTCCCAGGGGAGGCCAGCAGCACCGTCTCCCCTCGCCCCCCAGGCATGACGACCTCGGATGACTCAGGCTGTTGCTAAATGTCTCTGAGGGGCAGACCCCCCCGACTGAGAAACTCGGGTTTAAGATGCACCTTCAGTGAGCTTCCATAGACGTGCCTGCCCATAGTACCGTCCTGTCAAGATGGTTGTGTATAGCTGAAATATTTCCTCCAAGCTGGGGCTGACTTCGAATTCCAAGACCTGCCCATCCCTCGGTGTGACCTTGGCAGAGCTGCTTCCTTACTCCGAACCTCAGTTTCCCCAGCCGGGGGATGGGGGCAACGATCCCGAGCAGACGGATGCTGGGAGCCTGTGCATGTCTGAGGCCCTCGAGGAGCGCTAACCTCGCTGTGAGTGCACTCGCTCCGTCCCCACTCGGCAGAGTTTGTCCTGTCAGTACGTCTCTCGAGGTGCTTACTATGAGCCAAGTCCATGCGAGGCTCTGGCTGCAGCGAGGATCAGGCCAGGTGCACGTGCTCTGCTGGAGGGGACAGACGTGCACGCGCACCAAACGGCAGGAGTGCGGTCTGTGCTGCGAGGGCAGCAGGGGCTAAAACAGCGGAGGAGGGGAACAGCCAGAGGGAACAGTAAGGACGATGGTGGAGGAGCTGGAGCCTGGCTCTAGGGCTCCACCCCATAGAGCTCCCAAGGCTTTCCCCCCAGGAGGGTCCCCCACTGTGCCCCAGCCCCTCAGGAGAGCAGGGCAGGCTAGTGCTCAGGGCTGGGCCCACGTCCCGGCAAAGCTGGGGTGTGCCAGCTGTAGGGAGCCCAGGACAGGCGGAAGCAGGACTCGGCATTGGCCATCCATGGGTGCTCAAGGCCCTGTCTCCCGACCACGGCCTCTTCCCCTGTCTCAGTTGGTCCCTGGGCCTCAGCTTCCCATCAGAAGGGATCTCCCAGACCCAGGCCCAGAGCATACCAGAATGTTGCTGGGACAGACGAGCCTCGTGGCCCCTGGCCACCTGCCACACGCTGTGAGCCCCAAGGCCTCCTGGGCAATAGGCACCCAGAAAATGCAGGTAGAGCCGAATTGGGGCCTGCCTCAGTTTCTCCACCTCGCACTTCTGCCTCTGCCATTCAGTCTCACTTGCCATGTGCTGGGTACTCTGCTCGTTGCTGGAGAATGCAGCAGTGACCCCCACATAGGGGCCTTGTCCTTGGGGAGCTCGCACTGTGAGGGTGTGTGGGGCAGGGCCGCCAGTGCCCACCAGGGTCCGCCATCCTTTCCCTCACGTGAGGAGAACGCTGCAGTGTAGCAGGCCCACGGACATAGCCCCCAGACCGGGACTGTATTTCCCAGCCTCCTTTGCAGCTAGGTGTGGACATCGGCCTAAGTTCTGGCCAATAGGATGTAGTAGATGGGAGATGTGTGTCCTTCTGCAACATGCCCTTAAAAAAATGACCCTGGGACCAACAGATGGCGTAATGGTTACATCGCTGGACTCCCACATAGTCAACCATGGTTCAAATCCCAGACCCGGTGGCTTAAAAGTCACACTGAGCGCATGTGCATGCAAGCCCAAAATCCCGAGAAGAGAATGGAGGAGAAGGGATTGCAGAATGGCCGTCACCCCTTGGGAGGTGATTTCTCACTTTCCATCTCTCCCTGTCTCTCCGGTGAGCGCACGTGTCCTATAACAAAAATCTCTTTAAAAAAAAAAAAGTGACTCTTTCTCTCTTCCCACTGACTGGAATGTGGATGTGACAGGGGAACTACAGCAGCCACGTGGGGCCCAACCAAAAGCTGTGGCTTGAGGATGGCAGAGCAACGAGACAGAAGGAGCCCGTCTCCGCAGTGACCTTGCAGAACTAAACCAGCCTACCAGCCCTGGGCCTTCCACCTCCACCCTGGAAATGAAAGTCTGTGGGTCTCAGCTACGGCAGCTCAGATGGGCCTGAATTGCACAGGGCACGAACATCGCTTGTGGTAGCTGGCGGTGGGGTTCCCAGGGGAGGTTTCAGGATGAGAAGAATTTTCTAGACACAGTTTCCAGAACAGGCGTAGCCTACAGGCAAACCCAGGAGCAAGAGAGAGCATGGGGCTTTCGAGGTACGCAAGAAAGCCAAGGGTGGCTGCAGTGTAGACAGCAAGGGCACAGGAGAGGCGGGGCTGGGGAGGTGGCAGGATCCATTTCGGAGGGCCTGGAGAAGCCATGGAGGGCCCGTTGGACTCTGCCCTTAGAGTAAAGGGGAGCCATGAGAGGCTTGGGGCAGGAGAGGGAGGTGATTGGATTTGCTTCTTTAAAAGTAGTCTCTGGCTAGAGGGAAGGGGTGGATTTATTCATTTCCTCACAAATAAGTAGCACAACAGACCCGATCCCCACCCTCATGGGGTGTGCAGCCTGGCGGGCTGGGACGGGAGCCAGTAATCACAGGAATCCGTAGTCAGTGCAGTGGGGCAGTGGAGGGGAGCAAGCAGCGCTGCGGGGTCCCCAGGGGGAGGACTGACTTGGGGAGGTCAGAAGAGCTGCCCTAAGCAGGGCGATGGGGACAGCAGGGACTGAGTTTGCCCAGGCGGCTCAGGGGGTGGGGACAGGGTGGTGGGCGTGTGGACGTCGTCGGCCGAGATGAGAAGCACAGCTCAGACAGCAGGAAAAGCTGGGTTTCAGGGCCGGCAGCTTCCGGCCTGAGCAAGTGGGCACTGCCAGGAGAGGGAGAGGAGACTGAACAGAAGATGCCGAGTTCGAATGTCGCCCGCTGGACTTGAGGTCCTCGCAGCTGTCCGCGTGGAGACACGTGCGTGTTGGACACAGACTGGATGCACAGCGGGGCCCCGCAGCAACGGCAGTGTGGTCCTCCCACGTGGGCACTGAGGGACTCCAAGCCAGAGCTGGCCGTCGGGACCCCACCACGTGCCAGGGTTGTCTTATGGCCCGCCCCATGGCTGCCCGCTCATGTCTTGCTTGCTAACAGGGCGCAGTGCTATTGGGTACACATCCACCCAGATGCTCACGGACGGTGGCCAGGCCCCTTCCCAGCCTTGGAGTGAGTTATCACAGGTCTAAACCAGCGGTGACCGTTCTCATTCCCCCACCAGTGATGGTGTGCAAGTCGTGATGCAGTCTTGGCCAATGGGAAGTCTACACAGGGGATTTCTGGAAACTGGTTTTTTCTCTCATTAAAACAGGACTAGGAGGAAATACCCCTCCTCTTCTTTGCTTGACGTTATCATATCTGTATGTGATGACCGGAGCTTCAGCAGCCACCTTGAAACCATGAAGAAAGGTATCCACGGATTGTTGAGAACGACAAAACAGGAAATGCAAAGCATGTAGCCCTGGGTTACATCTCCGTGCCTCCAAATTGAACAGCCCTGTCAGGTGAAACGAGAAATTCCCCCTCCTTTTAGCCACCTTGCGGCTGAAGGAATTCTAAGAAAGGGCATCACAAGTATTATCTCACTTCAGCCTCTCAATAACCCTCTGAGGTCAATATTGGTATTATGGCTATTTTTTTAAAGAATTATTTATTTAATTTTATTTATTAATTCACTTATTTCAGTTTGATCAGAGAGAGACAGAGAGAGAGGAAGTGAGAAAGCAAGCCACCAGGTCTAGGACTCGATCCATGTGGGAGTGTCCAGCGCCTTGACCACCACGCTACCTGCCGGTCCTTGTCATTATGGCTATTTGACAAGTGAAGAAATGGAGTCTTGGGGCAGTTAACTGACTTTCCTAAGGTCGCTGAGTTACAGAGCTGGGCTTTGAGTCCAAGTTGATCTGATGTGCGAGTACAACTACACTAGAGCCACACTCTTCTCTTGAAAGTCCTGACTTTCACACGTTTTAGAAGGAAACCCTAACCCTGCTCTTGTTTTTCTCCAGAAAACTATTATTATGGTTGGTGGGAAGTTGAGAGTAGGCCGTGTTTCTTTGCACACAGTTAATGGTTTTGATGATATGTTTCTGGCTTCTTCCTTCTGAGAAAGGCCACCATTGGTTGTACAATATAATCAAATCATTTCTTATGTAAACAGCCGCCTGGCGCAGAGTCAGCGGCAGTTCCATCGGCGGGAAGGTGAAAATGAAACTGTGCTCCCAGCCCTGGAAAGCAATCAAAACAGCAGGAAAAGATCAAGGGTTAATGACACGGAGTTGGGCAAAGGCCGTCGCGGCAGCTCCGAGCACGATCAGGAGGCAGGAACAAAGAAGAGTTGTTAAATGGATTTGTTACAAAAGTTATTTCCTAATGCAATTCATGAAATGCTTGCCAGAACACGCCGCGCATCCTTCGAAAGCACAAGGGGATGAAGGAAAGGGCAGAAAGGAAAAGGCAACGGAGGAAGGAAGGAGGAGAGAGGGACCTCTGTAGTCAATGGTGGGATTCCAGAAGAGGGAATATCTTTAATATGCAAAGAGTTTCTGCAAAACAATAGGAAAAGAAAGACCTTACTGTAACATCCCCTCACAAATCAAGCACCAAGAGGCTAGCACAGGGATGAGGAAAAGCTCCGCCCTGCCAGTAATCAAGGAAATGCAATAAAAGCGATGACGATACGTCACTTTCCACCTATCAGATTGGCAGAGACAAAGACAAAAAAAAAAAACCCAGGAAAGATTGGTCAGGGTGTCAGGGAGAGGGGCGGGGGGTGTGAGGAAATGCCAGCTCAGCCTCTGCTGAAGAGGTTCCCCCGGGGCCTCCAGGCAGAGCTGCCACAGTGCCATGGCGCTGGAGGGGCAGAAGTCCTGAACACCTAGGATCATAACTCTGGGTGTTTATCCTAAGACGTAGGAGGCCACGCAGTGTCCACGGACACGAGCATTCTTTGCAGCATCGTTCCCAATAGCAGGAAAAAATCTAAAAGCCAAACGACGGAAGAGTCATTAAGTAACAGTGGTATGCAGATAATGAACTGCTTTTACATCGCACTGAAGGAACACCAGTCACGGTACGAAAGTGTATTAAAAATGCTAGTTAAGACAACAATCCAGACACGCGGCTGTGACATAGCGTAGAAGAACACGTGACAGTGTACCTGAGCTCATGCGCATGAAGCTGAGTGTGCACACGTGTGCATGTACGTATGTTACAGGGCATTCGTTTGAGTTTTGCTATAAGGCAAAGACAGACACAGAGAAAGTGAGACAGTACCTGCCCCACGGGGGGGATGGTCACACTGCAATGCTTTGTCCTCCGTTCTCCGCTCAGGATTTTGGGCACTCACTAACACATACCTCAAGCTGCCTGGTTCGGGACTCAAACTGCAGTCAGCCACGTGGGATCCAGCACTTTAACCTCCGTTCCCCTGGCTGATCCCAAAGAGAGTATCCTGACGATGGTTATGAAAGTACAAATGACCGCATGTATTTCTGGGCGGTAGGATTTGGGGTAATGTCTGCACGCCTTTAACTCGGGTGTTCTCAACCTTGGCACCCTTGGTGGTTGGGGTCGGACCATTTTTGCAGAAAGAGATTTTCAGGCTGTTGTAGGAGACGGAGTGGCCACCCTGGCCTCCACCCGCCAGATACCAGGAGTGCCCCGCCCCCATCACAACAACCAGAAATGTCCCCAGACATGTCCCCACATGTCTCCTGGGGACAAAACCACCCTCAGTTGAGAAGCTGTTTAAAATGCCTTTCTGCATTATTTCAATATTTTACAACAAGCATGTATTGTTATCATAATCGGCAAAACAAACATGTTTATAAAACACTCAGTCAAGTCGTTTGTGGCTCTGTGAATTACGGAGGATTCGGTCCGTGGAATTCAGTCAGAGAGCAGAGCAATCTGTTATCTTTTGGCCTTTGATCCAAGGTTCTGGGGAAATATCTGGACATTCGACAGTTTTCCTCCGTTGGCTTTTGCTCAAGGAACAATTTCTTTTTGCAGGCGGCTGCCACACCTCTTCCATGCAGCCCTCCTTTTGTGGGAAGCTGTCTGCCTTCCTGGCTTCAAATCTAAATGAATTTTTAGAATGTTACCCTCCAGCTGCAGCAGGAGCTACTGGCTCAAGGATAAAGAGTAGCTGGTCCATTTAACCAGCTTGGTCCGTTTAGCCTACAGAAGATTCTGGAAAAGATGCGTTTGAACCAACCACTCAAAGAGTTCTTCTTTTTCTGAACAGAATGAGACCTGGAATTGCTGCACTTCATTTAACATCATGAAGGAAAACAGCCAGAGGGGAAAAACAAGATCAATACACAGAAGCAAACAGTGCTGGGTAAGTCACAGAGGGAAAGGGTCGGAGCCCTGATCAAACCAAGCCTGACACCCATGCTTCTGGTAGGGTTTTGGTTATATTACCCAATAAATCCCATTTATACTTTAAATCAGTTCGAGCTGAGTTTTTACAAGTTACAGTCCGAGTATCAGGCTAACTGGTACAACCCCTTCGACAACAGGGACTCCTCCCGCAAGTCTACTTTTATTGTCATTTCAGCAAGTGTGAGTTGGACGCTTACTGGACCCTCGATTCTAGAGGGACGAAGTGAGTGAAGACGACCCTGGCCTCTGAGGAGCATGCTGCCTGGTGGGGGTGGGGGGACGACAAATGGGCGAGGCGGCCTTTTCTGGGATAATGGGGACTCTGACACTGTCCAGACCAGCAGGAGGGGAGAGAACTTCCTGACCGAGCCAGGCTTGAAGGGAGAGTGTGAAGGCAGCGGGGCGATCTCGCAGAGGGGACAGTGCGTCCGCCAGGCTGGACAGGTGAGACTTCACTGTAGGTTCAGGGCAGGACCCGCCAGAGGATGGGGAGGAGCTGTTAGGGGAGCAGGACTCCAAAAGCCTTCAGGGGACCCCACACAGAGGGGTCCTGGGCAGGGCTGGGTCCTGAGTGAACCCTGGTGCATCCAGCCGTTGGCAGGGAAGGTCAGGCCGGGAGACTGGTGTCAGCGAAGACACTGTGACCGACGTGCTTCTGACAACCCATTCCACACACACGAGTGGGGCCGAGGCCGAACAACCCAGGCGCTTGGCTTGCTGGGAGACAGACAGTCTCTAAAAAGTATAAACTTCATTTGTGCTCTGGGGTCTTCTAATGGAGGTGTTGGATCCTTCAGGGACATCAGGGAAGGCTTCTTGGAGGAGGTAGCTCTTGAGCGGAAAGCTGAAAGGTGAGAAGGAGTTCCTTTGGCAAAGCCAAGAGGGAAGGGGTTTCAGACGGGGAGGCGGCCTGTGTCAAGTCGCTGTGGCAGGAAGGGTGTGAAAGGACAAAGGACCGATATGACCGAGACCTGGCATCTGCACCGTGTTCAGTATGAGCCCTGCGCGCTGTCTGTCACCACCCGGCAGGCGAGGAGCCGAGCGGCCTGGCCAAGGACAGCCAGCAGGAGGCAGGGAGAGTGGGACTGGAACCCGTGTCCATAAGCATCCCTTGGCTTGTCCCTCAGGGGAGTCGAGCAGCGGCAGGATGTGTTTCTTC
This sequence comes from Tupaia belangeri chinensis, assembly GCF_000334495.1. Lineage (NCBI taxonomy): Eukaryota > Metazoa > Chordata > Mammalia > Scandentia > Tupaiidae > Tupaia > Tupaia belangeri. Next base: position 1,424,505 of record NW_006159507.1, read on the forward strand.
TTTGAGAACCCACAGTCCCTCGGGTGTGGTCCCAGGGCCCTTGGAGTCTTCAGGACCTTTCGGAGCGTTCAGGAGTGAACTTAATAAAAAGAGTTTAAAAAGCTCGTGGCTGGGTGTTTAGGTTCTACGTTGCAAATCGACGTGAGGAAAGCGAGAGGACTCCCGGGGAGCTGTGGGGTAGCATCCCAGGTCATGCCGCTGCGACGGTGCTCTCGCCTTCCAGCTACCCGCTTCCAAAAGCCAGGTCGTCTTCCCATCCTTCGGCCAGAACCAAACGCCGCGGGAAGCGGGTGATCGCATCGGCCGCCTCCTGTCGGCCAGCCAGCGGAGGGACTTGCAAAAACGCTAACAATGCCAGGACGCCGCTTTCCTCGTCCAATTTGTTCTGCTTTGAAGTAAGTTATTATAAAATGCATTCATCATATTTTTTAAAGAGATTTTTGCTATCGGGTACACGCACTCACTGAAGAGACAGAAAGAGACAGAGACAGACAGCAAACAATCACCCCCATGGGGGATGGCCACACCCCTCCTCCCCATTCTCCTCTAGGGATCTTGGACACACACACACATGCCTAGCGTGAGTTTCAAGCCCCCAGGTCCAGCACTCAAACCGCAGTTGGCCACACGGGAGCCCAGTGACGTAACTCATTATACCATTACACAAGTTGTTACACAGTACACCATCCCACCGGCCCCGGGACTCGATCCGCAGTCAACTATGTGAGTGTCCAGCAACATAACCATTATGCCATCTGTTGGTCCCAATAATCTCATGATTTAATTCTATTTTCCACAAAATTTTTGACATCTCCTCACAGTGTTCCATAAAACACCTGTTGAATTAAGGTGAGAATGACTGTCTCCATTTCACAGAGGGAAACTGAGGCACGGGGCAGTGAAGCCAATTAAGCTTTGGAATTGCGCGTCTAGCCAGGTTCCGAGATGACCACGTGGTCCAGTCTAAGCCTGCGAGAGCCAGTCCCGACTTCCACAGCGATGCTGACAAAGAGCACTCACTCATCTCTGGGTGCTGGGCGGATCGGACAGTGACAGTAGTATAGAAGCAGGTGCAGTAATAAAATAATGGCTAATACCTACGGGGTGCCAGGTGTGCTGGGTGCTGTTGAGGGCTTCACATTTGTTCATTAACTCAGTCTTCCAGAGAGACGTGGAAAACATGGGATCATTCAAACACCTGGATCCAGCTGCACCTGAAGCAGGACACCCTCAGAATTTTTTTTTTTACATGTGACTCAATAAATCCTCTCTTGCTTAAACTGGTTTGAGTCCGGTTTTGGTTCCTCGTAACTGAGAGATTCCTGACTAATCCACCTGCCTTCCGGACATTATCTAAGCTTCTATCTCTCCATCATTACTGTAGCTGAAGCGGCGCGCCCATTAACTGTTTTACGCCTGTCTCTGACTCACGGGTTCCCACTGGACTCCTTGGTCCATCCTTCCCTACAGAGGCCTCATTTCTGCCCCCTTCCCCATGCACCAGGTGGGAGAGAGGGCGTGTGTGTGTGTGTGCACACCCTTGTTCCAGGAAGGTGTTCCGTGGGGTTTACTCGGCCCCAAAACAGACCTCGTTATTAGCGTGACGACTGTGAATAATAGTCTGGGCTCCGGGCCGGCCAGCTGCTTTACATAATGACCTCATTGAGTCCTCCTGACAGGCCTGCAAGGCAGGTCCCGTCACTCATTCTAAGCACAGGACAGTGAGGTCCCGAGAGCAAGCCTGAGTGGCACAGCTGCAGGGCAGGAGTCTGCCCGCCCGGGCTCCAGAACGCCCCTGAGGATGGAGGCCCACCTCTCGGGAGCGGAACTCAGGGTGGCGGGTCTGAGGCCATGTGTCAAGTCCAAGCACATGGATAGGAAACATGCGTTCGTAGCATTTTATATATGTATAAAATAATATGTGATATGTAATGTACATGGCACGTATGCAGTATGGTACATAAAGGTTTATATACTCAAATTTTATATACTAACTTTTATCTCATAAAATGTATAGATAAATATGTAGTATACATATAAATGTATATAACATAATGTTATATAATAAAATATTGTGTATATAATTGTGTATGTAAAATAAATATATAATAAAATATATATTACAAATACATTGTATATTATAAATTATATAGTACATCGATCTTATATAGCATAAAATACCATATAACACATACTACATACATATATTCTATTACACATTACATATAAAATATATAAATGCACGTTTTAAAAGTGTATTTATTTTGCTCATGGTAGCAAAATAAATATGCACACCCAGGCTCTCCGCAGAGAGGGTGCAAGCCGCCATCCTGTCGCCCCGGCCCCTCAGTTTGGCGACAGCACAGTCACTCATGCTCACTCCGCGTGTTTCAGGTGGCCCAAACCAGTGACCCGAGCCCTCAGCTGGAACGGGGCTCCCAACACCGCTGTTGGCATTCTGTCAGCTGCACCGAGACGGGGCCGGGCGTAGATGTAGCGCATGCATGTACACGGAATGTGTTTGCAGTGCATGTGTCAGATCTGTGTGTACCCGTGTGTGTGTAACATTTGTGTAGAACCTATGTAAATGTATACAGTAGGTGTGCATGCATAACACACGCACAGGATCTATATGGAGCAGTGTGCACACGCAGTGTGTGGGTGAGTGTGAGTGTGGATGAGAGTGTGTACGAGAGTGTGCGAGCATGTATGGATGTGTAAGTGTGTGTGGGTGAGTGTGTGAGAGTGTTTGTGTGAGTGTGAGTGTGTATGTGTGTGAGTATGTGTAACACCTGTGTAGAACCTATGTAAATGTAGATAGTAAGTGTGCATTCATAACACACAGGCAGGATCTATATGATGTAGCATGCACATGCACAGTGCGTGGTGTGAGTGTGTATGAGAGTGAGCGTGTATGTGTGTGTGTGAGAGAGAGACATGGGTGTGAACCTCCCTGGTCTTTCCTGCCTGTATCTCTGGGCTGCAGGCATGTTGTGTGGTGAAGAAAACAATGACCACGTCTTCACACTCCAGTGCCATCGCATGGACCAGCCACTGTCCCCTTCCTGCCATCGTGTCCTCCCTGGCGTCCCTACTTCTTCCTCGACCTCCACCCCACAGGCCATTCTCCACATGGGGCCAGAGGGACCCTGTTAGAGCTTCGGGTCGGTCAGGACCTCCTTTGTGCAGAACCTTCCATGGCTCCCACCTCACTGACAGTAAAACCTGAGTCCTTCCAGCAGCCCACAGGCCTGCCTGCTGTGGCCCCTCACTCGTGGCTGCATTGGCCTCCCCTCTGTCCTGGCCTCTGTCGCTCCGGCCAGCCTCGCTGCAGCCTGTCTTAGCACATGTACCCCCCCATCCCGCCCATGCTGTTCCTTGCCCCAGCTGTCTCTTCAAGTCTCAGCTGAAATGTCACCTCCCCAGAGGGGCTTTCCCAGACCACCCTGTCTAAACCGTGGCCCCGGGCTCCCTCCAGCTCTCGGCCTGCTCAATGTCCCCAGGATGCTCCCAGGGGACCTCTGCACGGGCTCTTGCTCCTTGGCTGGCGCTCTGCCTCTACCGCTACAGCTTCAGCTCCACGAGAGCGGAGACGGTGCCTCTCCTGCCAGCTACCAGGGGCTGCACATAGTAGGCCCTCAGCCAGCAGCAGAGTGCAGAGGCCGCCCCAGCCAGAGCTCTGCTCGGTCCCCTCTGGCTAAAGTGTCTCGCAGCCTCACCCCTCCTTCCGCTCCACCGTCTCTGCCACAGCTTTGAGCCCCCAGTCCTGCCTCCAGAAAAGCCTCTTGCTCGCTGCCTCTCGCTCTTTCTGCACTCCACGGTCCTTCCAGAAGGTCTCCCCCTGCAGGGCCCCCAGGACAGAGACGGAGAAGGACCGGCCTCCCAGTGACCTCCTCTCTAGGAACCCCAGCACTCTTCCTTAGGCCCCCTCGGTTCCTCTTTCCTCCCTTCCCCACGGAGGTGAGCAGAAGGCAGCTCCCACCCCCTGTGCGCATACACGGAGAGATCCCGGAACCTTCCCAGAGGGCACCCCCCCCCCAGGCTGGGCTGCTGTGGAACACTGTGTTGACCGCTGTGCTGACCTGAACCCCAGGCCCTGCTCCATTTCCTTCTCACTGGGGGCTAGAGGTTTCCAGCAGAGCCTTTCTGCTTGCATGCCAACATTCATTTTCAAAAGGAACAAAAAGGGAAGTGTCAGGACGACACCCTCCACCCTCCGCTCCAAGGCGGTTCTGCATCGCTGCAGGGCCCCAGGGGAAATTCTGCCCTCTGGGACAGTCCCGCGTGGTCTGCGGGAACCGTGTTCCGGGTAGCTGAGAGTTCCGGTTAATTGAGGATGACTTCCTAACCAGGAGTGGGAAAGCGAGGCCCGTGGCCGACTCCGACCCCCGGAGCGCCGTGGGGCTGGCCTTCGCTCTGCTCACAGCCCCACTGAGACAGGACTCGAGGCCACGCCAGCACCTACCTTCTAAACTGCTCACTGGGCTTTCTCCTCCTCGCAGAGCTGTACAGCCGTCCCCATAGTCACTTCAGAGATCGTTATCACCTCCCCAAGCGCCCCGTCCCCTGGCAGCCGCTCTGGCCCTCTCCCAGCCCCAGGCAACCATGGATGGTCTCGCTGTTTCCGTTCTTTTCTCTTCTTCCTTTCTCTTCCCTTCCCTTCCCTTCCCTTCCCTTCCCTTCTCTTCTGCTCTTCTCTTCCCTTCCCTTCCCTTCCCTTCCCTTCCCTTCCCTTCCCTTCCCTTCCCTTCCCTCCCCTCCCCTCCCCTTCCCTTCCCTTCCCTTCCCTCTTTATTTTTGTGTGGACCCGTTTTCGTTTCTTTGGAGTACATGGAAAGGCAGGGAATGGCTGGGGCCAATGACAACTTTATGGAGAACATTTTGAGGAACTGTCAACTGTTTTCCAAAGTGGCTGCCCCATTTTGACAATTCTATCCACAACAATGAGGCTTCTAGTTGTTCTGCACCCTTGGCAACTCATTATTGCCTGTCCTTTTTAGCACAGCTGCCTTCGGTGCCATGAGGTGGTGGCCAATGCTATTCCTTAATGAGCTGGAAACATTTAGAAGTTGGGAGCACTTACAGCCAAGTCCGGATGTCTGGCTCCCCTTGAGGAAAACAGCTTTCTGACACACGAGGAGTGTGTGCCCTGTGGACTCTGACCCGTGCATCCCTCCAGGTAGGTCCTCATCTGGCTGCCTCCCTGTGGACAGGACCTGGGCTCCTCTATCAGGCACCCGGAACGCTCATCCCAGCCCAGAGGAGGTTTGCAAAGACAGTGACCCTGCACTATTCGCCCCCTCTAGGACTGCCCTCGAACTGTCAGTACTTCTTAAAAGATGGCACTCCCCGTCAACTCGTCTGCTCACGACCACCCCACGAGGGGCTCATTGGCCCCATCTCTGGATGAGGAAGCCAAGGCTTCCGGAGGGGGAGACAGCCTGCCCTGGGCCACACGCTGCAAGGACAAAGCCTGGTGTCTTTCACGACGTCACGTGGCCCATCCATCGAGGTCCTGTCCGTCTTTCTCTGACCCCCTGACTCTGCAGTGGGGACCCAGACCTAAGGCTTACTTGCTTGATAGAATGGTATTTGAGCAAAAAGGCCCAGAAGAGCAACAGTCTTTCCACCTCGGTCTCTGAACTCTGGGCAGAAATCCACAGAATTCGCAGAATTCACACTGTTCTGAATTCTGGACACAGGGCGGCCTCCACTTCCAGTGTTCAAACCCTCCACTCACTGAATGACTGCACTCACTAGATGGGGACTCCAGGGGAGCGGGGACCTCCTTTTTGTTCCCTTCCACGTCCCTTGTGAAAGCACCTGCCGGGCACACTGGACCGACCTCAGAAATACCTGTTTGATGAGCGAATGACCTGATGATACATTTAAAAACACAATCTCCCTTTTTTTCCCTCAGAGCTCCTTTTCTACCAAGGTGCTTTTCTCAATGCGGAACTAAACATTGAATTTCTATACCCAGCTGCTTGGGTTCCAACTGTGGCTCCTTCATTGATTAGTAAGTTACTCAACTTCCTTGGGCCTCGACTTCCTCATCTAAGAAACAGGGACGTGGCCTGGGACCTGCCCAAAAGCCAGGACATGTGACGCGCCAGGACGCTGGGACTGGCAGCTGTTGTCATCACTGCCATTTGGTTCCATCCAAGAACCGGGCAGGGGCTTTTCAGGACAAAGGTGAATGGGGGTGCTACCTCAGGGTGACTCAGGTTCCAGATGGCAGAATGGCAGTTTGTAAGAAGGGACACGGTGTCCCCTGAGAAGTGACGAAGGTAACCGGTCAGTGAATGGGAAAGGAAGTAGACGAAAGGAGGTTAGTACGCACTGCAAAGCGTCCACTCAGCGAGTTGCTCAATCCACCCGGTGACAGTGAGGCCCTCGGGGGCCTGGGGGACCAGACTGGAGATACTGGGCCTGACTCCAGAGGGGCAGGGATTCCCCCTGCCATGGAGACACTGTGGGGCCTTTGGAAGGAGGAGGCAGGGGGTGTTTCAGCAGATGCTGGATCCCTATCTGCATGGGGGCAGCTCCGTGGCTCTCCAGGTGGACTCCCTGGGGGACCCTCAGGGCTCCAGCATCTCCGGCAGCCCCTTCACTTGCTTAGATTGCGTTCTGTTTCTGCCTGGGTCTCCCATCTAGAGGCTGCCATGGCATCTGCACTGTCACACACGAGGGGCTCGCCCACGTCCCTTTGTGCCACTCCCCATGTGGCAACAACCATGTCCCGTGAGTCACAGTGCACGCTTCCTGTGTGCACGTCCCTGGCATCGTATCTGTCACTTCAATCCTCACCATGCATAGGTGGCCCTGTTCACATCCCCAGTGCACAGAGGGGGAAACTGAGGCTGGAGAGGCAGAGTCAGAAGTCCCTGGGGGAGCTGGTAGCCCTCCTGCTTGGGCCTGAGCACTCCTCCAGGCCGTAGAAGGCACCTGGAAGCCCCATGAGGACCCGGTGCCCAATCTCTCGGCCTGCCAGCGAGGCCCTCTGCAATTCACGGGGGATTGCAAGGCAGTTAGGAAACAGCTGACCCAAGGGATATGACACCTCCTCGGTCCAGGGATCTTGACCACAAGGAATAGGAACTCAACCTAAAAGAGCTTTAAAAGTAAAGAAATGATTATCTCTTAGACCAGACGCTTGAAGTGAAGGGGAGTCAGGGACTGATTAGATCAGTAGTTTGGCGACTGTATCCAGGACCCAGGTCCTAGGACTTGAGCTTTGTCACCCAGCTAGCTCTCCTCATTGACTCAAGACGGCTGCCACTGCTCCAAACATCACAGGGTCATGGGTCTACTATAGGGATAAGGTCAACGTGCCAGGTCCACATGGACCAGTGGAGTGTCTTCAAACTCATCCCTGAGCTAGGTGAAAGGGCACATCAGACAGGACTTACCTGAGCCAGAGCGAGGAGGGGAAGAAGTGGGGTATGTTTGAGGAAACTAGGGCCATCCTCTGGGTTGGCTATGTGAGAACAAGGCTGCAGAGGGCCATCAGGGTAGATGGCACGAGGATGGGCTAACCCAGCACAGGTGTTTGGACTTATCTGGGTGGCAGTGGGGAGCTATAGATGGCTGCAGAGCAGAGCAGAGGTGAGATCTAGTGCTCTGTGAAGACAGACTCAACAGTGATGGACGAGGAAGGGCTGGGGCAGGGGGAGGCTGGGAGGACGGCCGGGCGGCTATCACAATGTCCTGGGGTAGGCACTGGGCGTGGGAACCGGAGCAGAGGCAGTGGGAGGCGGCGGGCCGCTTTCCTGGTTCACCTGTGTCTACAGCACCTCCGCCAGGTGTCCCCAGATCTGCTCCTTCCCCACATCCCCATCACAGAAAAAGGCCCCACTCCTGCCAGCCTCCCATCTCCTCGGACCACAAACTTTGGCGCTGTCCCGACTCCCCCATGCCCTAGGCCACCCCATTCCCGTCCCATCAAGCAACTCCACATTTCAAACCACACCCTAAACCCCACTTTTGACCCCTCCACAGTCACCACTCGGAACCACAGCGCTCCAGCTGGTCCCCCACCGACCCGCACTCCCCCACCCATTGTCTTCTCCCTAGAGCACGGGAGGGGTACTTGAAAAAGGCAGTGCTCCTTATTTGGCATGAATTCAGAAGGCAGATCCCAGGACCCGCAGATGGCGTAAGGGTCACCTCGCTGGACTCCCACATAGTCGACTGTGGTTTGATTCCCGGATCCGGCTTGAAACTTGCACTGTGTGTGTGTGTGTGTGTGTGTGTGTGTGTGTGTGCCCAAAATCCTGAGAGAGATGGAGGAGATGGGATTGTGGTGTGGCCATCCCCTCTGACGGGTGATTTCTCACTTTCTATCTCTCTCTCTCTCTCGAACTTCTCTTTAAAACAAGAATGAAAGGCAGATCCCTCGGGTGGGCCCAGCGGCTTGGCAGTAGCTCGCGGTCCAGTGACACCGACCCATGTGGAAGACGGTGGATTTGGGTCCCTGGTCCGCCTGGGGTGCGGGTGCCCATGACCCTGACTGGCAGGGAGAGGTGTGGGGGACCATGTTGTGGGACCCTGGGGAAAGTGCTGTTCTTCTCTTCCCTTCAACCTCCCTTTCTCACTCTCAGGAAATAAACGTTTTTAAAAAGACAGACCCACAGATCCCATCACTGCTTGGGCCCGGAGTGGGTCTAGAGCACATTTAGTGAGAAAACCCCTGCCTGAGCCCCTGCAGGATCTGACCCCTGACCTTCCTGAGCACCCCCTCCTCCTTCCTCTCCCAGCTCCAGCCACATTGGCCTCCTGCCCCTCTGCACATGGGTCAGGCAATGCCCTCCTAGGGACCTTTCCACTGTCGTCCCAGGACGGGGGGCATGCAGCAGGTGCTCACTAAATGTCCAGAGGACTGGGAGAGAGGGCCCGAACTCTGGCAGTGGTGTGAGGAGAGAGTGGGGCCCGTGGGCTGAAACCCAAGGTTACCTGCTCATGCTGGACAAAGCCCCAGCTGGTCCTCGCCCCCCCTTGCCGGTACCCCCCCCCACCATTGAGCAGGGGTGCTGGGGAGCAGACAGGGCCTAGCTTCCTCTCTGGCTCCTGGCGCTCTTTGGAAAGCCAAGGAGGCCTATGTGGAGGGGACCCCAGAAACACTGACCAGGGGGCTGGACACAGTGACCTTGGGAGGTCTCCGCCCCACCCAGTCAGTCTCTGAGGCCTAGCCCCTCCTTCCAGTCTTCCTTGGAAGGAGATCCAGCCCTGCAGCTGCTTCCGCAACTCGCTGGGCTTCACGAGCATTAGCCAGCGAGTCCTCCCCCTCGGCAGACCTTCAGCCAGAGCCTCCAGCCCAGCATTCTGTCTACTGCTGTGGACAGGGTGGAGGACCAGGGTACTGGGCCATGCGATGGTCAGGCCCCGACATAGGGGATTGTCCTGAGACAGGAGAGACCCCGAAAGCTCTGGATCAGCCATGGTCAGATGGGGAAACTGAGTCACTCAGGGGGGCTTGAAGCCACCAGCCCACAGCACCTGCCAGAGCTGTTTCCAAAACACAGACCAATGTGTCTAGCCCCGAGAAGATTGAGCAGACCCCAAGGGGAAAAGGGCAGGAAAGGGGGCCCCATTCCCAGTTGAAACTGTCTGGGTCTCTGTGCTCCGGACACCCCGACTGTCCACCACCGACGCAGCTGGGGCCACGTTCTGCACAGAATGTTGGGTCAAGCCATAAAAATGCATTCACATTTTGTTCCAGGCATTACTATCGAACAAGACTGCGAAGGCTCCGCCCTCCTGAAGAGCCGCCCCATGTCACTGAGTCCAGGGGGCAGCTGTGGGACAGTCCAAGTGTTCGGAGAAAGGCCAGGGCAGGTAGGTCACAGGCATGGCACCCTGGCAGCACGTGGGTCGTTACTCCGTCTTGCAGATGACCAGCGAGGCCAAGGGACTTGCCCAAGGCCACACAGCTGTTCAGTGGCAGAGGCAGGATTTGAACACGCAGTCCTAGTTCCATCAAAACCTCAGGACAGGAAAGGACGTGGGGCAGGGCGGCGGCCGAGGCGGGGCAGGGCGAAAGCTGCCT
>NW_006159507.1:1434987-1437192 GCF_000334495.1 Tupaia belangeri chinensis
TGGCGGAGGCAGGATTTGAACACGCAGTCCTAGTTCCATCAAAACCTCAGGACAGGAAAGGACGTGGGGCAGGGCGGCGGCCGAGGCGGGGCAGGGCGAAAGCTGCCTCTAGCACGGGTCCAGCTCCCAGACTTCCGGCCTCAAGGGCCTCTGCGAAATGAAGGACCGCAGTCGAGCTGTGGAACCACTTCGCACCCTACCCCGGGCCGCGTCGCCGTCGACCCGGCCCCTCGGTGTCGCCCTCCACCCAGCCCCTCAGCGGCTCCGTCTCGCTCAGTTCTCGGCCACGGTGTCGTCTCCCTCCGTGCCCTCGCTCACGCCACGGCAGCCGAGGGCTCCCCCAGCTCATCCGGGACCTCCTAGCTCTCGCACCCGCAGTCCTCCTTGCTGAAAGCCCTTACCTCGCCCTGCCACTGCCACTGGGCAGACGGAACCGCACCCCGAAGCTGAAACCAGAGCTCTCCTGTCCTCTGGGTGCCAAGATGCTCCACAGACAGACTCACAGGAAGGGGAGATGCAGGTGCCCGGGCAGGCTCAGACACGCACACGTGCACCGGGACACAGACACACGCAGAGCCAGGAGCACGAACGGCCACAGACGCACCCAGGCAGCTCATGGCTCAGATGCAGAAGGCACCCAAAGCCCCAAGCCTTCTCAGACACACCGCCACAGACATGCAAGACATGTGTGGGCACACGCCAAGGCAGTGGCAGACACATGTGCCCTCTCCCTACACACACGCACACACACGCAGGTGCAGACAAGAAGCCACAGGCCAGGCACGGACGTGGACCAGCACCCAGCCCCACACACGTACCCCCCCACTGCACACGCACACACACTCGCCTCCTGGCACCAGGAGAGCCCTGTGCCAAGCGTCCCAGGACAGGGACCGCCCACAGCCAGCCTGGGCGGGCAAAGTGTCCTGAGAACAATGCCTCTCTCTCCCTCCATCTGCTCAGGTACAAGGACCCATTGTCAGTCAGACACACTCCAGGGGGCCGCCTCACGACAGGCTCTCCCAGCAGGCATGCCTACATAGGGGAGGCTGGCGGCTCCCCGGGCCCACCTGCTCTGTCTGCCCACCTGGGACCCTACCTCCCTCAGAGCCTCCTGCCTGGTCCTGCAGATGCTGGAGGGCTTCACTCCCCACCCTGTTTCCCTCTCCGACCCTTGGCACTGACACCTCTCCTCACTGAGCAGCCAGGGCTTACAGGGAAGCAGGGAATCTAGATTCAAACGCACGTGCTGTGCAGCCCTGGCTACGTCACTTCCCTTCTCTGAGCCTCAGTTCCTCCATCTGTAAAATGGGATACCCAGCAACTACTTTACGAGGTTGGTGGCCTGATAAACTGAGCGGATGCCATGGCAGCGGGCCCAGTCAAGGATCGGGGTGCCCCGGGCTCCAGCCCCAGCCCTGCAGCTTCCCCACCACGAGGCCTCGGGCAGTTAACCTTCCCTCTCCACCTCAGCCGTCTCACCTTGGACGTGGAGGTGGCCACTGTCCTTCCTCCCTAGGTGCTCTTCCGTGAGTCCCTCACACCCGGGACTGGCGGTGGCCCACAGGCAGCAATGGCCGCCATCGCTCTCCTGGGCAGTTGTGCTCTAGCCGCTCCTCCGTCTTCTCGGCAGCCTTTTCCAGGTGCCCGCCATGTGCCAGGACTGGTGCTGGGTGGCTCGCCCTGGTCCACCCTGGGCTCCTGGTAGACGCTTGTTGACCGACTGAAAGAGAAGGCGATTCGGAGACGTTACTACCTCCAGGCAGCCTAAGGGCTCGGGCTATGTGGCCAGACACCCTTGTCACCCACTTAGGGCTAGGGCCTCACTGCAAGGTGGAAACAGGAGCACTGAGCCCTGCTCCACAGAGAGACTGCGGCCGGGACAAAGCAGGGAAGAGAGAGAAAGTGTCCCCAGTGCATGTCACCCAGGCCAGGGCCCACCCCACCCTGCCCAGGCACACTGAGCTCTTCGGGACCACGTCTCCTTGGGTCTCAGTTCAAACAGCACCGCACCCCTGCAGCTGCACCCCCGACCCCATCACCACCCTCGTCAGGAAGCACTTGGCAGCCCCTGGTCCACTACTGCTTGTCCTGTCTGGTGACCGTCTCCCCCTATCCGGCGTTCTCGAACTCAGCCATGCGGACAGTTGGGGCCGGCTGTTCTGCACAGAGACCGCCCTGCACGTCATAGGGTGCGTTCAGCAG
>NW_006159507.1:1437202-1439135 GCF_000334495.1 Tupaia belangeri chinensis
CTGGTCCCTGGCCTCTACCCACCAGATGCCGGGAGCCCCCTTCCTCCTCCCAGCTGTGACAGCATGATGCCGCCAGGCCAAGCCAGATGCCCTGCGGGGGTCATTGAGACTGTCCGGGGCAGGGACTTTGACCTGCGCACTTTCCCGCTACTCACCCGTGCACATAGGGTATTCTGAGTAGACGGATCTCACAGACACGTGCTGTTCCACCGTCCCGAAGTACCCTTCCACCCTCCTTGTCTCACAAGCTCCTACTCCTACTTCTGTACCCCGGTGGGCAACTTCTATGAGGAGAGCGGGCCGGGCAGGGACTGGGGGACAGGAGAGTGCCCACATGTGCCCCGCAACCCCGCCTCGGCCCGCCTGCATCCTGCAGGAATGTTGGCCTCCAGCGGCCAGATCTTCCCATTTCTCAAGAAAAGCCAGAGAGATGGATTTTATGTAAAATTCACCTTAAAGGAACACTTCAAAACCCACCCAGGCACACCTCCAGGCAGGCGTGGCCTGCAGTGGCCGGGCGGCCAGGTCTACGGCAGGGGTCACCTTGGAGGATGACGGGTCACTAGGAGCAGTTCTTCCTGGTGTCTCCCTTGTCCTCCCTGCCCGGCAGCTGCCGGGGGAGGGGGCTTCAGCAGAGGCGGCACCCCAGTTGCGGACAGGACCCAGAGCAACTGCCCAGCTCCCTAGACGGGCTCCATGCCCAGCCCGGCCCAGAGTCCAGGAGGAAAGCGGAAGTGGGGGCTCTCCTCCCAAGGCTCTGAGCGGCTGACAGCTCCAGACGTCCCACAGGTCAGGCTTGGGGAGACTCGGGGCTCAGGAGGGCTGCTCACTCCCCAGCTCCTCGGCCTCCCTCAGAAGTGAAATAGGGAAATCGAGGCAGGGCTGGGCCACCCAGAGATCCTGGCCCCAGCCCTGGGCAGGCTCAGGGGAGCAGGCCCAACTTCTCTGGAAAGTCCCTGTTCTGAGGGAACTGCTGGGCGTGGGGGTGGGAGCAGGGGCACCCCGGGTCTCTTGGTCTCAGAGGCCCCCACACGTCCAGCAGCCTCTTGAGCCTGTCTTTCCTTGGACAGAAAGTCCCCAGCAACGGAAGGCTGAGAAAGCCCTCTCTGGGACCCCAGGCCTCCTCCACAGCCGTGGGACCCACGTTCTGCTTCGGGGGAGGATGTGGGCTGTGGGCAGGAAAGTGAGGCCTGAGCCCCTGCCCCGCCATCTGCGGGAGGCCCTCACAGCCCGAGCGCCCTGTCCAGGGTCTGATGAGCCCACCAGCTGTTGCTCTCAGCAGGACCCCAGCCCCCCGGGGCCCAGGCCATGCCAGACACAGCCACCACCATCCTGGAGGCCAGATTCCAAAGCCTCACCCCGAGGTGGGTTGAGGTGGCGTCCTGAGCCTCCGGCCTGGGTCCGGCCTGGCCAGTGCGTCTTTAGGTTGTAGGAATTCGGCCGGTCCGTGGCACACGGCTGGCACGGGCGGGCGGACAGGAAGTCTGACTTCACGAGCCCCTGTGCTGCTGCTGTGGCCCTTGCGCGCCCGTTCCCATCCTGACCACGTGACCCTGCGTGTGTCAGCCCACAAATGCTGGAGGTGCCCAGCCCCGGGGATTCATTGGAGAACAGCATAGTCCTGGGCCCTGCCACCTGGGAGCATCCAGTCTGGAGGGTGGGGAGTAGGGACCCCAAATTATACCGCCCAGAGGTGGCGAGCGGTCCCGCAGGGTCACAGGCGATAGTTACTGAGGTGGGTGCTGGGAGCCACATGGTCAACTGTGGTTCGGATCCCTAGTGATCTGAAACACATCCTGAATAACCGGAGGCTGGAAGAAGGGGGTTGCAGCACCCCGAGACTCTGTCAGGGGTGCTTCTCTTTCTCTCTCAGGAAATAAAATGAACTCTAGAAGTGGCAAGTGCTATGGGCAAACGTTAATTCAGCGTGAAG
>NW_006159507.1:1439151-1444515 GCF_000334495.1 Tupaia belangeri chinensis
TTAGAAGGGGAGGTCGGGGCAGGTCCTGGGTGCGCTTAGGCAGAGACTGGGGCTGGCTCAGGGGACAGCCTTGCACTTCAGGAGAAGGGGTGCTGCAGGCAGGGGGAAGAGCAAGCACAAGGCCCTGAGGCAGGGGTGCACTTAGTATGTTGGAGGAGCAGAGAGGAACCCATGAGGCTGAAGGAGAGGGAAGGAGAGCGAGGTCGCTAGGGGAGCAGAGGGCCGACCGTCTGGGGCCTCTCCCCACAGAGTAACCCATGAGAGAACGTCGCCTTCTCTAAGTGAGACGGGAGCCATGGGAGGGTCTGAGCAGAGCAGGGTCATGACCTGATGACCTGACTTCTATCATTTTTTTTTTTTTTTGAGAAGTTTTTGCTATAGGGCGCATGCGCTCACCAAACAGAGAGAGAGAGACATAGAGACAGAAAGCGAGAAATCACCCCCCAGGGGGAATGGTCACGCCGCAATCCCTTCTCCTCCATTCTCCTCTCGGGACCTTGGGCGCCTGGCATGAGTTTAAGCCACCAGCTCTGGGACTCAAACCGCAGTCAACTGCATGGGAGTCCAGTGGCATAGCCATTATGCCAACTGCTGGTCCCATCATCAACCCCTTCTTAAAGGCAGGGACACTGAAGCTCAGAGGAAAAGGTCACTCACCCCAGTCACACAGCCAGCAAACGACAGAGAACCCCACAGCCCTGAAACTCCCAAGGCTGGCCTTGCCCATCCCACCCACTGCCTGTGGCTCCTTGGTAAGCCAGGACTGGAGGAGGGGTCGTGGAGCCTCCTGGCTCTGGCCGCCCTGCCTCGTGCCTTTCCAGCCCGCCTTGGCCCTTGACTCTGCCCGCTCTGCCGCCCGGCCTGGGCAAGCACCGGCACTTCAGGCCAGCCCCTCCCTCCCAGGGGCAGATGGGATTTTTAGCAATGGGAAAAACAAGAGCTGTTGGGGCCCACTGGCAGCATGGTGGTCAAGAAGGCTGGATCCTATATGGGTCAATGACGCGGTTCGAATCCTGGACCCAGAAGCTTGGGAAATACACTGGGGGCATGTGCATGTGTGCCCAAAGTCCTAAAAGGAGGGAGAAATGGAGGGAAAGGGATTGTGATGTGACCATTCCCTATGGAAGGTTCTCTCTCTCTTTCTTCCTCTCTCTCTCTCTGTCTCTGTCTCCTGTGAGCACACATGCCCACTAGCAAAATTTTTAAACATAAAATAAAAAAAACAAAGAGTTATTTGAAGGTCTCCAGCCCTAGTGGAGGGGTGACAGGGAAAGGCCAGACGCCTCTGGGACAGCGGCTCAGCCTCTAGTTTACAGAATTGCCGGGTAAGTCCCTGGCCTCCAAAGCCTGCTGGCTCCAAGGGCAATCACTTTCTTTTTCTTGTAAAAGGAAGAGAAATTGTCAGCTGGGTTTCACTCTGAGCTCGTCCGCTGTCTTTCCAGTAACTGAGGACAGGCTGGGCCGCCGCCCAGAGGCTGCCTGAGGAGGCCTGAGGTTGGGGTGGATGCCACCTGGCCCCCTGCATCACCTCCCTCTCCACACCTCCTGCCCCTCCAATAATTGTGGTATTTGGTTTCCCCTCTGCACCAAACGTGAAACTCCCCCGGCACGGAGGGAGATCTGGGCAACCTCGGCTGCGGTTGGACGGAGGTATTCTTAGGCGCCCGCTCGCAGGGTGATGAACTTCTGATGCTAAAAGCAGAATTGCTTTTCAGTAAGTGTTATTGCTCAAAAGGAAGTTGTCACCACCACTGCCACCTCAAGCCTCTTCCAACTGCCACGCTGTTTGCCAGGCCCGAGGATAGAAGGGGCTCTCTATGGGTGTCAGCGACCCTGTCCAGCCCCGGGACAGGTCTGGCCGTCTCAGCGACCCTGGTCGGCTGACACTGACAGCAGAGGCCCCAGGCCTGCCCGGGTGGCGGGTCTCAAGGTAGCCACTGTTTGCTGAGTCAGCTTTTAGAAGTCTCCAGGCTTGAGTGGGCTGGGCTGACCTGAGCTAGAGCCAGCGGTGCGGTCGGCGGGGCACAGGCAGGGAACTGGTGCCGGCTGGCCACGTGCTTTGTTTGTTTTGAATTTGTTCTATACATTCAATCACTAGACACCACTACGGCCTGCGAAGTGAATTTCCCCAACATGCGTACACTTCTCACCTTCCGCGGCTGCTGGCCACTCCTGTCGTGCCTGTCCCCTGCTCACGTGGAGAGTCAGCGCAGTACCGGACAGCAGCCCTTCACTAGCAGATGCTGGGGCTCCCGTTCAGAGCGAGATGCGCTGGCTTTCCCTCACACAGACCTGGGCCCAGAGCCCAGCTCCGCCACCCACTCGGGGCATGATCTTGGCTGAGTCCGTTCACCTCACTGAGGCTCGGTGTCCCCCCTCCCAGCCTTGGTGTCCCACCTCGGAGCCTCTGTGTCCCTGTCTGAGCCTTGGTGTCCCCTGTCCGAGCTTCGATGTCTCCCCTCTGAGCCTCCGTGTCCCCCCTCTGAGCAGCAGTGGCACAAGAACACCTCCACTGACGGTTGCTGGGAGTCGCGGCGGTGGAATGTGAGAACCCCAGGCACACAGTAGGCGTGCAGCATGCACAGGCTCTGTCCTTCTCCTTCTTGCCCTAGAGAGCATGCCCAAGTGGAGACTGCCCTGAGAGCCTGCCTGCGGGCACCCCTCATGGAGGAACACCTGAAAAGTGCGCCCGGCATCCCGAGGGCAGATGGGCAGCCAGGGTGGCCTCAGAGCAGAGGCCAGCCTGCTCCGGAGGCACTGCCCAGTGAGAAGAAGACACAGCAGCCCCCCAGCAGCAGTGAGGACTCGCAGCCTGGCACTCCAGGGGCTGCCAGGGGTCCCTCCCTCCACCACCACAGCCTGTCCTACAGCCCAGAAAGGAACGGCCCGCGTCGAGCAGCTGCTGCAGGTGTGTTCACCCCATGGCAGCTCCCAGACTGGTCCTCTCGCTGCTCAGCCTCCCCGTGTGGAAATCGAGGCCCGGGAGGCTGATCTGAACACAGACCACCCTACTGCAGAGCTACTCTCCATCACCGCACTGCACCCATGTCCGAGATTCCGGCAGGGCCTCCGTGTGACCAAAGACCCCATATGTTCAGTATGTTCTGGACGTGGAAAGTTGTGATCACATTCCTTCATGGGAACTGCCGGAAGCACATGCACACACGGTCCGGGGTGGGGAAAGCACTACCCAACGGCTAGGGCACGGCCACGCCCGGTCCCTTTCCTTCATTTCCCTATCCTGCTGGGATCCGGGGCATGCACACACATGTGCCTGGTGTGTTTTAAAAGCTGCCAGGGTTGGGATTTGAGCCACAGTTGGCCAGGTAGGAGCTGGCTCCCGTAACCACCAGGCCACAGAACCACCCCTAGAATTGTACATCACGGTCTTTGTTGAACTTGTTCTTCCAGCCGGCCGTGAGGGCACGGCAGCAGCAACGCTCTGGGAGGCAGAGGCCGTGTGGGAGGTCCTGGTCTTGTGTCCCGAGGTCTCCCTGTGCATGCCAGGCACACGCGTGCGCCAGCAATCCCAGCTGGCTGAGGCTGGGGTGTGGGCGGTGCCATGAAGGCCCTGTTGGGAGACCCTCTCTCTGTGTCTCTGTCTCTCCCTCTCTCATCAAAAATAAATCACTAAATAAGGCCGGTCCCACAACCTAGTGGCTAAGGCAGTTGGATCCCACAGGACCAACCAAATGGTTCGAGTCTCAGACCTGGTGGCTTGAGAAACACGCCAGGCACATGTGTGTGCATGTCCAAAATCACAAAAGGGGGGCGAGATGGGGGAAGAGGGGTTTGGCATGGCTGTGCTCCAAGGAGGTGCTTTCTACCCTCTCTGTTTGCCTCTCTGTCACTCTGTCAAGTGCAGATAAAAAAATAAATAGTGTTTTCTTTTGCGATTTCCATAAATTCATATTCATGTTGTATGAAATAAACAGAGACCCTAGGGGTCGTTTCCCAGTTTCTCTCGGCAATGTCTGGGAACCTGCAGTGCAATACGACCAGGGCGTGGACAACGACAGTCAAGACACAGAACCTTTTGTCACCACAAGGATCCCTCACCACCCTCTCATAGCCGAACCCATTTCTGCACCTCGACTCTGCCCTGAACCCACGGCAGCCACGAATCTGTTCTCCATTCCTCTAACAGTGACTTCAAGTGTCATGTAGACAGACTCACACTGCGTGCAACCTGGGGCCGGCTTCCTTCACTCCACACGGTTCTCCGAAGATTCGTCCCGACTGTCGCGGGCATCACTACTGCGCTCCTTGGGATGGCTGAACGGCACCCCACAGTGTGGACAGAGCGTGGTTTCTTTAGCTGCCCTCCCACAGAAGGGTGTCTGGGTTGTGTTGTCTTGCCTACTGTCTACAGAGCGACTCGGGCCGGCCTTGTAAGTCAGCCATCGATCCCTGTGTCCTGGCACCGGGTCCCACATGGCAGCTCGGATCCCAGCCCCAGCGGCTTCAAAACCACACTGGGCGTGTGCACATGTGCCCGGGATCCTGACCGGGTGGAGACGCGTGGGTAAGAGGATAGCAGCACGCCCAGTCTCCACCGGGGGCGCTCTCTCTCTCTCTGGTGCACAGGCCGGCACCCTCCACACTTGGAGACAGAGAGCGTTAGTGTGTGCACACAGGCCTTCGTGAGAACTTCAGTGTTCGCTTCCACGTCCAGGAGTGCAAATGCTATGTGCAGGGGCATATGATAGTTTTTAAAAAAAGTTTCCAGAAGACTGCACACTCTGCACTCCCACAGGAACACGTGGGTGGTCCAGCCACTCCAGGGCTCCCAGCAATTACTGTTCTCAGCACTTTCCTTTGGTCATTCTGATAAGCCTGGGGGAGCAGAGCGCTCTGCGGCCCGAACATTCATTTCCCGAGGCTGAGGCTGCGCCCAGCTCTTTCTGAGAGTACCTTCTCTGGGTGTCCTCTTCAGCAAGATGTCTGCCCCTTCTTTTACTCATTTTCTATTAATTTTTTTTTTTTTGAGAGAGTTTTTTTGCCATAGGGCATGTGCATTCACTGGAGAGACAGAGAGAGAAAGGGAGAAATCACCCCCAGGAGGGATGGCCAGGCCACAGTTCCTTCTCCTCCCTTCTCCTCTGGGGATTTTGGGCACGCATATGCAGTCAGCATGAGTTTTAACTCTCCAGTCAGGGGCTCAAACCACAGTTAGCCATGTGGGAGTGCAATGCCTTAATCGCTACACCACCTGCTGGCCCCTGGGTGTTTTTATTTTTACTGCTAAGCTTCAATAGTTCTAATTATTTTTATTTATTTTATTTATTTATGTACTTTTATTTTATCATTACTATTATTTTATTTGCTATAGGGCATGTGTGCTCACGAGAGAGAGAGAGAGAG
>NW_006159507.1:1444527-1459177 GCF_000334495.1 Tupaia belangeri chinensis
GGAAAGAGAGAAAGAGAGAGAGAGAGCAAGCCACCAGGTCTAGGACTCGAACCACGTCAGCCATGGGGGAGTCCAGCCCCTCATCCACCATACCACCTGTTGGCTCCCTGGAAACATTCCAGATCCCGGCCCTTTGTCTGATTTGTGGCTTGCGACTATCTCTCCCAGTCTGCCGTGTGTTTTTCATCCTCGTAGTAGGGCCTTTCATGGAGCAAAACGTTTCCACTTTGATGAAGTCCAATTTATCAGGTTGTTTTCCTTTTAAAAATCAAACTTTTGATGTTCAAGTCCAATAATTCTTCCCCATGCCTTAAATCCTAGGTGTTTTTTTTCTACTTTCTTTTTCTAGTGTTTTTATGGTTTTATATTTAGGTTTATGTTCCACTTTGAGTGAATTTTTTTGAGATGTGAGGTTTGTGTCAATGTATTTTTTTCCTAATGATACATAGTACATGTTTGTGCATGAGAGAAAGCAGCTCCTTGGCACTTTTCAGGCCAGCCCCGGGATCTGAACCCACAGATGGCCACACAGCCTCTAGTTCTGCAGTCCAGTATGCTATGGACTACACCACTTGGCTGAGCCCTTTAGGTAGGTATGTATGTATTCATTCATTCATTCCTTCATTCCATGAATGAACAAAAACAAGAGAAAGAGAGAGAGCTAGCACCCCTGCCAGGGCCTTGACATTGTGATCAGCCCCCAACTTCAGCTAACTCAGATCTTGGGCACATGAGTGGCCAGCACATTCAGGGAGGTTTCCGGACACGAACCTAGAACATCCCCATGTGGGGCAGCCTTGCAAAGCCTCACGTAGAAGGCCTGCGCCACTGTCCAGCCCCAGCGTGTGTTCTTCCCTGCATCCAGCTGTCCAGCACCCTATGGAGAAGGCCATCCTCTTTCCGTTGATTTCACATCTTTGTCACACCCGTCAGGCATCTCTGTGCGGCTCTCTCAGAGCCCGCTGTTCTGCTGTGCCAATCGGTGTGTCTGGCCGTGCCTGCTGTGGTTTGCCACACAGAATGAGTTCTCCCACTTACAGAAAATCATATATAGTATTGCAATTTGTTGATAAGGAGGGGTGAGAAAACTATTCCTCAACTTATTCACATAAAAAGAGGATACAGAGGCAGAGAGGGCCAAAGTTCACACGCCTTCTCCAAAGTACAGATGGTTGGTGAACAGCTGCCTGGGCACTGTTTCCCAGCTGCCTTTGCAAGGGGTAGAGCCATGTGACTAGTTCTGGCCAATGGACTGTGAGAAGAAGTGAGGCGTGTGTTCTGGGCCGAGGGGGTGAGCAGGGCTACCTCCTGCATCATCTCCCCCTCTTGGCCATGGCTGGACGTTGATCTCCAAGGTGACCTTGGAAGCTTCCTGTTCAAGATGGCTGGACCCCATCAGTCCAGATTCCTGGGCGACTGACCTGAAGCAGGGGTCCTCCTCCTCTGTTGACCCTTCAGACAGCCAGCAAGGTGTGCATTTATAAACAGAAAGTATAACCCTGTTCACATTCTAAAACCTGAAACAAAAAATGCAACTTATAAAATGTCCATCCATGTATAACTTAAAACCTTTTCATCTACTCCTGGAATATTCTGTTTGGGAAATATGTATTTCTTTCTTTCTTTTTTTTTTTTAATTTGCTAGAGGGCCCTTGAGCTCACTGGACAGGGATGAGGGAGAGAGTGGGGACAGGAGAAAGGAAACCCTTCCCCCCATGGAGTGTGGTCTGGCTGCCATCCCTTTCCCATTCCTCCCTCCATTCTGGATTCTGGGCACACACACGTGCACACACACGTGCACACACACACACACACACACACACACACCCAGCATGTTTCTCAGGCGCCAGGTCTGGGGCTCAAACCGCATAGTCGACCATGTGGGATCCAGCTGCCTTAACCACCACACCACCAACTGACCTGGGAAATACATATGCTAAGTCCTAGGGTAGACACTAATCCATACTCTTCCTTCCACAGCTAGAGAACTGAGGCCCAGAGAGGGAAGAAGTTTGCTCAAGGTCACACAATAAATCCAGGGCTAAGGCCTAGCAATTCCACTAGGTAAATATAACTGATTTTCATGAACCTTTTATTCCTTCCTTTAAAGGATGGGCAAGTTCGAGCGTGTCGTCCAAAGTTCCCAATGGACAATTAGAAAAATAAATCATAATTAATAATTCCTTCTGAGGCAGGTCAGCGAGCTTCTGGGGCAGGGTGGCGCCAGTTTTGGAGAGAAGTAATTTTAAGACTTCCCGCCTTTCATGGGGGTTGGAGGTGCAATTTAAAATAACTCTAATAAACACAGCTCACACTGCCGTGACCCAAGGAATGAAGCTCTCGCCTCCGAAAGCCACTCAGCCTTTATGATTCGGGGCTGGTCTGTGTATCGAGGTCAGAAAAAAATAAAAATGGGAAGACCATGAGGGGTTTATGGGAAGCAACATCAACAACAGCTCCTGCGGTTGCTGGGCTGAGTGAGCCACAGGGCACCAGCGGGCGTGACTGGAGGGGCAGGAGGGGCAGCTAAGTCCCGTAGATCGGGCTCACAGACTGGGCACCAGGGGCAGCCCTGCCCTGCCGCGGAGTAGCTGTGAGTCCTCAGCCGTGGGCTTCACCACTCTGGGCCTCGGGTTCGCCATCTAAAAGCAGCGATTCTCAAGTACCTCCTGCACGAGGTATGGGGAGTGAAGCGAGGCGAGCCTGCAATGCGCGTGGCCTGGCGCCTGGCACAGCAGGGCCTCGTCTCCTATGGGCTCATGTGACATCATCAAGGGTAAGTCCCCTTTGGGGACAAAGAACTGAGGTGATCTCCTTGCTGCATTCTGCGGTTCTCAGCCAGAGCTTCCAATTCATTCATTTATTTTTTATGTTTCTTTCTTTTTTTCCAAGAGCAAGAAACGTAGAGAGAGAAAGAGACAGAGAAGGACACAGAGGCAGAGAGACAGGACTCCCCCAACAGGAGCTTCGTTCGACCCTCCACCTCACTTCGGCCAGCCCGGGTCACGGGCTCAGGCTCACTCCCGCATTCGGGGAGGTCCCTGGCCGAGGAGAGGCAGGGCAGCCTCGCAGGGCTGTGTTCCTGCCACGCACTGTCCAGCCCAGATTCCCGTTGAAGACAGTGGGTCCTGAGTCCCACCTGAGAACCCACAGCCTGGCGCTTGGAAGGGATGCTGGAAGAGATGTTTACCCACCCACATATCTACCCATCATCCACCCACCCAGTCACCCACCCACCTACCCACCCATCTATCCATCCACCTACCCATTTATCCATCCATTCACTCACCCACATATCTACCCATCATCCACCCACCCAGTCACCCACCCACCTACCCACCCATCTATCCATCCACCTACCCATTTATCCATCCATTCACTCACCCACATATCTACCCATCATCCACCCATCCAGCCAGCCACCTGCCCACCCATCTATCCATCCACCCACTCGCCCACGTATCTACCCATCATCCACCCATCCACCCAGCCAGCCAGCCACCCATCCGCCCATCTCTCCATCCACCCACCCACCCTCCCATCTATCCACCCACCCACCTGCCTATCTGTTCATCCACCCACCCACCCATCTACCTAGCTATCCATCCACCCATTCATCCACTCATCCTTCCATCTCTTCATCCTTCCATCCCTCTATTCATCCACTCCCAACTATCCAACATCCATCCATCCATTCATCCATCCACCTGTCTAGCCCAAATACATCCATTCATCTGTTCATCTTCTATCCATCCATCCACTCATCTATCCTGCCATCCACCCTTCTATATCTATCAGCCCCTCCATCTATTCCACCCACCCACTCACCCATCCACCCATCCACCCATTTTATAAGCACATTTGAGCATTATGTGGTGCCAGGCTGTGCCCTGGGCACACAACTGTGGCTAGTCCTTGCTCTTATAGGGCTGATATTCTAGGGAGGGAGATGAGCCATAAATGATTGTGTCATATCTAATAGAACGACGGGAAGTGAGCAGAGCTAGGAAGAAAAGTAAACTAAGACAGAAATGCAACATGCGGGGCTGAGAAGGAAGGAAGGAAAATGTGTCAGGGGAACAGCTAGTGCAAAGGCCCTGAGGCAGGACTGAGCTTGGTGTGTTGGAGCAACAGCCTAGAGACCAACTAGGCCGTGGGGTGGGGTGGGGCTTCAGTGGGAAGCAGGGGTAAAGCTGGAGGAGCCCCAGGAGAGAGACTCACTCCAGCTCTGGCTCTGCATAGTCACAAAACGGCTCGTCTCCCTCTCTGGGCCTCAGTCTTCCATCGTATGATGGAGGCCTGGCTGGGATCGCTCTTCTCCATCTGAGACACTGGCATTTAAAAAAGGTGACCTTGGGACCAGCAGTCAACGTGATGGCTATGTCGCTGGACTCGCATGTAGTTGACCGTGGTTCTAGCCCCAGACCTGGTGGCTTACACTCATACCAGGCACGTGTGCGTGCGTGCCCAATCTCAAGAGGAGAATGGAGGAGAAGGGATTGCAGCGTGGCCATCTCCCCTGGGGGGTGATTTCTCGCTTTCTGTTTCTCTGTCTTTCCGGCAAGTGCACGTGCCCTATAGCAAAAACCTCTCCAAATAAATAAATAAATAAGACGGCCTTGCTCTTGCCTTGGGATCTAGAGGAGGAGGCTCTGGACTGTAAGGGTGAAGGACACAGGTCTCTGAGCCTCTGTGTTCCCAGCCACGAGAGGGGCATCATATTCCCCACTCTCAGGGCTCTCCCCAAGACTCTGTGGGGTGCAGGTGCAGCGTCTGCCCAGCCATCTTCTCTCTAGCTGCCGTCATCATGCGCTGACACATCACTGGCAGCCCTCGCCAACTCTCCCACTCAAAAGGAATATCACAAGCCTCAGAGGCCACCCTGCGTGCACTGGCCTTGGCTGGCAGGGCCAGGCTGGCTCACACCTGGGAGCCAGGTCTCCAGCACTCGGCTCCGATCAGACGGGATTTCCAAGGAGGGCTATGGCTGAGCCTTTGAGCAGCTCAGAGCTCAGCCAGGCCAGGTAGCTCGGCACTAGCACACAGCCCGGTTCTGCCCAGCCACTCCATGTCCTGCTGTGGCCGTGAGCTCTCTGGACCTCAGTGTCCAGGTCAGAAACCAGCCTGTCAGGTCCGTTCCTGCCTCAGGGCCTTTGCGCTTGCCGAGCTAGCCACTTACTGTGCTCTTCCTGAAGCAGCTCCGTCTCCCTCGTGGGGGCTCAGCTCAGAAGTCACTTCTGAGAGGCCCTCCCTGCACACCTGGTCCAACACAGCCCAAAGCGCATTCACTCTCCGCTCTGCACGTGGTTCACTTGTTCCAGAAAACTCCTTCACGTGCTCTAAAACTGTCTGCGATTTCTTTTGACTTCCTTATTGCCTGTCTCCTCTGCCATGGAGTCAGCTCCGGAGAATGGAGGCCGCATCCGTCTTGCCCACTCCATCTCCAGCAACTCCAACAACCAGCACGTGGCCGGGGCTCTGTAAACACTTGCTGAATGAACAATGAAGATTTAATGACACCTTTCTTTTCTATTTCTAAAGTTTTTCCAGTTAAAAACTAATTTTAATTACACAGTGAACTCACTATTTCACTCTTTCATTTTCTTTATTTTATTTTTCCTATATACTTTTTCTTCTTTAAACTGTTACATCTTGTAGTTAAAATCCCTTCTGACTTCCACCCTGGATGTTCCCAAGATAATGAAATGATTTGGTCTGCATCCTTCCGGGCTCGTTCCTACGCGCCTGCACAGAAACACCTACACTGTCGTTGGAAGCGTGTGCGTGTGTAAATGGCGGAGCGAGTAGGGCTCCGAGCTGCACGCAATGTAGACAACTCTGGCAGTTGTGATGGCAACAGTGTATGCGTCAGCTTGACCGGGTTATGGGGTCCACTTGTTCGGTCAAACCACAGTGTAGACATTGCTAGGGAGGTGTTCCGTCAATGTGGTTAATATCTACTAATGGTGAGTACTTTTTTTTTTTTTTGTAGTTTACTATAAAAAAATATATGCGCATGCGCTTGGCAAAGAGACAGAGAGAAATAGAGAGAAATCATCCCTTCTCCCCACAAGGAGGATGGCCATGCCACAATCCCTTCTCTGCCGTTCTCCTCTTGGGAGTTTGGGCATGCACACACACACACACGCCCGGCATGATTTTCAAGCCCAGGACTTGAATCGTGCTGTCAGCCATGTGGGATCCAACTGCCTTAACCTCTGTGCCACTGGCTGGCTCCATCTCAGTGGAATATAAGTAAAAGAAATGACCCTTGATGATGTGGGTGGGCTTCATCCAGTCAGTTCAAGGCCTTGAGAGCAACAGCTGACACTCCAGGCTGGACCATGGTGCATCAGCCCAACGCGAAGCTCTGTGAGGTCGATCATCACAGGGGCGGAGGGCTCAGGTGCTTATCTGAGGCTCTTGCCAGAACACTGGCCCATGCTCGCCCATGATCTATGGCAGTTGCTGGTCAGGACCCTGTCAGAGATTCTCTTTCTCTCTTGCTCTTGAAAGAAAAAATTAATTAATTAATTAATTAATTAATTAAAACTTATTAAGAAAAACCTGAAGTTTCTGATAGAGGAAGGAATTCTTGCTCAAGACTGTCACGTAGAAATTTGATCTGAGTTTTCGGACGGCCAGTGGCCCACAAATTTCAGATTTGTCAGCCTCTAGCACTGCATGAGCTAATTCCTTAAAATATTAAATTAAGAAAATAATGTAATTAAAGATAGCCGGAAATACACACACACACACACACACACACATATATATATATATATATACACACACACACACACATATATATATATATATATATATACACACACACACACACATATATATATATATATATATATACACACACACACACACATATATATATATATATATATATACACACACACACACACACACACATACATACATACACATATATGATTCGTATATATGTGTGTGTTACATAAAACCTAGAAAGAACCCTCATATGTGACTGGTAAGAATTCAGAATGGTTCAGGCACCTCTGAAAACTTTGGCCATTTCTAATAAAATGAAATCTGATATAACCCAACAACAGGTCTAAACTTAATGCTAGAAGCAGGCAGGTATTTACCAACAGGTGTGTGTACTGATGTTCCTAGCAGCCCAAATCAATAGCCCCCGACTAGCCAGTCGGCAAGAGCCCATCAGTAGGAAAATGAGTAAATGAATAGAGTCGCGCTCAGAGGAAGCAATCCTGCAGCCACGGGCAGCAATGTGGATGAATCTCAAAGACAGTAGTGTTCAGAGAACGAGGCCAGGCACAAACAAGCACCTTCCGTGTGATTCCATTCATACAAAGTGCTCGAACAGACACCACACCCCTTGGTCACCCCCGAGAAGAGGGCACAGGGAAACGCCGGAAACTGGGCTTTTCTGTATGCGTGCTGTATCGTAGCAAAGTGTTCCAAATAAAAATAGAGGGTGAGGGGAGCCCGGGAGGACTGGAAAACAGGTTTAACATAAACAGAGAGTGTGGTGCAAATCACACTTGAAGACTGAGTCGGGTAAGCCATTTCTGCTGCTACTAGACATTCCTGTCTCCTATGTATTTGCATAGAGACATCTGATTGGTGGAGCCTGGGTCATGTGACAGCCTCCTAGCTGCAAGGGATGCATGGAAGCATGAGCTCTAGCCGTTAGACCTCAGTGATGGAAGCGGGCTGACTGCCTTGAAAGATGGGGAGTCTCAGACCACAGCAAGCTGTTTAACCCTTCCCTAGTGGATGCAGGTTCTGGTTGCTTCCGCAGGCCATTTGGGCACATACTTCTTGTGCCTGGGTTAGATGTTTCTCTAAAGGAGACACCAAGTAATCAAATTTTAGAATTCTAAAAAAATGTTAATTTACTGTCTTACTTGATCCTGCAAAATTATCTTCCTGAGAGGCTGTTTATTCCAATTCACCCTGCCACCAGCAGGGTATCAGTATGACCACTTCTCTACAGTCTCCTTCACTCTCGACATCATCAGCCCTTTGTCAGCCTGAGGATTGGGCAATAGTACCCCATCGTTGTTTTTGTTTGTTTGTTCATTTGTTAATTTTTTGCACAGGGCACACGTGCTCACCAGAAAGAGATGGAGAGAGGAAAAGTGAGAAATCATCCCTCGAGGGAATGGCCACGTCACAATCCCTTCTCCATCCTCCTCTCGGGATTTATGCACATGTACCCAGCATGATTTTGTTCTAGGATTCAAACTGTGGTCGGCCATGTAGGAATCCAGTACCTTAACCACCACACCACCTGCTGGCCTCTCTGTTGTTGTTGTAATTAGTATTTGCCTAATTACCAGCAGGGCTGAACATCTTGCATGTTTATTTGCCATACGTATTTCATTTTCTTTTTTTAAAAATAATTAATTATCTATTTATTTCCATTTGTTATTGTTAGTTTTGTTTGTTTGTTTATTTGACGAGAGAGAGAGAGAGAGAGAGGGAGAGGGAGAGAGAGAAAGGGAAAGTGAGAAAGCAAGCCACCAGGTCCAGGACTTGAACCATGGTTGGCCATGTGGGAATCCAGCGCCCTTATCCAGCACACCACCTGCTGGCCCCTGTATTTCATCTTCTATAAATTGCCTGTTAACCTCCACTATCCATTATTTCAATGCATTTTTATAGTTCTGCAGGAACCTTTCATATATTGTGAAAATACATTCTTTGTCAACTCTATGTTTTAAATATTTTACTCAGGATTCTTTTGTCCTTTAACTTCAGAGTGGTCACAGCTGTCCCCTCTCCCCACCCCCAAGGCTCACTTTTTGAGGCTGCTAAACGGATGCTGAGTGGAAAGGGGTGGGGATAAAGA
Source organism: Tupaia belangeri chinensis (assembly GCF_000334495.1). Taxonomy (NCBI): domain Eukaryota; kingdom Metazoa; phylum Chordata; class Mammalia; order Scandentia; family Tupaiidae; genus Tupaia; species Tupaia belangeri. The sequence goes on from NW_006159507.1 coordinate 1,453,376, forward strand.
GGAAAGGGGATCTTTCAGACCTTACCCTGTTTTGTTCCCTGTAGCCCTAAGAACATTTTGTAATATCCCTCGCCAGGTCATCCTTTCATTTCCTTGTTTCTGTCCCTGATAGAAAACAGTAATAAAGCCCCAGACACAGAATTTCCAACTTTCGTTTTACAATTAAAAAAAAAAAAAAAAACGCTCAGAGTTTACCAAATCTGCTGCAAAGAAGAACGCCCAGGGCCCTTAGCACCCCCAGTGTCTTGGCGGAGATGGAGATCAGCGAAGTGAACATCCCTCACAGGTGTCATTTTATTACATGTTTATTGACATGTGTGCTGCCATTGTCAATGGTGAAATTAAGTTAATTCAAGGGATTTGAAAATTCCTTCAGAAATTGCTGAGCGGGCAAGTAGCAGAAGACATATGGGGTCTTCAAAAATTTCACGGAAAATAGATGCTTTGAAGAAACTTCACGTGAACTTCAATAGTTTTCACCAAAATAAACCTCACTTAGGGGACCAGCAGTTAGCATAATGGCTATGTCGCTGGACTCCCACGTAGTCAACCACGATTCATGTCCCGGACCCGGTGGCTTAAAACTCACGCCAGGTGCATGTGCGTGCGTGCCCAAGATCCCGAGAGGAGAACGGAGGAGAAGGGATTGTGGCATGGCTATCCCTCCTGGGGGGGGTGATTTCTCACTTTCTGTCTCTCTGTCTCTCTCTGTCTGGTGAGCACATGCGCCCTATAGCAAAAACCTCTCAAAAATAAATAAATAAACAAATAGATAAATAAATAAATAAATAAATAAACCTCACTTTAATTTCATTTTTCCAAAACTCTTCAAAGTCCCTTCATATAGGGCATTCAGTGAGCAAACAGCCTGGAGATGTCACAGCCTGGAATGATCTTTACAACCCCTTCCTTCGCTTACAAAAAGGCAGAGAGCACGCTTTGGTGACTGCAAATGCTTGCGTACCGCACAAAGTCAGGAGCAGGCAAACCTGGGCCCTAGGGCCAAACCTGGCCCACCACCTGTTTTTCTAAATAAAGTTTTATTAGCACACAGCCACAGCCACTCATGTACACTCAGTCTGCGGCTGTTCTCCCATTCCCACAGCAGACTGAGTGTAGCATAGATCATGTAGCCCGCAAGTCTTAAATTAGCTGTCCCTTTACTAAACAAGTTTCCTAATCCCGGCACAAAGGAATGAAAAGGATCACAAGCAATTATAATTTTATGGCATTTTTAGTGTTATAAAATAAAGGTAAAAGTGATTTTTTTAAAGGCTTGGCTGGGGCCAGCAAGTGGTACGGTGGTTAAGGCGCTGGACTTCCAGATGGCTGATCGCAGTGCACGTCCCAGCCCCAGCGGCTTGAAACTCACACCAGGCACGCACGAGTGTGTGTGCCCAAAGTCCCAAGAGGAGAATGTGGTGTGGCCATCCTCTTTGGGGAGTGATTTCTCACTTTCTGTATCTCTGTTGAACGCATGCACCTTATGGCAAATATCCTTCTCAAAAAATAAAATGAAATAAAAAGTTTGGCTGATCATGCATAGCTAGATCTTTCTAAATTAATTGTATAGGTGTGCATTCCACTGAATAACGTGTTATTCGATGCTTTGAGTGCAAACATTATTTTTTTGTTAATTGCTGCTTTTTACTGGTAATCTTAGCAAGTTGTTTCACGTCTTGTGGCTTCAGTTTCCTCGTCTGTAAAATAGGAGTGATGACAGTGCTGACGTCATCGAGGGCAGGTGAAGGAAGCTCTGGAACCCCGCCTTGCACGCAGTGACAGCCACATATTTGCCATAATTATCATTATTGTTGCAGAGGGACAGGTCTAGATTGGTATCGTGGCTGGGCTGTGCCCCAGATGTGTGGCCTTGAGTGCACAGCTTCCTCTCCCAGGCCTCGGTCGTCCCACCTGCACGTGGGATCAGATGTTTGCCTCACCTGGAGCTGCTGCGAGGCTGTGCCTGACACAGCTTCCGGCACGGCCAATGCCGCCACTTTACCCTGACTTCCTTTCTGGCCGGCACCCCCCCCTCGCGCTGTCCGGAACTCAGCCCCGTTCCCCCTCTGCAAGGCCAGCCGCGACTCCTGCCCGCTGTGTTCCGCCTGGTGGTTGTTGATGTAACTGTCCTCTTAAGTAACTCCCCAGCCATCAAAGGACTGTTTACAAACCCCACAATTAGCTTTCCTGGAACAACAAATAAGCAGAAACCTAATTAGGCATGTTTCTCCTGGCTCAAGGCACGGCAATCCCAAGGCCTGGGCGTGGTAGCCGCAATTTGAATAGACATTTGTGGGATTTATGGATGAATGGATGCGTAGATGGATGGATGGACGTGTGGACTAGCTGTCTGAATTCATAGACAGACAGGTGAAAGGAAGGGTAGGTAGGCTGGGGGTGGAAGGGGACAGAGATTAATGGCTGGAGGAAGAGACAGGTGGACAGAAGGTGGTGGGTGGGCGGCTGAGGGACGGATGAAAGGGTGAGTGGAGGGCCGGGAAGACTAATAAAAGGATGACTAGGTAGGTGTTTGGCTGGTGGGTGGGTGGGTGGGTGAAGGAAGGAGGAAACAGATGAAGGAAGGGGGAAATGGGTGGGTGGAGGCTCCTGGAAGGCCAGAGGCAGAGGGTGGTGTGCACTGAGGCTCCAGGCTCTTCCCGGCATCTTGGGACCTGTCTTTTTCTTCCCTGAGATGCTGTATCGCCACGCAGCAGGAGGGGCTCTGGCCTCTGGTGTCAGAACCCGCCTGGGTCAAATCCAGCCCCTGCCACATTCCAGTCTGTGGCCTTGAGCAGGTCCTGAAGGACTCTGAGCCTTGTTTTCCTCCTCTCTGAAAGGGACTTCCGCAGCTGTTGGCGCTTCCCGAGCTTGGGGGATGGAGTGGGGTGTGGATGGGCCACCCCAGTGTCTCTGCTCGACATGTATGGATTCCCATTTACGGATCAGGGGCGGGGATGGGGTGCCAGACCAGCCCTCAGGACTGGCTCACCTCCAGCTCCCTGAATTCCAGCCTCAGGGCCTCCATGAGGGACCCAGATGTGGAGGTGAGAATGGTCGCTTGACATTCAGGTGCCTAGATTCAAACACCCTGCTCCACAGACCTGGCAGCCTCGGGCTAGTTACTAACCATTCTGGGCCTTGGGACAATGACAGTCCCTCCCTCAGTGCAGCTGAAGTGGGCTACCGTGCTGGGCCTTGGTCAGGTGAGTCTCCACGGCTCTTACTATTGTTTTATGATTATTTCTCTCCCAGCAAGGGTTTCTCTTCGGGTCAGAGAGTCTCCAGGCAGGAGCTGCCCTGGGGCTAGTCCTAAAGGCACAGAAAGACCCCCAGCCAGCAGGTGGCATAGTGGTTGAGGTGCTGGACACCCACATGGCTGGCCACGGTTTGAGTCCTGAACCTAATGGTTTGCTTTCTCACTTTCTCTTTCTCTTTCTCTCTGGTCGAATTAAAAAATAATAATAAATAAATAAAATTAAGTAAATAATTAAGAAGAAAAATAAAATAAGTAAAAAAGAAGTAGCAGAGGGGGTCACGGCTTACAGCTCTCCGTGGGAACGCGCCCCTAGGAGCTCAGAGCTGCAGCGTCCCCAGCCGGAGGCAAGCGCGACAGCGCTGGCAGAGCGGGGCGGGTGCCGTGACTCAGTGCTTGGCCCAGCCAGACCCTCGCAGGGCAGCCACAGCGCCACTTCCCATCAAGGGGCGGGGTGGGCACCGCGGGCTCCCTCTGGCCAGGGTGAGGGCCTGAGTCAGCCAGCCAGGTAGGCAGAGGAGGGCGTGGGGCTTTCCCGCCTGCACCCTGGAAGCCGGGAGCGGGCAGGACTGCCTCCCATGGCAGGTGGGCGGCCAGCGGCCTCTGCGCCAGGTACAGCCTGGGCTCCGCCTGCCCCCGTGGCTGACCCCAGATCCCGAGGGAGGCCTGGGAGCATCTCCACTGCCTGAGTCACGGGGCTGGGCCCAGGACCCTGGCCAAGGGCTGGGCTATGGGAGGAAAAGTGCTCTGGAGACCAGCAGGATCCCGGAGCCGGGAAGCTCCCCTGAACAGAGGAAGTTTGAACAGAGGCCGGGGAAGAGGGGCAGGAGCTGGGCGGTCCTGGGGATGCGTGTGCTGGCAGGCAAGAGAACAGCGTGTGCAGAGGCCTCGCGGTGAGGCTGGGGTGTGAGCACCAGCAAGGAGGCTGGCTACGGGCGAGAGGAGAGCGGGGCAAGGAGGGCAGAGGCTGAGCGCACCGTGCAGGGCCTGCTGGGCCTGGGGAGGATCTCGGCTTCTATTCTGAATGAGGCAGGAGCCGTGGGAAGGTGCAGGGCAAAGGGGACAGAATCCAGCTCAGGTTCTCGTGAGATGCCTCTGCCCAGTGTCGGAAGGGTTGGGGTAGGGACAGACTGGGAGACCAGGCGGAGGTGCTGCGAAGGTCCAGGTGAGCCAGGCGAGGGCTGGGCCAGGTGGGGGCCTAGGAGGAGAGAAGGCGGGGTTGTGGGAGTTCACAGGCCCTGCATGGAGGCTCCGTCCTGCGACCCCTTGCAGGAACCTGGTACAGAGACTGTGAAGGCCTGGCCTGCTCACGGCCCAGGAGCAGCAGAGACAGAGACACAGTTATGGTGTGATGGGGGGCCGGACAGGAAGGTAAGTCCAGGCCACCCACCCCCTGGGTCCTTCCCTGAAACTTTTTGTGTAGGAACTGAACCTCATGAGCAAAGAATAGATAAGGAAACTGAGGCCCTCATAAGTAATCTCAAAAAGTCAAGAGATTCGTCTCAGCTAACAAGCACTGGGCCCCATGGCTGACCCTGGACACGCCTGGGTCTTAGGGGCTGCAGGACCGCCCTGCCTGACTGCCTGTGCACAGAGAGCTTCCTGAGGAGGTGACGCTTGCACTGGGTACCCAGGGATGTGCGGGGTTTCTGCAGTGAGCAGAGGGCATTCTGGGCCTGGAGTAGGCATGAACCAAGGCCTGGCGTGAGGCCCATCCTCTTAGCCAGTGACTCCCGAGCCTCCATACAAGTCAGCCGCCAGGCCACTTGTGCATTTTCTTAATATATATTTATTTGTTTGAAGATCACTTTCTGTGGAAGTCATAGCACGCCCTACAACTGTGTGACGTGAAGGTTCGTGGCATCTTGGCATTGCAGGGTGTGACCGCCTTGAGGTGCCCAACACTTTCATTGCTCCAGAAAGAGACCCAGTTCCCGGTGGCTCCCCATTTCCCACCCAGCCGCTGGCAGCCACCATCTTCGTCCTGTGGGTGTGCAGTGCTGGGCTCGTCATCACAGAAATGACCCGCACAGCCTGGCCCCTCTGTGCGTGCTTCCCCGAGCGTGCTGTTGTGGGAGTCCTCCTGCATCCCACACTCCCCGATCCCATGGCTCTGCCCGAGGTCAAGGAACAGCAGTCCCCTGTGCTTTTACATCTTGCAAGGTTTCCTTGTGTGTTGTAGCTCAACCCTGCAGAGCAGGCGGGGCTAGCTGGAGGAGCGCGAGGGTCAGGGGTGCCTGTCCAAGGCCTGGCAGCTCACGACTGACCAAGCTGGGATCGAGCCCTGGGGCTCAGACTCTTGCTACTCTCTGGCAGTGTCACAAGAAAGCCCTAACGTTGAAAAGCGCGAACGCAGGGAACGCAGTTTGTATCATCTCTCCTCTAAGAAAAAGCTCCAAGTGGGACTGAGGGATTAAAAAAAATAAATAATAAGAGAAAGTCTATCTTAAAAAAAAAAACTGCGCAGGCCGGGAGTTGGGTCAGCACTCCAGGAGCAGCCTCCCCAGGACGGGCAGGAGCTGTGGGCACTCCCCTCGGCGCCCTCG
>NW_006159507.1:1461543-1468130 GCF_000334495.1 Tupaia belangeri chinensis
GGGAGTTGGGTCAGCACTCCAGGAGCAGCCTCCCCAGGACGGGCAGGAGCTGTGGGAACTCCCCTCGGCCCCCTCGCCCCCTCCCCTCCCCACCCAGCCGCCTAGCTGCCCATCCCATCTTATGGTCTCAGCAAATGCCAGTGTAAAGCCAGCAGGTGGCGTAATGGTTACAAAGCTGGTCTCCCAGGTAGTCGACCATGGTTTGAGTCGCAGATCCGACGGCTTAAAACTCACCCTGGGCCCGTGTGTGTGCATGCCCAAAATCCAGAGAGGAGAATGGAGGAGAAGAGAGTGTGGTGTGGCCATCCCACACCACAGGTCTCTCGTTTTCTGGCTCTCTGTCTCTCTGGCGAGCATATATGCCCTTCTCTCTAAGAAAAAAAAATAGAAGAAGAAGAAAGAAAGAAAGAAAGAAGTATTGTATCACTACCAGATATAGAAATTGTTTTTTCTTTTTAAAGCCTTCACTTCCGTAAATGGAAAGTGACCTTAAAAACCATGACGATGGGGCCAGACTGTGGCCTGGTGGTTAGAAGGCTCGGTCCCTCGTGGCCGACCCTGCAGTGCAAGTTCTGGACCTGGTGGCTTGAAGAACACGCTGGGCTCATGTGTGTGCTTTAAATCCCAACAGGAGGGAGAGTGGAGAAGGAGGGATTGCAGCATGGTCACCCCCAACACACTTCTCCACCCCCATGGGGTTCTCTCTCTCTCTCTCTCTCTCTCTCTGTCGAGGACAGGCACCCTCTGTCAAATTAAAACACACACACACACACACACACACACACACACACGAGTATTATTCAATCCTAGCAGCTCCTGCTGCCCACCGATGGCTCTGAGCTTGAAGCCTGCCCCATCTCCTGGAGAAGGAGGTGCAAGATGGGAGGAGAGGGGGAGAAGTCCAGCCAGCACCCACGGGAGACTTCCTCTTCGAATTGATCAGAAAACTCAAGGCATGAGGACCTCACCCCCCCAGCACCTCGGCAGGTGGATCAGAGGGGAGGGGCTGCAAGCGGGAGCCTGTGGGAAGTTTCCGCCCCAGTCCAGACATGATCCAGACCTTTGCTGATTGATGCCTTCCCTTTCCAAGTCCTTGCACCTGTTAGTGTAGGCGGGACAGGCACCCGGTGAGTTTCGGACTCCATTCTGCTCCCCGATGTATTTAGCCACTTCCGTGCCAATGCCGAACTGTTCTACTTCTGGTACCTCTGTCATATAGCCTAAAGCCTGACTGAAGGAGTCTTCCCGCTTAGTTCTTGTTCAGAATTGTCCTGGCTAAATGCTTTACCCCTGCCTTAAACGGGAAGTTGCTGCTGAGCGTGAGCATCGCTTGTCCGTGCCCTGCAGTCCTGCTGTGTCCCAGCCGCCAGCACCTGCCCCTCCTGACCCATGGGCGCTCCCACTTGTGCACTCCAGGAGCAGCCTCCCCTGGGATTGGCAGGAGCTGTGGGAACTCCCCTCGGCTCCCTCGCCCCCTCCCCTCCCCACCTGACCCCCTAGTTGCCCCCCAGGTGGGATAACTGGAGCTGCCTCTCCCTCACAGACTCCCAGAGCGCCCCCACAGGATGGAGCCCCCGTGAGTCGTCTACGTGGTGACTCTGGGTGTCAGCTGCCCTCCCTTCCCGCTCTCACTTCCCACCTTCCCTCCCTATCAGGGCCAGCCCGGAGCCCAGCAGGTAAGGGAGCTGAATTGTACATGGTCAAACATCAGGGTCAAAGCCCAGCTCTGGTCGCTGGAGAAGCACACTGAGCATGTGTGCACGCATGTCCAAAATCCCGCTGGGGACTGCACCACGACCATGTCCTACTGGGGGCTGCGTTCTCTCCCTCCCTCTCCCTCCCTCCCTCCCTCCCTCCCTCCCTCTCTCTCCTTCTCTTTCTCCCCCTCTCCCTCTCTCCCTCCCTCTCTTCCTCTCCCTCTCTCTCCCTCCCTCTTTCTCCTTCTCTCCCTCTCTCTCTTCCTCTCTCCCTCTCTCTCCCTCTCTACCTCCCTCCCTCCACCCTCTTCCTCTCTACCTCCCTCCCTCCACCCTCTCCCTCTCTCTCTCTCCCTCTCTCCTTCCCTCTCTCCCACTCTCTCTTCCTCTCTCCCGCTCTCCCTCCCTTTCTTTCCCTTCCTCTCTCCCTCCTTCTCTCTCCCTCTCTCTCTTTCTCTCTCTCTCCCTCTCTCTGGTGATCAAATATGCCCTCAGCAATTAAAGGAATAAAATGAAGCATGACATAGAGCCAGCTGATGGCATGGCGTTTAAGGTGGCTGGATCCCACATGGCCAACTGTGTGGTTTGAGACCTGGACCCAGTGGCTTGAAAAACACGCTGGATGTGTATGGGTGTGTGCCCCAAATCCCGAGAAGAGAATGGAGGAGAAGGAAGTGTGGTGTGGCCATGTTCCCTGAGGGTAATTTCTCATTTTCTCTCTCTGTCTCTTTCTCTGTGTCTCTCTCCAGTGAGGATACACACCCTATAGCAAACGAAAGAGAGAGGAGAGACAGAGAGAACAAAATATTGGGTTGTTGATGCATTTGTGCATGGAAACACAGAAAAATACGTCATGAGTTTTCCAACAACCCAATAAAGAAAAAAAAGACACAGGCCACCCCCACTCCCCACCTCATGGAGCCCTTCCCCTCAGCGTGACGGAGAGGGTGGGAAGGGACTCCCCTCCCAGTGTGGGCAGAACTTCACACAGGGCTCCGTGGCCTCAAAGCCTGCTCTAGCCTCATCCACGGTCCTGGGCACACCTTCCCACAGGCCAGCTCCAGGGACATCAGAAAGTCCTTCAGACTGGGCAGCTGGCACGACACAGGCCTGGCTGGAGCCCACGGGTGGCCATCAGCCTGGGCAGGGCCAGGAGAGGACAGCCAGGCCTGTCCTGGGGGAGCCCACAGGGCAGCTCCTTGACACAGAAGCAGCCAGAGCCTACACACATTCGTCCACTCATATTCACTCGGCAAATGTTTGCTGAGCACCTACTACGTGCTGGTCACTGCACTAGGCACCGGGAAGACAAAGGACAGACCCCGGTCCTCATGGAGCGACCCTCTGATGTGGGGACATAGACAAGAGACAAGGAAACAGCAGCAAACTCCGAGGGTGTGGTCAGCACTTCAGGAAAAAACAGACCGAAGGGATGAAAGTGGCTGACAGAGTGTCCAGATGGAGGGAAAGGCAAGGACGAAGGCAGGGGGGTAGCGGGTGGGCTTGCTGGAGGAACTGGACGCCACGCCGAGGCACGCTGGAGTGAAGGAGCCCAGGCAGGGGACAGAGGCCGGGGCGAGGAAGTCTGGCATCATGCCAAGGGAAGCCTGCTAACGTCTGAGAGTAACGAGCCGCTCGGGGAGGCGTCCTGGCCATCGGATGGGGAGCAAGGGGGGCCTGGGGTCTGGGCTTTTCTTCTTAGAGGCTTGGTCAGTGGGAGGGACGGCCAATGGGAGAGGCCTCCGCTGACACTGGGTCAGCCCAGGCTGCCACAGGGAAGAGCCACCTCACCCTGGTGGGCCCGGCTGCTTTCAACCAATCTCAGAGCACATGCGTCTCCGTGAGATGCTGGCTATGGAGAATCGATGCACCGGGCTGTCCACACCCCTCCCAGAGGCTGCACGCACATCCCCTGCCCGAGAGGAAGAAGTTGTCACACTGTGTGATGAGGGTTCCGGGGACGGCCTGGACACGCACGGTCATTTGGATTGGCTTTGGAAGAACAAAGAAGAGTTTGCTGGAGAGAAACTATTACCAAAACGGCAGAAGCCAGACCAGCCAGGTGGGGTGATGAGTAAGGCAATGGACCCCACGGGGCTGACTACACGGTTTGAGTCCTGGACCCAGGAGCTTGAGACACAGCGGGTGTGTGTTCTTGTACGCCCAAAAAACCCCTCAGGGATGCTTTCCCACTTTCCCTCTCCCCCTCTGTCTCTGGCTAGCACACACACCCCATACCAAAAAAGTAAAAATAAAAACAGCAGGAAGCATCCTGTTGCTGGCTCTCACACTCACACAGCCCGAGCAGTGTCCAGGCCGTATTCGCTGGCGGAGCAACGGGTTCTGCTGCACTTTGCATATTCGAGTAGCTGGCACCGCAGCTCCCGCGCCTCTGCTTCCCATCGCCGCTATTAATTACTAATGTTTGGCTTCAAATTGACTTACATTGTTACTGAAATAAATTGGTTTTAAAAGAAAACATTTACTGTTATCACTGGAGTTCCAAAAAAAAAAAAATCCCACAAAGAAAGAAGAACCACAAATCTAAGATAACCAGAAAAATAATTCTCATGAAAACAAAACAATATTATTAAAGTCTACCTGTTGAGAATAAAAGCAAGCCCCAGACTGGGAGAAAATATTTGCAAATCACATATTTGACAAAGGGCCGACTAGTATTCAGAAAATATAAAGAGCTCTCCGAGCCCATTAAAAAGTAAACAATCTAGTTCTTTAAATGGGCAAAGCGTTTGAGCAGACACTGAATTAAATTAAATGGACAGGTGGGAAAAGCAGCCCAGAAACGACATTCAATGTCATTTGTCAATAGGGAAACACAAATTAAAGTCACCGTGAAATGCCTTTATACACCTATTTGAATGGCTCTGTTTTAAAAACAAACAAACAAAAACCTGATAACACCAAGTTTTGACAAGGATGGGCAGCGGCTGCGCTCACACTCTGCTGGCGGGATGAGAACGGCATCTGCGCTTCGGGAACAGTTCGACAGATTCTAATCAAGGGGGCACATGCTCAGCCGGTGACGCCACTGTTCCACTCCTAGTTTACCTGAAATGAGTGAAAATGTATCTTCCCACAAATACCTATTTGCAAATGTTTCCAGTGACATCAGTCAAAATCTCTAAAAACCCAGGACCAGCAGTTAGTGTAATGGCTATGTCGCTGGACTCCCATGTAGCCAATGACAGTTCAAGTCCCGGACCCGGTGGCTTAAACTCACACCAGGCACGTGTGCATGTGTACCCAAGAGCCTGAGAGGAGAATGGAGGACAAGAGATTGCGGGGCCATCCCCCCTGGGGGGTGATTTCTCGCTTTCTGTCTCTCTGTCTCTGTCTTTCTGGCAAGTGCACACAACCTACACCAAAAGCCTGGTGATTTCTCGCTTTCTGTCTCTCTGTCTCTGTCTGTCTGGCAAGTGCACACACCCTATAGCAAAAACCTCTCAAAAAAAAAAGAAGGAAGAAAGAAAGAAAGAGAAGAAAAGAAAGAAAGAAAGAAAGAAAGAAAGAAAGAAAGAAAGAAAGAAAGAAAGAAAGAAAGAAAGAAAGAAATCTCTAAAAACCCAAAATAGCCCAATGTCTGTCACTTGGTGAATGGACCCACGCTGCGTTTCCTTCATATGATGGAGTATCTGGCCATGAAAGGAACCATTTCCTGGGTCAGCCCGCGGTGTGGAGGTTAAGGTGGCTGGATCCTTCATGGCTGACAGTGTGATTTGAGTCCCAGCCCTGGTGGCTTGAAAAACATTTTGGACATGTGTGCATGCCCAAAATCGCAAAGAGAGGAATGGAGGGAAGAGAAGGGATTGCGGTGTGACCATGCCCCATGGGTTGTGCTTTCTCACTTTCCCTCTCTCTCTCGGTCTCTCTCCCGCAAGTGCACGTACCGTCTGGCAAAGTTTTTAAAATACTAAATAAAATGAAAATGAAGGGGGCCAGCAGTTGATGTGGGGGTTAAGGCACGGGACTTCCAGATGGCCCACTGTGGTTTGAGTCTCAGGCCTGGCAGCTTGCTTTCTCACTTTCCCTCTTCTCTCTCTTTGTCTCTTTCTGGTCAAATTAAAAAGTCATAAAAGTACATTAAATGAAATATTTCTAAAATAACATTTTTTAATTACAATTAAAAGGAACCACTCCAAGTATGCATCCCAAGAGCACCGCGTCGAGCAGGGGAAGCAAAGCCAGACCAAGCCACCGCAGGCCCCACGTAGACAGCATCCTGGAAGAGGCCGGTTTATAGGAACAGAAAACAGATGGGCCGTGAAGTCCAGCGCTGGGGAAACCAGTGCGCAGGGACAGAAGTCAGCATAGCGGCGTCCCCGAGGAGGAAGTGAGTGCAGGGCAGGGAGGCGTCTCTGGGGCGGCCATGACCCTTCTGTCCACCAGGGTGCTGAAGACACGGCTGTGAGAACCCATCCCGCTGGCGGCTTCTGTCTGCATGCTGTCGCTCACCGCACGGCTAGAGACATCTAGCTGGAGACCGGCACCAGAGGACCAGGCTGCGGCCAGCTCGCCTTCTCCACGGGGAGACTGGCAAGGGCTCCACCTGAGAGACAGGTTGGCACCAGACAGACAGCTTGGATGTCCAGGAAGGGCTGTAGAAGGTTTGCAGCACGAACGACCCTTCCTATGTGGCCGGATGTGACTTAATGCCCCACCATGAACCCTATAAAATGGCGCGTAGCCCGGTGGGGCCTGTCACCAAGCGAGGGCAGGTGTGGCCGGGACGGCGGGCTAACTGGACTCGGCCTGGGAAAGCCTGCAGGGCTGAGGGCTGCATGCAGCTGCAGCAGCTGGGCAGCAGCTGGGTCCCCTAGGGCATTCTCATCTGTGTCCCAACAGGAGCCTCGCACACAAAGCCACTCTCGG
>NW_006159507.1:1468148-1472817 GCF_000334495.1 Tupaia belangeri chinensis
TACCTGTTCCCTCCACCGGAGTCACTCCTTTCTCCCATGCTGAGCACCTGACAGACTCGTAAGCTCACCTCCTCCCTGACATCTGAGTGACCACTCGATATCGTCACTTTGGGGTCTCTGTGGGGGCTATTTCCTCTGCCTTTCCCTCCTCCCGCAGGTCAGTCAGATCCTCTGCATGCAAGGGATAGAACACCAGCCCGTACTATTCCAGCCCCAAATGGGAAATGCAGTGACTCACAGAACTAGAAAGTCCAAGGCAGGCTAATTTCAGGTATGGCTGGACCCAGGCGTTCACACCGTCCAGATCCGTGTTGCTCTCTCCCCGGCAGACTTCGCCCTTGTTTTGTGCTCTTCTGCTCTAGGGTTTCTATTTCTAAGTGTATTCGTTCATTTCTCCCATGAGAGAGGGAATGAGACTCCCAACAGGGGCTCCATGCTGCACTCCACCTCCCGTCTCAGGGAGGCCCCAGGACACGAACCCAGGACCTTCCCTCTGTGACTACCGTGTTCCCACTGTGCTACCGCTGGACCTCTCTTTTGTCCTAGGCTTTCATTTGCTCACTGTCAATCCAATGAAAAAAAAATCACATCTCCTTCCCAGACAGCTGTCACTGTGTAATGACATTTCAGTCAATGAGATGGCGTAGGCAATAGTGGTCCCCTGAGGTCATCTGCCTGGCCTAGACAGGCTGGGGGCTGCTCCATCCATTCTGCGAGCACACCCCGATGGTCGCACAAGGAAGAACTTGCCCAAGAAAGCCTCTCAGAACGCATCCCCATCGTCACGTGACCCAGCACTCGGATCCTGGGGTTGGTTGTCACTGGGCAGGCTTAGCCACATGTGAGACCCAGTCACCTGTCCACCCCTAGAAACAGAGGCTGAGGGACACTGCCCCAAACCTCGTGACCTAAGATGGCAGAATAGATTCTCCTGTAGGAAACTGGCGTGCTCCTCCCAAGAGGAGAGGTGCAGCCTAACGGCCCATCACGCCCCACCTCCCTGCAGACCCCTGCTCACGCCGGCATGCTGTACAGCCTCAGGGCAACCCTTCCCCTCTCTGAGCCTCGTGTTCCTCCTCTGGAAAATGGGCAGGAGGCTGTTTGAATTCCAGCATTCCAAATTCCGGGATAGCTTCCAGAACTGGAGGCTGCTCCCTAAATCCCAGGAACGTTCCAGTACTTCTGGGGACGGAAGTGAAGCCTCAGCCAGAACCCCCCTCCCAGCCCCAGCCTCAGAACATGCCTGCAAGATGACAATTGGGCTCCCTTCGGCCGAAATTCCACTCCCGTGGGGGCCCTGCCAAGGAAAACAAGCCCAAGAACCGGGCATGGAAGGTGAGCATACTTGACGCGCTCGGAGATGACAAACTATTTACACAGGTGTGGGAGCCGTCCCCGCGCACCCAGCTCGCCTTTCTTCTTCTCCCTCTCCTTTCCAAATTCTTTCCCCCAAGGGTGCTGACAGACGTGCCAGCGGAGGGGGCGGCTGGTCGTAGAGGCCTGCCCAGAGCAACTCCACAGACCCAAGGCAAAGGGGCAGAAAGGAGGGGGTCTGTGCCCCGTGGGCCCCAGCCTCACTCACTGCCCACGCGCTGTCTGCCCCACTGCCCCGGGGGAAGCGAGGCTGTGGTCCTGGGGAGCTCAGCACGGCCTGAGCCCTCCAAGAAACTGGCCAGCCTGGTGTTGCAGTCGGGAGCCGACTGACGCAGGGCCAGCAGCCTGTGGCTGACCACGGTCGGGACCCCTGGGTCGGCCTGAAGACACCCAGGGCCTGAGCACCACGTTCCTGAGGTCCCGATGAGCAGGAGAGGATCCTGGCGTGACAAGACCCCATTGAGGGCGTCCCGTCTCTCTCTCTCTCTCTCTCTCTTGCTCTCTCTTTCACACATGTGCTGCCTACCACAAATAAAAAATTATAAAAAAAGAAGAAAGCAACTCATGTCCAGTCCATTCCTTGTCCACAAGGAGATTGTGGGAGCGAGAGGTGAAAGCAACTCCGGGGGGTGGGGGTCACACAGCCAGTTAGTATCTGGCCCCGGAGCTGGCGAGGACAGTTTTCTGGGCATCTTCCTCGTGCCCAACGGTGTGCTGTGCTCCGAGAGTGCGCCGTGAACCGCAAGGGCAGAACCCCGAAAGAACACGCTGGCACGGACAGCACTGTGCCTCCCTGATGCTGGAACAACGAAGCGGCTGGGCCGAGATGACGTCTGAGACGAGAAAGACGAGGAGGAGGCAGCCGTGCAGAGATGGACGGGAGGAACTCCCAGCAGACTGCAGAGCGCATGCAAAGGCCCTGGCCCCACAGAGGGGCAGCACCGTGCGGCGGCCACCCAGCACAGCCAGGTTCCAGCCCCGCCTGCCCGAGAGTGAGGGGCATCTGGCAGGCACTACTCCCTGAGGGAGGGAAGCAGAGACTGAGGTGGCTGCTGAGTCACGGGGAACAGCAGGCTCCCAGGCCACAAGGGGCTCTGCCTCAGTTTACCCGCTGTAAGAAATGGGCTTAATAACATGTCTGCCTCCAGGGCTGACTTCAGAGGGGTCTGGGAGGGTTAATTATGGCTGGCAGCTCCGTGAGCCTTGATGAAAGGCGGTGGGAAGCGGGCACTGGTAACCCGGGCAGGTAATTTCCCCCTCCGGGAAGGATGCCCAAGGGTCCCAGCAGGAGTCGCCTCTGGTTCTGGACCAACCCCAGATGAGCCACAAGTCTCCTGCCTGGACTCTGAGATCCCCATGCCAGGTAAACGGGAGCTGTGAGTGATCAGAAGTAGGCCAGGGTTCAAGTCCCAGCTCTGCCATTGCTCTGGCCAGGAGACCTGGGTGACACTCCTCGCCTCTCGGGGCCTCTGTCTCTGCATCTGCACAAGGGGGTGCCGCCTGGCGCATCCCACGGGTGCTGTGGGTGTTTCCCACACGTGTATCTGGACAGTTGGTTCGGGGCCTCTGTCTCTGCATCTGCACAAGGGAGTGCCACCTGGCGTGTCCCACGGGCGCTGTGGGTGTTTCCCACACGTATATCTAGACAGTTGGCCGGGGCCTCTGTCTCTGCATCTGCACAAGGGAGTGCCACCTGGCGTGTCCCACGGGCGCTGTGGGTGTTTCCCACACGTATATCTAGACAGTTGGCGCCTGACCAGCCCATCTCCCCACAGCCTCTGTTAGAGACCCGAGTGGCACATCGGGTCACAGACATCCATGTTGCCAGCTGGCTCTGCCTCCCTGACCTGAGGGAACAGGCCTTCCTGACCTGAGGGACTTTTCTAGAGATAACTCAGGCTCCGCCCTGGAAGGCCAACCCTCCCTCTTCCCTCTCTGTGGTTCCTGGGTCTTCATCCACCACCCTGGCCTGCCTGCCTCTACACACACATTCATGTACCTCCATGAACATGTACACACATGCACACGTATGCACCTATGTGTATGCACAAACACACCTGCACACTCAGACACATTCATACACACACACATACACACCTGCACGTGCACACACACACATCCAAGCTCTCGGGCGGCTATGAGTGCACAGCCTGGTCCCTGACAACCCACGGATGGTCTCTTCCAGGGCTGGGGCAGAGTCTGAGGCTAGAGGCCCCTTCTTTTTCCTAGTCCCTTCACAGGGCAGCCTCATGCCCTCACACAGGCGGGGTTGCTGAGGGTCAGCCAGGCCCATGCCAAGGCCGGAGCTGTGGAGAGGCGGGGAGAGCCCACATCCAGGCCTGCTGGGCCCAGCCCTCGGCTCCCCTGCAACCTGACTCAAAACCCTCTGGGTATCCCCCGCCTCCAGTGGGGAGTCTGAGGCCCTAGCCAGCCTCAGCCCTGGGACAGGCTCCCAGTTGAGTCCTGGGCAGGAGGCCCCCTACTGTGAGCGGGGAAATGCCGGGCCCTTGGCAAGGGTCCCTGCAGGTACAAGTGGGCATAGGCGGCCCCTTTCAGGAAGAACTGGGGTTCAGACAGTTGCTCTGAGTCAGCCCTGCAGAGCCCACCCCAACCCCTCCCCTCACTCCCTGCTAGGCCTGCAACTCCCAGATTCCCATGCCCCCACCCCTGCCCGTGCACCTGCAGCCCCTCTGCCTGGGTCCCATCCCTCACTCTTCTACAGGGCTGGCCTCTCCTGTATGTTCAGGTTCTGCTCTAACGGCACCTCCTCAAAGGGAGCCCCCAGCTCCCTCCACCATGCCCCTACTTATTTCTGTCAGCGCTCTGGTCACAGCAGTGACCCCCGCCCCCCCCCCATGCCTGTTTTCCCCCTAGAACACGGTGAGCTCAGTGAGAACAGGGGCCTGAGGGTTCCATCTGCACGTTCACCGTCGACCTGCAGCACGGCGGTGCTCAGTGAACGTGCTGATGGAATGAATGAAAGATACACAATTCGTACCACGGGAGGGCTGGGTCTCCTGGGGCCCATCGCCAAAGGACGGGTGGCTTCTCCAGGGTCTTACAGAATGTCCGAAGGAGCGCAGCGTCACAGCATAACCATGATATTTACCGGCGCTTCCGGGGCCAAGCCCAGGACGTGGGTCATCTTGGCTGCACGAGATCCCATGGGGCCGCTCCTGTCATTCCCATTCTCCAGAAAGGGAACTGCAGCTTCGGGTGACAGTCAGGACTGCTCCAGGTTACCAGTGACTTGGCGACCAGCTGTGACGGAATAGGGAGCCACCTCCACCCCAGC
>NW_006159507.1:1472847-1473216 GCF_000334495.1 Tupaia belangeri chinensis
GGATTCCTGGCACAGACCAGAGAGGGTGTCTGCCCTGCCCTTCGCGGCATAGCTGGTCGGCTGCCCAGAGGATGCCTGGCTGCCGGGGCGGCAGGAGGGAGCAGGCCTGGCGGCCATCCTGTCCCGAGCTGCTGGGCCACCGGGCAGCGGGAGTTTCTCTCCCCGGACTTACTGTACATGATTCAGCGCCAGCCCCAGTTGTGAAATCTGGGAATCTTGTGGGCAAGGCCAGGCCCAGGGGATGGCTGTCTGGGAAAGGGAGGCCGGGAAGGGGTTAAGGGGGGCAGTGGGGGCCCCCTGGGGAGGCGCCAGGCCAGGCCGGCAGAGAAGGCGCTGCTGCTGCCCGGGCTGGCCGGCTGTGGCCTCTCT
>NW_006159507.1:1473227-1475286 GCF_000334495.1 Tupaia belangeri chinensis
GTCAGCCGGGCCTGCCCCAGCCCCCACTTCCTTCTCTGCCTCGGCCACATGGTCAGCCGCCTCCCCAGCGTCACGGTCCTCCAGGGTGCAGCACCCAGCCTCCCCTCCTAGGAGGGAGAGGGAAGGGCAGGGACGGGGAGAGAGTGAACAGTACTTTGCAGACAAGAGGCACTTAATAAACAGGAAGAGTGGCGGGGTTCACGAGCCGTGAAAACCCTATGAGCTAGACGGGGCAGGTAGGAAGCGACCACTCGTCACTCTTCTCTTTGCAGGTTTTTGCCATAATGTACGTGTGCTTGCTAGAGAGAGACAGAGACAGAGAGAGGGAAATGAGCAATCACTCTGCAGGAAGGATGGCTGTGCCGCAATCCTTCTTCCATTTGCCCAGCCTCCAGGTCCGAGACTCAAACTGCAGTCAGCCATGTGGGGACCAGCGCCTGAATCACCATGCCACCTGCCAGCCTGCCATCACAGTGTCTTTAGAGAAGAGACCGAGGGCCAGAAGGGAAGGGGCTTGCCCGAGGTGGCCAGAGGCACGGCAGCCCTTACTTGAAGTGTCAATAACCGTCAGGCAGGCCTCCGGGGACTTCTCATTAGGAAGACGCGTGTGCTCCGCTGGGTTGTGTCCAATGCAGCAAGGCCTGGAATTTTCTCCATCTCATTCATGTGTGAAGTTCGATTCAATGGAATCACAATTATTTGACTAGCGGGGGCGGGGATGTTTTCAGATCAGCAATGACTTCGGGGACTGCACGAAATAAAATGCTGTCTTGGAGACTTCGCAGCCATCTTGGGCTGCACCCCTGCCAGGCCCTTTTACACACAGTGGGCTCACTTAACCCTCACAGCACCCACGAGGGCGGCCATGTTGTCCCACCTCACAGAGGAGATGGAGGCCCGGGGAGGAGGGAGACGGCAGGCAGACAGCAGTGACATCACAGCTGGCATGGACGAGCCCTTGACTCAGAGTACAGCGTCCGCATGGCCTCGTCGGCTTCTCTTATCACCCCAGGAGGTAAGCATTATCGTTCTCCCCACCTCATGGGTGAGGAACAGGCCAGAGAGGTCACGTAACTTGCTCAGATCACACAGCAAGTAAGTGACGAAGTTGCCGTTTGAACCCAAGCTGTCTGGCCTCCGTCCCTGCCCAGGCAGAGCTGGGGCTGGATGCTCAGGTAACTCAGGTGACTGAACCAGAGATGTCGAGGGCACCTGTCCCCTAAGCTATCCCTGCTGTCAGCTCAGGGCCGCCCCACACGGGCAGGCACAGCAGGGCAAAAACACACCGTCGCATCCCCAGGACGCCGTCTGCCCACGGTTGTGACAGCCCCACGTGTGCAGAACCACATGAGGACCAGTCTCCTCCCTACGAAGCAGAAAATCAAGGCCCAGAGAGGGCATGTAACCTGCCCAAGATCACACAGCCACAGCCCTGCTCCTCCCTCCCTGAGCAGCCCCCAGTTGTGAAGGCCCCAGGGGTTCAACTGGAGGAGCGAGGGAGGTGAGGCCTGGCTGTCCCCTGACTCACCTCGGGGACAGGACTTCCTCTCTCCCTGACTCTGGCCGAGTCCCACAGCACTTGGATGAAGAGGGCACGGACATTCCCAGCAGACGGGACACGGGTGAAGGGAAGCCACACGGGGAGCAGGAGTGGAGACTCCCCGGGGCCAGATAACGGGCCTCCATGTCGGTCGAGCCTGCGCTTTGTCCAGGTCAACAGGGAGCCATGAAGGCTTTGGAGCAGGGGAACGTGGTCACTAAGCAGAGCCACTACGGCGGCTGCCTTCCTCCGCTCTCCCTGATTCTTTCCTGACTGCCACAGATCACGCTCCACCCACAGCCAGACGGACCCCAGGAACACCCAAGTCAGGTCAGATCCCTCCTCTGCTCAGAACCCTCCACAGCTCCCACCTCATGCAGAGAAAAAGGCAAAGTCCTCCTGAGGGCTCACAGGGCCCCGTGTGATCCATGCCCCGTCCCCCTCTGCCTCCCCTCTCCCACTCCGTCCCCCACTCACTCCGACCCAGCCACCAGGGACTCCTCCTCCACGCACCTCCAA
>NW_006159507.1:1475730-1483685 GCF_000334495.1 Tupaia belangeri chinensis
CTGGGCCTTTTGTCCCCATTCTGGGCCCCCCCTCTGGGGTTCAGGTCTCATGGTAGCACTGAAACCGCCCATGAGGCTGCCATTGGGGTCTCTCTCTGGTTTCATCTTCAGTTAGAGGCTCAGAGAGGTAAGATGACCCACCCCAGGTCACACAGCAACTCGGGGTGTGACTCAACCCTTCCTCCCTCTGTATTTGGGTACCGTAAGCAGCTCTGCCTCCCTCCTTCCCCTCCAGTTCAGCCAGCGTGTTTGCAGCTGGGATATCAGGCCTGCCCTGTGTGGCCTTGACATGCACACCCCATGTCCGGCCTGGCCCCGCCCACTGCCCTGGCTGGGCCACGAGCCCTGCGCCTGGTCCCACATGCCTCAGGGATGAGCTGCAGGAGTGTGACCAGGCCCAGCTGACACGTCTCAGAGCAGATGTGGGGCTGCCTCCCACGGGTCCAACCAGCCTCGGCCAAGTCCCAGCCTCCCCCTCCCGCAGAGCGTGGTACTGGGCCTTGAGGGCAGAGCAAGAGGCCAACAGGGACTCTGAGATGCTTAGAGATGGGGGTGGGAACGGACTCAGGCTGGAC
Source organism: Tupaia belangeri chinensis (assembly GCF_000334495.1). Classification (NCBI taxonomy): domain Eukaryota; kingdom Metazoa; phylum Chordata; class Mammalia; order Scandentia; family Tupaiidae; genus Tupaia; species Tupaia belangeri. The sequence goes on from NW_006159507.1 coordinate 1,476,306, forward strand.
CCGGGGCCGAGGCCTCGGTGCTCACAGAGGGGAAGGAGGCCGGTTCTGGGCTGGTAAGCAGCCTACCAGCCTACTGCAGGGATCTAACAGGCAAGCAGTGGGCTGGAGGTGGTGATCAGTACTTACCACTGCTCGGCCTCAGTTTCAGAGAGGCGAGAGGGAGTGGTGGGGACTGGGGCACACGCCTCATCTCAGCTAAGCATAGTCCCCTGGGAATAGCCAGGTGCAGCCAGATCCTTGGGCACACTGATTCCCCAAACACAGGTTTTATGTAGTATCTGCAGATTTTTAAACGTTGGTTCCATTCTTTTTAAAAACAACTCTGCATGAGCCAGTTGGTGTGGTGGTTAAGGGGGCTGGACTGCACACAGTCTACTGCGCAATTCGAGTCCTGGACCCAGAGGGTTGAAAAACACTCCAGGCACTTGTGCTTGTGTGCCCAAAATTCCAAGAGGAGAATGGGAGAAAAGGGAGTGGCCATCCTACCAGGGTACTTTCTCTCCCTTCCTCTGTCTGTCTCTCTCTCTGGGGAGAGCACGCACCCTCTAGCAAATTTAAAAAAAAAAAATCTGCAAGGACAAAACCAAGCCCCGTCAAGGGCCGGTTCCACCCCCCAGGCCTCCAGTTTGCAGTCTGTCTGGCCCTGTGGAGTGGCCAGAGAAGAAGCACGTCACAGACAGATCCAAGGCAGGATCCAAGGGCTGGGCGGTGCCAGGACCCAGCGCCAGCAGCTCCGAGGGACTGCAGAGGTTCCTACCATCTGGTCCCCTTGTCCAGCCCACGCCCAGCCCTCCAGCTGGCTGGGGTGGGAGGGGACTGGGCGGGGACTGAAGTCTCCTTCCCCACATGGGAAGCAGCTGTGGACGTGTCTGCCAGGCGGATCCCAATTCTCTCCCATGCCCTGAGTCTGCAGCCCCAGGAAGTAGGTGACTCCTCTTATGTCCCAGGGTGTCCCCAAAGCCCGCTCCTTGCTCCAAGCTACATGCTTCCACAAGCATGTTCCAAATTCTTGCCACATCCCCGGGGACCAGACTGCAGATAAGAAAACTGAGGCTCAGTAGTGCGAGAAGCGATCAACCCAGGGTCTTACGACCAGTACCCAGAAGGGCTGGCCTTACACCCAGGCCTCACGTGCTAGAACACTGGGGCCTCACTCTGTCTCCCCTGCTAGAACCCACCCACACTCCGAGCTCATCTGCAGTCTGTCTCCTGGTGTATTCAACAAGCAGCGAGGCCTCGCCCAGGCGCAGGCACCCAGACAGGAACACAGAGGGTCCAGCACAGGCGCTCCTGTGCTGCTTGTCGAATGAATAGCTCACTCTCTCCCCAAAGCCGACGACCCCCTCCATACCCAATCTGGGACCTCAACCTCTGACCACCTATCTGCATGCTTCCCAAAGGCCTCCTGGATGACCCTCAGGCATTCTCCAAATCATCATACCCAAAGCGAATGCAGCAACTTCACCCCCAGCCAGTCCTCTGCCTCAGTGGCCCCTCCTGCAAAAGGCTCCCAAAGGCCGAAGCCAAAGCATCATCCTTAATGCCTCTCCCTCCAGACCTCCAACCCGAAGGGTCGCCAAGGCCTACAGGTCTCATTCTCAGCGTTCCTCAAATCTATCCACCTCTCACCTCCTCCGAGGCTGCCGTGCCAGCCCATCTCATCACTTTCACCCGGCAACTTCCTCCTGGCTGGTTCCCCTGCATGGCCACCTCCAGTCCCCAAGCCCAGCTTCCCACAGCAGCCCGGGAACATCTCACCCGGTTTCCTGCAGCTGCAATAGCAGCTCCCTTCACCTGGGAAGTCCAAACACCTTGGCCAGCCTTACCCTGTCTCCGTGCGCGGCACCATCGAGCCAGCCTGAGCAAAGCTCACTTCTCCAGGCCAGCGTCCCCTCACCTCCGAGCCTCTGCACTAGCTGTTCCTTCTGTTGCACGTTCTTCCTTCCTCTCATCGTCAACTCTTTCCTAGACTACTCTGCAGATGCCCTTTGGGGTTCAATGGGCCTGTCACTGGCTTTATCCACCTTCCCTGACCACCTGAGTCTGGGGATCTTAGGAACCCCAGGAAGTTCTCCAGCACCCCCCCCAAACCCTCACATAGCTCAGGCTACAGTTGCAGGAACCAGAAACCCCTGCAGATACTTGAGGCAGAAGGGATTGAATACAGGGAACTGGGTCCTTGCAAAATCATCAGAACAGCCTGGCAAAACTGGTCTTTTGGGGAACCTCCATGGTCAGTCAGGGTGGAGGGGAACCAGAAGGTCACCAGGCCATCATCTCTAGACACCCCTAAACTGTAACTGGACACCAGATGTTGCTCCAAGAAAACATTCCATGACCAAGGCAAAACCAAGATGGCTTCCACTTCCGGACCTCTCAGACATCTGACCAGCGAACTACGAGCACACAGAACCGTAGCTGCAGGGGGGATTACTGTTAGTGATGTCAGGTGCCCTTGACCCTGAACACAAGGCCTCAGCATCCAGCACCCTGGGCTGGATGTAAGCCTCAGATTCCCAATTGAGGTTGACCAGACTGTGACCCGCGGAGGGGCCAGGGTTGCCTTGTAGAGCTCTGGCTCGCCAGCACTTCACACAGGCCTGGGACAAGAAAATTATATAGTTAAGCAAAAATGCTAACAGGAAGAAATGACAGGGCTGGCCCCGTAGCTCTGGAGTTAAGGGAGCGAGGTCCCATGTGGCTGCAAGGTTCAAGCAGTTTGAATCTTGGCCCCAGAGGTTTAAAAAATATGCAAGGGGGCCGGCAGGTGGCGTGGAGGTTAAAGGCACTGGATTCCCACATGGCCAATCACCGTTTGAGTCCCGGACCTGGTGGCTTGCGTTCTCGCTTTCCCTTCTTCTCTCTGTAACTGTCTGGTCAAATTTAAATAAATAAATAAAAACAACAAATGGAATTAAATAAATAAATACTTTTTTTTTTTAATGAGAAAATGCAGGTACATATATGGGTGTGGCCCAACCCCCAGCAGGATGGAGAGATGGAGGAAGAGGAATTGCGGCGTGACCGGGCCTTGCTGGGAGTACTTCCTCCCTTTCCTTCTCTCTGTCCCTCTGGAAGCACACATGCCCTCTGGAAATTTTTTTTGAATGGAATCTGTCCAGCTTCGAGCTCTAAGCACTTACCGCTGTGGTTAAGGCTGCATTGCCTGTCACGGTACCTTCTGGCATTCGGAAGTCACTGAGTTGTGCAATGAACAAATGAACACACTAGTGCCCCTCCTCTGGGGACCCGCGGCCCCTTCTCAGCCGCCTGGACCACCCTCCACCCCCTGCCAGGCCTGAGGTTCTCTCCAGGCCAAAGCTCAGAGTAAAACGTGCTCTTTACACTGCACTGGGACGCTCCCAGGGACTGTGGGTGACTCTTAGGCACCACCCTCACCACCCCCATAAAATGGGTGACTTTTTCTGTTTCTGATTTTCTGGAAATATGATTCATGCTTTCACTAAAATTCTAAGCTCCCAAAATTTGATAATCTGCTGCATCAGAAGAGGACCTGGGCTCTCCCTGCCATCCCGACCTCAGTTCAGACCTATGCTGTGGTGGGGATTTGTTCATGCACCATCCACTCACCTGCCCAACCGCCCACTCTCAGCCACCTGTCCATCTACTCCCTCACCCACCCATTCATTATCTCAGCCTCCACTCCCCATCCACCCACCCTTCTATTTCTCTCATCCGCCCACCCACCATCCATCCATCTACCCACCCATTCATCCATCCACTCATCCATCCACCTGCTCTCCCATCCACTCACTCTCCCACCCACCCATCCATGCATCCACTCGTTCTGCCATCCATCCACCCATCCATCCACCCATCCATTCAGACACCCATCCATCCGTCTACTCACCATTCATCCATCCACTCATTCGCCCACTCACTCTCCCATCCACCTATCCTTTCACCCATCCACCCACTCATCCACTCACCTGCTCTCCCATCCACCCATCCATGCATCCACTCACTCTGCCATCCATCCACCCATCCATCCACCCATCCATCCATCTACTCACCCATTCATCCATCCACTCATTTACCCACTCACTCTCCCATCCACCTATCCTTTCACCCATCCACCCACTCACCCATTCACCCACTCATCCATGCATCTAACCACCTGTTCATCCATCCACTCACTCATCCATCCACCCACTTTCCCATTCACCCATCCATTCATCCACACATGAAATCACCAATCCATCTACCCACTTATCCATGTATCTGGTGATTCATCAAGCCATCTATTAAGTTGTCCATTTTTCATTTATTAATTTATTTATTCATTTAATTATAAGTTTATCTTTCGCTCATCCATCCATAATTCACAATATTCAACCATGAAATCATCCACACTATTCACCTCACAATTGGTCATTTGTATCTGTTGTATTCAACTGTCCATCATCTGCCTGTTCATTTATCTCCTACTGTTTCTCATTCAGTCATTATTTCAGTTGTTCATCATTTCATTGATCTCTCCGTCCACTCCCGCCATCTATAATCAGTTCCCTTATCCATCCACCCATGTACCCAGCCATTAAATCGCCCAGTTGACCATCCACCCATCTGTCAAAGTGTCACTCATCCTTCCACCCCTTAAACACTCCATCCACCCATCCTACTCCCTCTACCGGAACCAAAAGATGAATCACAACTGGTCCTACCCTGTGTTCCTCACTGACTGATGGGAACAGATAGGCACAGCCAGGTGGAAAATATTAAGAAGTCTGTGAGCACTCCAGGCTGGTGCCCTCGCAGGAGGAGACTCGGGTCCATCCGGAGGTTCAGAGAAGGCTCCTCGGAGGAGGCTGGCATCTAAACCAGTCTCATAAAGACAGGGTCAGCAAGCAAGCTCCCCTAGACACCCCAGGGGTGGCTCACAGAACCCGTTCACCTGGAGGCCCACTGAGCTCGCTAGCACGTTAAAAACCCAGGGGGTCTGCAGCAAGCCTTGGCATTGGTAAGCCCAGGAACTCCTGACTCACTAGACTAGGGTACCCTTTCCCCACACCCATCCTGTTATCCCTGAGAATTGTGTCCTTCAGGTCCCCATTTGGGAAATGCTCGTCTGGTCCAGACTTGTTTCCACAAACAAGAAAACAAAGTTCCACAAACAGTCTCTGCCTTCGTGAATTCCCATCTAGTGGCTTCCGTGTTTCCTCCTGACAGCTGAGGACAGTACATGGCACACAGTAGGTGCTCGGTAGGTATTTACCAAAAGAACGGTGGTGGGAAAGGAGTCACTCCCAACGATCCTGGCTTTTAAGCCCTCCCGCTCCCCAGCACCCCTGGGTGACCTCAGCCAGCACCACAACTCCCAGTGAGGAGTGGCGATCATCCCAGCGAGGACAGATGGAGGAGGCACATGCCGAGACTCGGCTTTGCCGAGTAGCTGGGTCTACCCCTGCCACGTTCTCAGCCCAGTGTGGTTTCAAGGCCCGATAGAGACCTGGAGGCCGCAGTGAGCCTTCGAGGCCCAGGCTGGTACCTGGAGGCCGCCTGAGTAATTTCCCAGCGTTCCTGGCCCGCCCGCTGGGGCATGGACTGGAAATTCCCTATAATAGTTGCTAATTAAATGATTCCTGCTCCTCCTTTTACTGCGGCTCCCGCTCTCCCTTACTCAGCTCCCTGAGCGCCTCCAGGATCCTCCGCAAAGAAGTCTGACTGGTTTGGGGAGGGCTGGGCTGCCGCTTCCCCTTCCCGCCACCCACCTGCCCGCCCGCTGCCCTGGCACAGCCCATCACAGGCTCTGGGCCGGCGTGCCAGGAGGTGTGGGCCAGGCAGCTCTAGAACTCAGGGCCACAAGCCCACGCAAGATGAAGGGACCCCCTAAGCCCCTCCCCAGCCCGAGCCCAGCCCTTGCACAATCCCACTCTTTGTTCCGGAGATAGCCACGGGGATGAGCGGATGCACTTATCTGATGGGGCCCGCAGACTCCAGACAGTCCCGGGGCCTGCTTGTTCCTACTCAGTCTTTGGGCTCCTCTCTGCCAGGCGACGGTGCCCACTCTTGCTCCATTCAGGCACATCCTCGCCCTCCTTCCGGTCGGTCGACCTTTGTTAGACACTTCCTGCGTGCCCAGCCCTGAGCTGGGTGCTGGGGACACAGAGACAAGTGAGACAAAGACCCTGCCTTCTGGCGCCCACAGCCTGATGGGGAGAGGGCAGACACTTAGAAAGACAATGGTCCCCATGCCACGGGTGAACCTCAGAATCATGTGGAGGGACAGAAACCCCCAAAAGAACACACTTTATGATTCCACTGGTAGAAAATTCTAGAGAATACCAACTCACCTACAGCGACGGAAAGCTGACAGGCCATTGCCTGGCTACGGCAGAGGGCAGGTGGGTGTCAGCTGAGTGATTTACAAAGGATGCAAGGACACCTTCGGGGTTGATGGGCATGTGTGCATTATTGGCTGTGTGTGTGGCTTCACGAATGTACACAAATGTCAGGACTGGTCAGAGCGTACACTGGGCTGTGTGCAGGTCCCTGCATGTCTGTGAGAAGCCGATAGAGCTGCTGGGTAAGACAAGGGCTGGGAGGCAGTGTGTGCCATGTGGCAGGAAGGTCATGGGAGAATGCTTGAGGGTGGTCAGGGAAGGCTTCCTGGAGGAGGCAGCTGTTGAGCAAAGTTTTTGGAGATGAAATAGGAAAGAAAAGAGAATGGCGCTGAGTTCCAGACGCCTGGGTTCAGATCCTGACTCCTGCATTCACACAGAGCTATGTGACTTTGGGCAAGTGACTTCACCAATCTGAGCCTCGGTTTCTTTTTCAGTAAAATGGATTCTATAATAATTTACCTCCTAAGGCTGGTGGGAAAATTGAATTGGGGAAAGCACGTGGCCTCGCATTTCATGGTCACAGCATCAGCAAAAGCCTGGGGCAGGAGAGGAACAGCAGCAAGGACGTCTGTGTGGGGTCAGCAAAAACAGAGCAGAGAGGTGGCAGAGCGGGGCCACAGGAGGACCTCAGGGACGAGGGCTGCAGGACACCCGGGCCCTGGTGAGGGCTGGAGCTATGTCCTGAGGACCGGGGGGCCGAGGCCAGCTTGGAAGCAGCGGAGTCTCATCACCAAGGTTCTCCTTTAATAAGATCACGCTGATGATTACATTGATACATTTTAATGTCAGCTGAGGAAACAGACTTGAGCAGAGGCTTGCGCCCAGGTCCCACGGCGTCACACGGCTGGCAGGGACGTGACCTCTTGTCCTCCCAGCGCCTCTACAATCCTGCAGGCGGAGGAAGGGCTTCTATCTGGAGCACTTGCAAGCCTCCCGTGAGGGAGAACTCACCCTCAACTGTTGACAGGCCTTCCTGTAGGGCCCAGTTAAGAGGGGCCTCTCAGACTGGACCCCG
>NW_006159507.1:1483716-1488614 GCF_000334495.1 Tupaia belangeri chinensis
GGCCCCGGTGAGTCACACACACTCCCCCGGCCCGAGCCGCGCTGGGGGGAGCCAGCTGCAGACAGGGAAAAGCAGGAAGAGTTGGAGTGATGGCAGAGACCCTGGGGCTGCCTCCCGCTCCCTGTCCCGAGGCCCAGGCCCTGCCCATGCTCCCTCTGGGCTTCGATTTCCTCACTGTGAAAAGGGGAGAGCTCAGCTGCTCTGCAGTCTCCTTTCAGCTCTCGGGGAGCAGACCTGGCCCGGCAAGGGGGGCCCCCCCCATCCACTCCTGTCTGGGGGGCCAGGGTCGACCTCGGGGCAGGCGGGCCAGGCCCTGTCTGGGGATAAAGGCGGGTGCCCTGGGGTGCAGCCGGCTTAATAACAGGCTCCAGGATCCAGGGGGTTTGAACCCAGGAGGAGAAGTTCAAACACAAATTGAGCAGCCCACGCTCCCGTCTGCAGCCCTGAAAGCTAATGGTTCCCACTAACTTCAAACCCATTCACCCCGGCAGAGCCCCCCTCCGTGCGCCCCAGATGCCAAGCTCCCATTGTCCTCAGAGGAAGTCTACCTCCTGACCCGGGAGCCCTGCGGTCTGGCCCTGTGCTTGCCTCCTCCCCGCTCCCATGGCTCCCAGCTCTGCCGGCCCCGTCATGCTCCTGGTCCTGCCTCAGGGCCTTTGCACTCGCTAGTCATCCTGCTCTGACTCTTCCTCCAGCTGTCCCTGCGGCCAGGTCATCTGCTCAGCGAGGCCCTCCACGACCCCCACGTTGCTGTCACCCAGCCTTACCGTGCACCATCAAAGCCTTCAGCGGGACATCCTGTTCCCCTCGCTAACATCCATCCCGCCCTGGCTTTGCGCTCTGAGACAGCGGGTACAGGGACTGGCCAGCACTGGGTCTGATGTCAGCAGGTCCAGGCCGGGCACAGCTGCCACCCACCGAGAGGTGAAAGGTCAGTGAGACTGAGCCCACTCCAGGCCTGTCATTGCTCCAGTGACAGGGACCCTCTCACCGGCACGCAGCCGGCCAGGGGCGGGACAGACCTATGTGCACACTCCCTGCACCCCATGCACACCTGCGCACACATGCATGCGCGCGTGAGCACAACCCACCCCAGCGCCCGCCTGCCCGCCCCGTCTGCACAGCGGTCCTTGGCACCCAAACTTCTCAACTTTCCCTCGGGCACCAGACTCGTAAAGGATGAGGAAGGGCCCGGGGTGGGCTGGCGGGGTGCCATGTGAACGCGGCCCCTGGGGCCCTCGCCTCCCCCTGCACACAGACACCTGTGTGATGAGTGTCATTACTGGGGACCCGCCGGGCAGGCCCCAGCTCGCCCCAGCCACCCAGGCTGCAATGACGTTGGGGATGGGGTGCAGGGAGCTCTGTGGGCCGGGGGTGTCTCTGCCCCCCCCCACCCCAAAGCTCAGCGCTGGGTTTCTGAATTGACAAAGGCGACTTCCATCTCCCACACAACTGCAGGCCTCGGGCCCCATCGCAGCCCAGGCTGGGCGTGGAAGGAGACGGGCAGAAACGCAGCGAACCCACTGTAGGCCCCGTGAGAAGTGGCTCCTTCGTGTCCCACCATCGACAGGGTCTCCTCCACGTCCTGCTTCCGTCCGCTTACCGTCCCTTGCCCCCACTTTGAGCACGGCTGCACGCCTCCGTACACAGGCTCCGGGCTAAACACGCCCGCATCCTCTCGCATGTCCCCACCACAGCCGAGGAGGTGGCTGCCCTCACTGCTCCACCGGCAAGAGAAGACTCCGAGAGGGAAAGCAGCCCCCCCCAAGTCACGGGCACAGAAGGGGGGGCGGCCAGCAGCTGCCCGGGCCCTCAGGCTCCCCAGAGTCCACGTTCTTAACCACTCGCCATGCCTCACAAGTCTCCCACAGCCCGGCCAGGCAGGGTCGGGGTCACTGCTGTGTACCCTATGCCCAGTCCAGTGCCTGGCATATAGCAGGTGCTCAAAAAATCCCAAATGTGGGACCAGCGTTTGGCAGAATGGTTACGTCACTGGACTACCACGTAATCCATCATGGTTCGAGTCCCAGACCTGGCAGTTTAAAACTCATGCCAGGTACATATGCGTGCACGCCCCCAAATCCCAAGAGGAGAATAGAGGAGAAGGGATTGTGATGTGGCCATCGCCCCCCTTGGGGCGGGGAGGTGATTTCTCGCGTTCTGTCTCCCTCTGTCTTTCAAGTGAGCCCATGCACCTTACAGCAAAAAAAAAAAATATATATATATATATGAGTGAATGAATGAATGGACAAATGAATGAGCTCACTGAGCCCTCACAGTCCCTCTCCAGGTGGCATTTGCCAAGAGGAACAGAGGCTCACAGAGCTGACATGACATGGTGATGTTGTCACAGGCGCGATTTGAACCAGAGTGGGCTCCGACCCTTCTCCTTCCTTTCCCCTGTGGCCCTGACCCCTGTCCAGACTGTGGGCCCTGCCAGGGCCTCTGGGTGTCCCAGCCTGGGCCCAGCACACAGTGGGGTGAGATGCCAGCCCCTTCCTTGGGTCCGAGGCCTCCCAAGATGGCCCTGTCACTTCATCCGTCTCCTGATCCCCGAGCGAGAATGAATTTCCCAAACACACCCTATCTCGCTGGGACCTCAGGGCCTCCTTGAGTGCAGTTACCTCTTCCAGGAACACTCTTCCAGCCCCTCTGTCCTAACCTCAGCTTCCAGGACACCTCTGCCAGGAAGCCATCCAGATTGCCCCACGGCTCTCAGCTCTTTGAGTCGCAAGGTGACCCCGGGGCCCCCTCTGTGGGCCTCTCCTCCTCGGCCCATGTCCTTACTTCCCTCTTCTTGTTCTCCACGGGGAGTCCAACCACTCAGTTCTCATCCCCACCCTGCCTTTGACCTCCTGTGCGAATTTGGCCTGAGTCAGAGCCCATCTGTCAGAGGGGGAGAGATCCTGAATGCTGCAGGTGGAATCTCGTGCCCCCCGGTCACATCGGTCCCTCTGCTCAAATGCCACCAGTGGCCACTCTGTGAGGTCTGAGCCCCGTTGACCTCCAGCACCATCCGTATCACCTTCTCTCCCTGGCTCTCCTCCAGCTTCCCTACTTCCTTGCATCTTCTGACCCATCTCAAGCCCCTTCCCACCTCACCCCTGCTGGAAACCTCTCCCCTGGGGTCTGGGCCTCCTCCTCCTCGAGGTGTCTGCTCCAGGCATCCCACAGAGAAGTCCCTGGGGCCCACCCAGCTCCCAAATCCAGCTCACTTCCACGACGTCTGCCCCTGGGTTCACTGGACATGCCCCTCCACCAGGGCGGGCAGGCACTTGGTGTGCTGCCGTGTCCCCTGGGGTGTGACAACACCAGGAGCTCCAGCCATGGTCGTGGGGTGAAGGGACGAACTCCGAAGTGCTGCCCCACTCCTGGCCCCCAGCCCAAAGTTCAGGGGATGGGAACCAGGAGGCCCCACTCCCCTAGCCCCAGAGCCTGTCTGGTTCCCAGCCCCATAAAAACCACCACCCTCACCTTGCCCTGGGGCAGCGGAGGGTGAAGGAGGCGGAGGAGACCAGAGGCCCACCCCTGCTGCAGGGCCCTGGGCCTGGAGAAGCTGCAGACACTGAAGGGAACCTCACCCAGAGCCTTCCGTGTGCACCGTGCGGTTCAAACACCGCATGCTCACCGCCCTCGGCTGCTCCACGAGGTCACCCCAGCACCCTACAGAGGTGAGAAACCTGAGGCACAGCGGTGCGGCCACATGCCCCATGCCCAGCAGTGAACAAATGCGATGGGTATCGCAGACGCTGAGCCTCCTCTGGGGCCATCACTGGTCCACCTCCATATCCTCTCGCCTGCACACGGCCGGCCAGGGGGATGCAAAGACCTTCCATAGATTCCATGCGCCCCATGCACACCGGTACACACACAGAAACACAGAGGAACACACACTGCAATGAACAATGGTGGGATTTGAACCCAGCTCTGCCTAGTATCCAGCCAAGGCGTGCTTTCCCCCCAAATGGCACATGAGCACCTTAGGCAGTGACTCGGCCCCTGTGCCTCAGTTTCCCCAGCTGTGAAACAGACTACCTGCTGCCTCCTTGTCAGGCTGTTCAGGTGATGCAAGGTCATCGCAAGTCAAATAGAGCTGAGTCCAAGCTGAATCCCCCACTTCCCTGCATGCCCGTGGGAGAACTCAATCCCTCCCTCCCTGAGCCTCAGTTTCCCCTACTTGAAATATACACTCCTCTGGCCCATCCTGATGGCCAGATGACAACACACTGAATCGCGGTGCTGGAAACCACGCGGCCAACCTTGGGTTCAGATTCCTGGGTTGGCTTGAAACATGGCCCTGGCACAAGCATAGATGCCCAAGATCCCTAGGAGCAGGAGCACTTGCAGAGACCCCAACGAGGGCACGTCTCTTCTCTCTCTCTCTTTTCTCCTGCCCGCCCATGCGCATGCTGTCTACCATAAATCAAATAAGCTAGAAACATGCCCACTGCCTCGTGACTTGCAGACCAGGAGGAGCTGTGCCTCCAGTGCTCACAGGGACAGCGCTTAGCAAGCGCTCACTGTCGGCTCCTGTGGGCCTCACTGACCCCATCCGCCATCTCCGGACAGTCCTGCTACCCAAGACCTTTCTTAGGTCACTGGGGCAAAGGTCCAGGGGGCTGAGGGCGGCCCTGGCAAGGCAAGGATGTCCCAGGGCGGGGAGGAGACAGAGTGGCCTGGATAGGAAGCGGGCGGGAGGCCAGCTGACTCACCCACTGGCCGGGCTGGGGGCTGAGCTGCGGCCCCCCACGCGCCCCTCTGGGCCCTGCCTGCGCCCAAAGTGCTGTGTCATGCTCCGTCATGTGGCTCCGGGTCATTAATACCCGAGTTCTGGGAAGCTTGGGCCGAGTTCCCGGAAGGGGTCAGCCAGTTCAGTAAACAGATTGGCTGCTCCGCCG
>NW_006159507.1:1489098-1501440 GCF_000334495.1 Tupaia belangeri chinensis
GTGCGCTCCAGCTGGGGTCGGGGCTTGCAGCCGGGAGCTGGGAGCGCGGCAGGCAGCCAAGGAGGCCCAAGAGCCGCCCCGCCCTCCCAGGCCCGCCGCTCTCGGGTCAGCCTGGCCCAATCTCTGCAGATGAAAGGAGAAACTGAGGCTTATCGAGTGCAAGATGCCTGCCGGGAATCCCACAGCAGGTCCAGGGTTGAATCTAGGATTCTGGTCTCGACCATCATCCGGTGCTCCCAGCATCGCCCTGACTGACGGGCGGGGGGCCTCCGAGGCACCTCCAATGGCCCTAACGTAGACCAGATCTCCAAGTTCTTGGAGAAAGGGAGAAACGAGCAGAAAACAGTCTGGGAAGCACGCAGCTCTGGGGCCCCGGCTGTTCCTCGTGGTGGGTCCAATGCCAAACCCAGCTTCTCGCATTTCCTGAGCGCCTACTATGTGCAGGGCAAGCTCCAAGGCGATGCACTCACTGAGGTGCACGTCGTCTGCGTGACTGATGTGTACACCTGTGATCCTCACAGAGCCTGACAGGTGGGCCTTGCCATCACCCCCTCTGTCATCTGAGGAAAAGGATGCCCAGCGGTCACGCGGCTGCGTCGTGTGGAGGAAGGCGGGCAAGCTCCAGAGTCACTTGCACCAGGATATTCCACCTATATGGCCACCTCGCAGGGCCTCAGTTTACCCTCCAGTGAGTGGGGATGCTCGTGGTACTCTTCACAGGGAGCCAGGCACGCGTGTGGCATTACAGAGCAATGGACTTGGGGTTCAGGTTCCACTCTGTCACGTCCTGGCTGTGTGACCTTGAGCATGTGGCTTAAACTCTCTGGTCCTCAGTGTCCTCTGTAAAATGACAGGAAACAAGCTGCCTCGGTGCAGGGCCAGGCATCCTGTGATCACTGGGCACGGCGACTCTTTCTTATAAGAAATCACTGAGGTGAAGGGCCCTGGGCCAAGGAAAGACAGACAGATGAGGCCTCCCGTCCTTTGCTGCCCTCCTGTCCCCGGGGACGATCTGAATACAGGAGGTCGGCCTTGCCTGCCTCCATGAGGCTCGGGTCCGAGGCTTACAGCAGTCAACTGCCACCCACCCACCCCCAGCCGCCTGCGTTGCTGGGGACTTTGCCCCTACACTGCTTGAAAACCTCTGGAGCTGGGACCAGCAGATAGCATAATAGTTATGTCACTAGACTCCCACATAGTTGACCTTGGTTCAAGTCCTGGACTCGGTGGCTTGAAACATGTCCAAAATCCCAAGAGGAGAATGGAGGAGAAGGGATTACAGTGTGGCCATCCCTCCTGGAGGGTGATTTCTCATTTTCTGTCTGTGTCCCTCTGGTGAGCACACACACACCCTAGAGCAAAAATCTCTCTAAAAAAAAAAAAAAAAAAAAACTCTGGGGCGTTCTTTTTCCCACACCCCACTCTGTAGCCTGGCTGGGCCCCAGACAGGCCTTATCTTCATTCTGGTTTTCACAGTGGCCTCTGCTTGGAGCAACTAAGTCCTCTGCTACAAATCCTCTCCCCAGTATCCCGCTGCACACCTGCACAGGCACTGGGACCTCCACCTGGTCTGCCTTCACTTGCTCTAGCCCATCTGCCTGGCCTAGATTTCATCCATCCGTCAACAAGCAGATTCCAAATCACCTCTTCCAGGGAGCCTGCCCTGATCATCCCCTCTGGAAGTGAACTCTCCCTGAACTCTTTGGAAACCTGGCTTGCCCCTTTCTGTCATTACACATCAGCTATTTTTACACATCTCCTCTAATTTGGGTGGCTGCGAGGTGAAATATTTGAATATTCCATAGAGATTGGGGGGCGGGAGGGTATTGCCTCTAAAATACTTAAGGAAACCTGCTAAGTCAAAAGGAAGAACTCTTTAATTAACCACTCCAACTTCACAATTTAGCAGTAAATTTCTAATTTAGCACTTACAGAAACATTGTGTTGTTTGCAAACAGTCTGTGAGCGAGCGTCTCTGGTTGGGCAAACATTCCCTGGTGTGCAGGGGGCTGCCAAGAACCCCAAGTCGGTGGTAAAATACACGAGCTGCTGTTGCCAATTTCGGAAGTGGAATTATTAATACTATTAAAATGTTTTCGTGAATTTTCCAGCCCTGCTTTCGTTCTGACCTGCCCTTTCCTCTCTGTTTACTCCCCACTGTCTCTGTCATCCCATCCCTTGGACTCTTCTTCCCAGTTCCCTCCCTTTGTATCTCCCTCCACCTCCACCACACTCACACGTGCGTGTGCACACTCACACACCTCCACCTCTGCAATGCCCTGTCTTTTTTCTTTAAAGAATTATTTTATTTAATTTTATCTATTCATTCATTCATTTTTTTTTTAATTTGACCAGAGAGAGACACACAGAGAGAGAGAGAGAGAAAATGAAATAATAAGCCACCAGGTCCAGGACTTGAACGGTGGTTGCCATGTGGGAGTGTCCAGCTCCTTAACCACCACGCCACCTGCTGGTCCCCAGCTCTGTCTTCATTTTGTCAGAATCTGCTCCCTCTTCAGAGCTGAGTCCAAGCTCTGCCCTCCCCAAGGTGCCTGCCAGCCCCAACCAGGAGTAGGCCTAGCTCTGCAGCCACTGTGCCTATAACCCCAGGCCAGCTGCTCTTCTGCAAAATGGAGAAGCTACAGCGGAAGAGAGGTCTCAAACTCACACCCCTCAGGCTATATTTGACCTGCTTATTCTTATATTTGGCCCAATTTTTTTTTAGAGAGAGAGATTTTTGCTATAGGGCATGTACGCTCACCAGAGAGACAGAGAGACAGAGAGACAGAGAGAATGTCCCAGGTCCGTGCTCTGGACACATGTGCTTTGAAGTCTTGTTTGAAAAATTCATCACCAAGACGGGACGGTGGCCCGGCAGGGAAGCCCAACGTCTGTGGGGCTGACCCACATGGGAAGGTTCCTGGTTCAGGTCTGGAGACCTCCCTGAGTACACTGAGCACCCACTTACCCAGGATCCAGGCTGGCTGAGGCTGGGACGGAGGATGGGGAGAAGACTCTGCTGGGGGTTTTGTCTCTCTGTCTCTCTCTCTCTCAGAAGAAATAAATTAAAAAAAATAAAAAATAAAAATACCTCAGCATCACCTGAGGCCAGGTATGACCACAGCAGACTTCCAGCCCTGCCCACACCTGCTAAATGGTCACCTGGGAGGAAAAAGCTCCCAACCAGCTCCCCTCTCAGTGAGAGAACACCTTTACCCGCCCAGCCAGCCCGGCAAACCCTGCCAACACCTGCAGACTGGGTCCAGGAGCCAGCACCTTCCGCCCTGCTGCCCCCTGGGACCCTGGCCCCTCTAGTCCAGTCTCCCCATTCGCAGTCAGAGGGACTGTGGTTCCCAGCCAGGGCGACTCAGTGAAGCCAGAGGTATTTTCAGTCCTTACAACTGGGTCGGGGGGGTGCGACTAGCATCTAGTGGGCTGAGCCCGGGGCTCTGCCCAACACCCCACTGCACACGGGGCGGCCCCCACAAAGACTTGCCGGCCCCACGTGCAGCCGGCACAGGGCTGAGACTCAAGTCGACCAGGACACTCCGGTGCACACGACCTCAGATGCAATAAAAACCCAGATTACTCCTGCAGCTCCCAGGGCCCTCCAGGGACCCTTCCCATCTTCCCCTCTGGAGGCCTGAGGTCAGAGAGGCCAGTAGGGCCCAGATCACCCATGATCCCTCTGGAGGTCAGAGGTCAGAGAAGCTGACAGGGCCCAGATCGCCCAGATCAGTCCTGATCTCCCCTCTGGAGGCCTCTCTGACCTCATCTCCCCCAATCTTCGCCCTGCTCGCTCATCCAAATTACTCTCCTTATCTTTACACAACAATGCAAGCGTTTTCCTACCTCGGGGCCTTTGTATATGCTGTTCCCACCTGGAACAACCTGTCCAGACGCCTGCATGGCCAGCTCTTTCTCTTCCCTCGGGCCTCATGTCCCTTTCTTTACGGCCATGTGACACAGTGGCCCCTTTCGACGGGTCTCACTGTTGGACACACTCCCTCTGTCACTTGGGTTATTCCTCGACCGTCCTCCCGCTGAAGCGTAAGTGCCATGGACTCAGGACTCAGTCCCGCTGTCCCTGCTGTCTCGCTAGCATGTTAGCGCATAGCAGATGTTCAGTGAGTACTGAGTGGGCACGTGGCCTGGTCTCGGGCCTCCTGTGCAGAGGTTTAGTACACAGACAGCAGAGGTTCTTTCGTCCTGGAAGGAGCAGCTAACCACGCCAAGACTCCAGGATCTAAAGCATCCAGGGAACCTCCATTCCAGGCTGGGAACGCTGCCCAAGGGGTTCACCCAGGGCCCGGCTTAGAGAGGGAGAAACCAGGAGAGCAAGAAAGAAGGGGAGCCAGGGGCTGGACCAAAAGGTGGGGGAGCCTGAAGCCACAGGTGGTGGTGGGCCACAGACCTCAGCTTGGAGGGGTCCCCAAGCTGCCCAGCTCTGAAGACTAGACCCCAGCCCCTCGCCGAAGGAGGGGTGCACCTAGAGGGGTGGGAAGGGCGTGTCTGGAGACCTCGGGCTGCACCTCAGAAAGCAAAGGTGGACCATTTGGCCCAGGAAAAAAGCCACGAAAAGTGAGTTACTCACTGAAAACAGGGGCGGAAACTTTAGAATGACCTTAGACAGATTTGCCTAGTGGCTTGCAAAATGGAAAACAAAAATGTGAAAGTGAATAATTTTCCTCTTTGACCCAATGAATTGTCACATAATTGCTGTGATGCACACACATTCTTAGAACAGACCCACAGAAGCCAGCGCAGATACCTTTAAATGTACTTAGGCAGAACCGTGTGACAGCTCCACGCAGTGTCCCTCCCATTGACTCTGACCTTCCCAACAGAAGCACGCAGACGGTTTTCTGCAAAATGATTCCGTTTGCGCAGTGGCCATCGCTGGGTTCTGGTCAGTGCCCCAGTGCAGCCTCTGGAAAAGTAGCTAGGCTGCAGCCCCACCCACCCAGGATGGACTCCTGCGATCACCCCCCTCCAACATTTCCAACATCTGATTCATGAATCTGGCATGGGCGCATCTGATTGGTGGGCCGTGGTCACATGACCATGGCCAAGGTCCCAAGGAGGCCTACAGCCCCCTGGCTGGAGTGCTATTTTTCTCCCCAGCCCCCACTCCTGTGCCTGACACACGTCCTGCAGCAGTCCCACTTCCCAGGACGGGCCGGCCCCTCATCCTCTGGTTTGAGTGGCTGAAGAAGGATTGTGCTCCATCTTAGAAACAAACAACAAAATATTTGTTATGTTTTTAACAATTAAGGGACTGATAACTTTTCTTATGAAAGTGGTCCAGAAGACAGGTCCACATTTGGCACAGAGAGGAGGGCACCAGGACACAATACCACAACCAAGTGGGGGGATCAGCAGGTGGTGTAATGGTTACGTTGCTAGATTCCCACATGGCTGACCACGGTTCAAGTCCCAGACCCAGCAGCTTGAAACTCACGCCAGGTGCATCAGGGTGCGTTCAAAATCCCAAGAGAAGAAAAGAGATTGCGGTATGGCCACCCCTCCAGGGAGTGATTTCTCGCTCTCTGTCTCTGTCTCGCCAGCAAGCGCATGTGCCCTATAGCAAAAATCTCTTAAAAAGAAAAACTGGAGCCAAGTAGAGAGGATCCAGGTTCGGGTCCTGCATGCCCGTGATCCTAGCTGGCTGGAATGGCGGGGGGAGGAGCACGGGCTGGCAAGACCTGGCAGGAGTGACTGACTGTCTCTCGGAAGAACTAGATGCACTTCAGACTGATCATAATTAAGGAGATAAATAAGCAGACTACAAACCAACAAGACCAGCATTCCACAGACAAAACAGCACAGGAAGAAAGCGGATGGGGCATCTGTAGCTGCCAGGGACTGGGAATGTGGACGTGGACAAGGCTGGTGTGTTCCTCCCAAGCTCAGACGAGGGGAGAAACGTCTGACAAGATGGTCCTGTGCCACAGTGATCAGGGACATCCCGGGGTCTGCGGGAGGTCAGGACACACTGGTGTTAGGGAATGAGGAGCGGCGAGGACGGCAAGGACCAGGCAGAGGGCACCGCACAGGCAGAGGTGCGGAGGGCAAGCTCACCAGCTACAGCAGCTGGAGTGTGGGCGGGGCCAGCTCTTCTAGAACTTTCTAAACCAGAGGTGGCCAACAGGGCCACATAGATCCACAGAGCTGGGTTTTGTTTATTTGTTTTTAATTCAATTTGTTGGCCAACATTTAAAAATCAGGGCTTTTCACATGCGACCTCAGAGTTCTGGCTTCTCTTATTGAATGGAAAGATCTGGGCCGTGTGCCGGCTGAGAGGCAGCGTCCCCTGAGCAGGGCCTGCTCTCTCTAGTTGACCAATGTCACCCCCCCAGCCCCAACGTGTCTGAGTGTTTGACTCCCCATTCCGAGGTGGCCCCTGTGATTGGGCCCAGCAAATCTGAGGCTCCCCAAGGTCGCGTGGCACCAAGACTGTCCCGGACTGAGACACACAGGCCTGCTTGGGACCCAGCACCCTTTCCCAGGAGCTCCCCAGACCATGCCTCATCCCCAGGAGCTGCTGCCCCTGGCCGGTACCAGGAGGCCGCCCCGAGGAAGGCCCCATTCTGTTTAGGTTTTGTGGTCTCGTGAGTAACCAAGTGGAAAAAAACAAGCTCGAAAAGATAACAATTACAACAAAATTAAATCGAATCAGGCCCGTGACTCATTTATGGAGCTGTAAAAACAGAAAACAAAAACAAGCTGGTTCTGAGGAAGCGAGGCCAAAGGAGGATGGGAGAAGTTAGACGGGAAAAATGGAGTGTCTGCAGCAAGCACCCAAAACTGATCCCTGCAAGGAGGCAGTCATGCCCCCGCCCAGAGGGGCCAAGGGCCACAGTCCTGGAGCTAGGGAAGCTCAGACCCCACGCAAGGGACCAGAGACTCTGCCTGCCTGTGGGATGGCCAGCCAGTCTTGTGCTCCCAAACACATCCCTAACTGGGTCCTATTGGCATGCCCTACAGACAGGGACACTGAGGCTTGGAGGGACAGGTGACAAACCTCAGGTCCCAGAGTCAGAAAGTAAGAGAAAACTGAGATCCGAACCTGGCCCTACAGCTTTAGTCTTACCATCCCCAAAACAGGTACCTCCACCCAGGCCTGTTCCTGGAAGCGCGGAGGAGCCAGAGTCTGGAAGCTGCCCTGGGCATTTCAAGAGCCCAAAGGCCAGACACCAGACATAGCGCCCCTCTAGGTCCCGCTGTCTCCGCTTGTGAAATAATGGGGTCACATCAGGCAAGGCCTAAGGAAGGCCCCAGGAGCACAGTGGTCTGACCCAAGGGAGCTTCCAAGCTCGCTCGGCCCGTTTCCCAGAAGCCTCTGCCCCCAGGAGATGTAAGCGGAGCCGGAGGCAGAGCCTGAGGGAGCCCGCCCTGCAGGCCTGTGATTCCCCAAAGGTCGTCCTGACCCAGGGACGGACTGCAGGGAGCAGGGAACTCGGCCAGGGAGCCAGCCGGGCAGACACGGCAGGAGCCCTGGGCGGGCGAGAGTCAGATGTGAGGGGGCCGGGGACTGGGGCACTAGACGGTGGCCACCAAAATGGACACCATGTGCCCCAGTGGATAGAGTGCTTGCCGAGGGAAGGGCACACCGCTAGGCGCTTCAATCATTCGTTCATCCATTCACTTCTTTGCCAGGTCTACCGAGCGCTTTCTCGTTGGGGACTGGGAACATGGCGATGACCAGAAGCGACACAAGCAGAGCCACTGTCCTGGAGGGGTGGACAGAAAAGTGCGAGCATGGCATGGTCAGAGCCATGGGGAGGAGTCGGGGCGTGGCTGCCCTGGGAAGCCGTGCCAGAGCGAACTGCCTTTGGGAAGGGGGTCCCAGCAGAGGGAGTGGCATGTGCAGACGCCACGGTGGGAGTGCCTGGCGTGTCTGGGAACAGCCCGAGGACAGCGTGGCAGGACAGAGTGAACCCTCGCTCCAGCAGAGCGGACACTGTTACTCTCTCCCCTTACGGAAGAGGAAATTGAGGCTCGGAGAGGGGAAGCGTCTTGCCCGGAATCGCACAGCCAGGAAGTGGCAGCGCAGGAGCGAGCGTCGCCAGGCCGGGCAGGGGTGTGCTGTGCTAACTGCTGCCCCACATGTGCAAGGAGGCCGTGTGGCCCAAGAATGGCTCCCAGAGAGCATGTGTCACCCACCTAGGTCACAGCCGTGGGTGGTATGATTGTGCAACCCAGAGTCCTGCAAGGAGCCAGGCGGGGCAGAGGCTGGGCCGGGCCTGACGCGGCCCCCGCTCCTCCCCAGGCTCGACCTTGCCCTCGCTCTGCCTCCCTGGGCCTGCAGGGTCTCAGGGTCACCAAGTAGCTAAAAGCCTGGGCGTTCATTTGAACCAAGGTGTGAGTGAGTGCTAGCAGCCCCTGGCTTAACCCTACCCTAGACCGTAGAAGCAGCTCTGCAGCCTCAGTCTATCTGTCAGTCTCCAATGGTAGCAGGGCATTCTTCGGTCCAGAGAGGGAGGCATGGCTTCCTGAGGTCGCACAGCCAGCGTGCCGGAGCCAAGGCCCCCAGCCTGCTACTCCCGCCCAGACAGTTCTGCACCCTGAGCTCGGTCTCCTGGGCCCTTCCCTCTGCCCGCTGTGGGCACCACCTCCCCTCGCCCTGACCCTCCAGGCCGTGCCTACCTCTAGGCCTCTGCAATGTCGTCCACTCCCCTGCACACATTCCGCCGTGTTGGCCCCTCGGCGTATAAAGGACAAAGGCGTCACGGGAGAGAGAGACAGCGTGGAGCAAGGAGTGGCCATTTAAGCTACAGGGGAAGAGTCAGAGAAGGTGGCTCTCAGGTGCGACATCAGAGTGAGACTGGCGGGGGAGGCACGTGACAGGGCAGGTGAGGGCTCCAGGCAACGGGAACAGCATGTGCAAAGCCCCGGGGGTGGAAAGACCCATGGCTTATCAAGGAACCGCAAGGAGGTCATTGAGGCTAGAGGGGAGTATGGCGGCGTTGGAGGAGATGAGGCCATGGAGAGGAGGAGCGGGGCTCACACAGGGCCTGGTGGGCGCAGAAAGACGTTGGCGTTTACCCTGAGCGATGTGCGAACCCCGGGAGGGGACGGATCGACCTAGGTTCCCAGGGTGGCTCTGGCTGTGTGGGCCCAGGGGACTGTGGCAGTCCAGGCAAGGATGCCAGTGGCTGGGCCCGGGGATGGCGTGTAGGTGGGGAGATGCAGGCAGATTCTGGCTGCCTTTGGAAGGTAGAGTCGGTGCGGTAAGTGGTCAGAGCGGGGGTGAGGGACAGCTGGTAGCATGACGGTTAAGGCGCTGCACTCCCCCATGGCTGACCACAGTTGGACTACCGGACCCGGCAGCTTGCTTTCTCACTTTTCTGTGTGTGTGTGTCCCCTACAGCAAATTTAAAAATAATTACAATAAAAGTAATAAATGAATAATTAAATCATTTTTGAAGAATAAAGAAGTGGGGGTGAATGAGGACCAAGAATCGGATGTCTGCTGGCTCGGGGAGCACCTGGAGGAAGCAGGCGACAGGCAGTCATGGCCGTGCTGAGTTCAGGGCCCCTCCTGGTCACCCAGGGGTGGTGGAGACAGTAAGCAGAGACCCAAGTCTGGGGTCAGGGGAGGAGCTGGGTTGGAGAGGTGAATCTGGAAGCCACCAGGGGCTAGAGAGGAAGAACCGGATTCTTGGCACCCTGGTCGCCCTCTTACCTCTCTCCTCTGGCCCGCAGCAGGGCTGGCCTAGGGCGGAGGCTGGACTGGAGCCAGGAGCCCGTGTTTCGAGTGCCCACCTGGGCAGGGCTACGGCAGGCGCTTCTCCCCCCTACTCAGCTCCTCCTCCCGCTGCGAGAGGAGGAGGCTGCACGCCCTGGCAGAGCTGGCTGCAGCTCTTTAGTTCAGCCCTGCGTGTTAATCCCACGGTGGCCCCGACTCCGGTCCCCACGCTGGGGGTCTGCGCCTGCACCCCTACCGCACAGTGGGCCGGACACACACAGGAAGAGACAAAGACAGGGCCGAGGGCCACAGAGGGACAGAAGAAGGTAGAAGCAGAACGGAGAGAGGCAGAGCTCTAGGGGGCTGACTCAACTCCTGCCCTGTGCTTTCCAGCACCCCGGACCGGCTCCAGGGAATGCATGACCCACCCCCCACACACAGTCCTGGGTTGGAATCCCAGCTCGGGTGCTGACTGCTGAGTGACAAGTGGCAGGTGACTCTCCCTCTCTGGGCTGAGCCTCCCCATCTATGAAACCAGGGTGAAGCCAACCTGCTTTGCTGGTGGCTGCATGGGCCTGACACCCACAAGCATTCAAATGCCCTGGGGTGCTCTCCCTGGACCAGGAAGAAAGGCGAGGACCAGCTTTCAGAGCTCAGGGCCCGTCTCCCCAAGGGGTAACTATTCACATATGTTTGTTCCTTTAACAAACACGTATTGAGCACCTGCTATGTGCCAGGCACAGGGCACAGGGGACATGGCTGGGGGGAGACTGCTCCTGCCCTGGCGGGACGCAGGTCAGAGGAGAGCCAGAGGCAATGCCAGGCAGAAAAATGGCCACATGGGCAGTAAATGGGGCAAGTGGGTTTGGGGGGCAAGGGGCTCCTCAAATACCACTGCCACTCCGAAGACCATGGCCGTGTCCATGTCAAACGCCTTCACCCGGGGCTTCCGGGGCCCCGGGCTCCTGCCGCGCCCTCCCGACCTCATCTCCCTGCAGCTCCTCAGCGTCCCCAAACAGGCACTCTTATCACCCCCACTTCCCAGATGAGGAAACTGAGACCCAGAGAGGTAAAACGACTTGCCCAAGGTCACACAGCTGGGAAAGAACAGGAACAGGATTCAAATGGGACAGAGAAGGGTGTGGCCAAGGCAGGATGGGCCAGCGCGGCTCCTGGAAGACATGGGGCGGGGGCACGAGTGGGGACAAGCAGGTGCAGAAGAAGGCTTGTGCTGGACTCCTCAGCGCCCAACAGGTTAAGGACAGGAACCTGGGTCTTTGGGCCCCAGATAGGGTGACAGCCACACCCAGGCTCAGCCTCTGGCCCGCGCCGCCTGCTGGGAACACAGAGTCCTCAGGACAAGGAGGCTTAAAATAGAAAGCGCAGAACCTGGGCCGGAGCCTGGAATGCCCCCAGCAGGCCTGGCTCCTGGAAGGGCCGGACGCCCGCAGGCCTGAGGGCGGCTGGCCCCGGGGCTCGGGCCAGGGCTGGCAGGGCGGCAGAAGCGCAGCTCCAGCTCTTTCAGGAAAGCTGGGTCTCTCATGGTTGGTCTCCAGGTGCGGCTCCCAGGTGCTGGCTCCAGGCTCTGACCAACCCGCAGCTCTCAGGGCTTAACCCCGTCCAGCTGTGCGGCCTACCCCACGGCCTTGCGTCCTTACCTGCCATCGATTCACAGGGTTGTGCACTGTCACTCTGCCCATTTGGTGACCACTAAGTGCTGGTACTGGGGTCTCCACAGAGCAGAGAACAGAACCTGCTGCGTGGCTAAGTCACGCCTGCAGCACAGCCTACAGTGACGGGTACACCCTGGGAGGGGGCGGGGAGGAACGCAGGGCGCTTGGGGCAGGGGGCAAGCAACGTCCAGAGTAAGACTTGGGTGGAGACCTCGAGGAGGTGAAGCAGGAGACCCGTGTCCCCTGGGGGAACAGTGCAAAGGCCCTGGGGCAGCCTGGACTCGGGCTGTATCAGGGACAAGGAGGCCAATGAAGGGGACTCGTGACAGCAGCCAGCAAGGAGGGCCTCGCCAGCCCAGGGGAGAACGCGAGGACTTATTCTCAGAGTGATGGGTCCCAGGGGGCTGGCCGGGGGTGATGTGGGCGGCACAATCTTTTTTCATAGTTATTTCTTAAGTTGTCTGAGGGCGTGTGTGCCCGCCAGAGAGACAGAGACAGGAGAGAGAGGATGCACCTCCCATGGGCTGTGGTCCTGCTGCAATCCCTACTCCATTTCTCCTTCCTGGCAGAATTTGGGGCAGCACGAACATGCCTCCAGCCTGCTTCTCGGGCGTCCAGGGCTGTGACCAGACAGGGTTGGCCTGTGGGGTCCAGGCTACAGGGCAGCCCAGACCCACTGTTCTAAAGGGCTCCTCTGGCTGCACATGGAAAGGGAGGTTCTGGAGGCTTCTGCACTGGTAGGGATGAACAGTGAGGGCAGCGGTGGCCAGAGGAAGGCTGAGACTCGGGGTCTATTGCAGGGGCTGCTGAGGGGATTCACAGAGGCCCCCCACCCTCGGCGTTGGGGAGCCCAGCAGGAAGTTGGTGGCCCGGCCAGGAGGCTGACTGGTGCATCCAATTTGAAGCCCGGGACCCTTTCCTACCCTCTTTAGACCAGGCGCAACCCCAGGGCTGGGGCAGGTGTCCGGGCACCCCGGC
>NW_006159507.1:1504043-1506919 GCF_000334495.1 Tupaia belangeri chinensis
TGTCCGGGCACCCCGGCCCACAGTGGCTGTCTGTGGGGCCCCAGGGCCAGGCAAGCACATGGCCATAGCCCTGCCACTGGCCAACCGAGTGGTTATACGGCCCTGAGCACAGGTGGAGAGTGCCCCACACACCCCCCACACCGCCCACACGTCGTCCCGTCCCGGGAGCACCCCAATCCCTGCATGCTGGGGCCGCTGGACGCTGCTTGTCTACCAT
This sequence comes from Tupaia belangeri chinensis, assembly GCF_000334495.1. Taxonomy (NCBI): domain Eukaryota; kingdom Metazoa; phylum Chordata; class Mammalia; order Scandentia; family Tupaiidae; genus Tupaia; species Tupaia belangeri. The sequence goes on from NW_006159507.1 coordinate 1,504,261, forward strand.
CTCACAGCATAAGTGCAGGCATGCAGGGACTGAGACTCACACCCAGGACCCACACTCACACGCCCTTGGGACTGCAGCCCAGAGATGAGTCGCAGAAGGAGCACTGAGCCAAGTCGCAGACCCCCACGGCCTTCTCCAGACCCGGGACCCAGGGAACAAAGATGGCTCCTCACCCCCAAGTGTCCCCTGGGCACCTGCTCTTGCTGGCACTGTGCTGGGGCCACGCGGACAGCAGCGGACAGAGACAAGGCCCCCTGGGTGATGGCAACATTCCAGGGCAGGAGATAGGATTTCCGGGTGATTTCTCAGATCAGAAATAAGTCCGAGGAAGAAAGCAAAACCGCGTGAGGTGACAGGTCTGGGAGGGCCACTCTGAGCAGTGACTTTGGGTCAGTCTGACTGCAAAGAGCCCCCCATGAAAGCTGACGGAAACATGTCCTCTGCTCCCGAGGTAGCGGCACGTGCAAAGGCCCCAAGGCAGGACCCTCACAGGGTGTTCGTGGCCCATCAACGAGGCCCGCTCGACTGCAGGTGAGCAGGACGGGCAGTGATAAAGCGAGGGAGGCCCTGGAGGCCGGGTCGGAGCACAGATCCCGCAAAGCCTGTGGGCTGCAGGGAGGACTGTGGCTTCTGCTCAGTGTAAGGTGGGCGCCATGGAGGGTTTTGGGCAGAGGAAGGACAGATCTGGCTCAGGTCTCATAGAATCCCTCTGGCTTAGACGGGCAGAGGTGGAGGACAGAAGAGCAATGAGGAGGTGACTGTAAATGCCCCAGCTGGACCAGAGCAGGGCAGAGGGTGGGCCTCAGACCCTCGGATGTGCCCACTGGCGGGCTAGCCTGGGGGCAGGGAACCCCAGATGTGGCGCCTGGACTACTCTCATGTAGCATGGAAACCCTGGGCTTGCAGGGCTGGGGCGTGGTCTCGGGGCACGGGCTCACCAGGTGTTTGTGAGGATTCAGTGGGACCCTAGAAATAATGGCCTAGACTAGCTCATGGCACACAGTAGGTGCCTGATACGTCGTGTTGGAACAAGATGACTCCTGGCCCACGGAAGGACACAAGTGAAGGGTGGCCTTTGTCGTCACTGTAGCTGCTGCTGTTCAGGGTCTCTCTAGGTCCACCCGAGCTCATGGCTGCTCTTACTGCTGCAAAGGCTGGACACCTCCCGAGTTCCATGGGTCCCCAGCCTCTTGCTCAAGGCCGCCTGAACTTTGGGGAACAGAGGAGGAGGGAAGGGTGGGGTGAGTGGGCCTGCAGGCAGTAACCGTGCACCCCATTCACTGCCAACCGCCCGCCAGTCCACACAGGGGACGCCTCATCTTGCACAACACAGGAAAGGGGAGGCCTGGGGGGCAGCGGGTGACGCCAGGACCCCGTGTCCACCCTGCTGCAGACGGCATGGGCAAGGGAGGCCCCAGCCAGGCTTCCTGTGTGCTGAGCACACTGGGCAGAAAGGAGAAGTGGGGTCCGAGGTCACGGGGAGATCGGCAGCACCTCCCTTCCCTGGCCCAAATGTTCTGCCTGCCCTCTCTAACTCAGGGCCCTGGGTTCAAATCCCAGCCCCGCCATCTGCGTGTCTGGGCCTCTGTGTTCAACACAGCCGAGGAGCAAGGTGGCTGGCTCCTCCTGGGCCCCCAACCCCTGTGGGGCACAGTCGTCACACTGCCCACTTCGTAGACAAGGGCAGCAAGGCTATGGGTCTTTCCAGACAGCACCTGTCCTCTTGAGGATGAGAGTGCCATGGGGAGAGCGGGCCTGAGGACCGACTGGGGCTGGAGACCAAAGTGAGGCCCACACGACCCCGTCCTCCTCATCCCTCTGTCCTCCCTGTCCCCCGTCCTCTCCGTCGTTCTGCCTGGGCCCACCACAGGCCCTGCTGTCTATGAGACTCCCATTCCCAGGAGCCCGGACGCTGCCTACGCCCTGCCCAGCTCGCTGCTCCAGGGCTGTGGCTCAGCAAGAGGAGGGCGTGCGCCTGCCCCACCCGGCAAGAAGCTGGCCTCTCCTGAGCACCTTTCGGGACCTCTCTGTGACCGCCCTAGGACATGTCTTCCCACACAGGCCAGAACTCTCAGGTCCCCGGGAGGCCGGCCTGACCTGAGAAGGCTCTGCCGGGTGAGTGCCTGCCCAGGGGGCTACAAAGTGGCTTGTGGACAGCAGGGCGGGGAGGCACAGCTGGGGCCGCGGGCAAAGCTGGAGCTGGTCTGCCTCTGAGCAGGGGTCCCAGGCACAGCGGGCAGACGGGCCCAGAGAGGCCAATTGCCACATGTGCGGCCCCTCCAACAGTGCTAGGGAGAGACCTATGGCCCAGAGTTCCAGGGCAGGAAGAAATGAAGCCACGTGCAGAGCCCTGGACCCCGCCAGCCCTGCTGGGCCCCGCCAGCCCTGGCCAGCCCTCTTACGGCCATCAGCCAGGCCAAGCAGCTGCCATCCTCACCTGGACGTCATCTGTCCCTCTTTTCCAGCCTGGCCTTCCCTGTCCCCCTTGTTCCCCTGCACAAGGCCGGAGGGATCACAAATCCACTCCCTCCTGAGTCGCTGCTGCTTCTGCCCTCCAGTGACGGCAGGCACACCGAGGACCAGACCCCGGAGCCCCCCACGCCTGGCCGAGCTCCCAGCCTCACCACCCCGACCACCTCCCCCCCGCGGCTTCCCCCAC
>NW_006159507.1:1507346-1508934 GCF_000334495.1 Tupaia belangeri chinensis
CCGCCAGAATCTTCCAGAGCCCACTTGCCACCTCCCTGGGGTAAGGGGCTGTGCCCTCGTGTGCTGGAGAGAATTCAGATCTCAGCAAGAACGGTGATCAAGGGTGACACCCGCCATGACCAGACGAGGTGCCAGGGCACCCGCGGGCCATGTCTTGTTAGTTCACTGCTGTCCCCACTGTCCCCAAGACAATGCCTGCAACATAGTAGGTGGCCGATAAATATTTGGTGAGGCCCAGCCTCTGTGCACAGCTGACAGTGTACAGGACTGTGGACCGGCAAATGGAAGCCACATGCAGACCGTGAAGCCACATGCCGACCGTGGTTCCAGCCCCTGGCCTGGTGAACCAGAAAGGTGTGCTGGGCCCAAGTGTCTGCACATGCCCAGTATCCTGTTGGACTGCAGACAGGAGGACAGGAGCGTGGCGTGACCAAGCCCAGTGGAGGGCGCTCTCTCTCTCCTGCAGGTGCATGCATGCACAAGCTCTCGATCATAAATACAAAATAACAATACTATTTATTAAATGTGAATATATGCTTTCATTGTCTAATTGGCTACTCCTTTCAAGAAGATAAACACCTGGGCCAGTATGTACAAAGTGGTTAAGGCGCTAGACTCCCACGTGGTCAACTGCTGTACGAATCCTGGACCCAGAGGCTTCATACTCACCGGCACATGTGCGTGCACACCCAAAATCCTGAGAGGAGAATGGAGGAGAGGGGATTGCAGCATAGCCATCCCCCCAGGGGGGTGATTTATCGTTTTCTGTCTCTCTGTCTCTCCAGCAAGTAAGTGTGCCCTATAGCAAAAATCTCTCTCAAAAGAAGAAGAAGAAGAAAAAGAAGACCTTTCGTTTGTTCAGCTAAGTACTAGCCAGCCATTCGGTGAGGCCCCACTGTGTGCTAATCCTGAGAACACCCAGGGGAAGAGTTTCTGACCTCCATTCACTGAAGAGGAAGCTGAGGCTCATATGGAACTTGATGGAGGTCACCCTCTGGGCTCAGCTGACCCTAGAGTTCTCCAAGAACCCAGTCTTGCAGCCTGGGGTGGGAGAGGGAGGCCTCCCCAGGCTCCTGCCCTCCACCCCCCTCCAGATTCCCCAGCCCCTCCCTAGGGTATGGGAGATGAGGACAGGCGGCCTCTGCTTCCCTTTTGGGCATGTCACAGGGCTGTGGTTAAACGGAAGCAGGGCCCCTGCCCATCCCGGGCGCAGGCTCTGGGGGCCCTCCCTCGCCATTCCCAGCCCGGACTCTTCCCAGCTGACCATGGGGCATCGTTTCTCGTTCCTCTTTTCTCTGGGCAGGAGGAAGGGAGTGGGGCCTTGGGACAATCTCAGAGACTCAGTTTCCTCCTCTGACAAGCGGGGTCGTCTGGCACCTCGTGGGGTTGGTCTGTGGAGGGACATCAGTGAGGTAGTCCAGGGAGGCCATTGTGCCAGGTGGGGCAGGGAGGCCTGCGTCCATGGGCAGGAGAGGTGGGTACAGGGGCCTCGTGACCCCACGTCCTGGCCCAGAGGCCCCCATACCGCTTCCCTCGCTATCAGGACCAGTGGAGCCCGTCAAGCCCACCTTCACCTCCCTCACTCCCC
>NW_006159507.1:1508991-1509548 GCF_000334495.1 Tupaia belangeri chinensis
CTCTTCCTGGAATGCTGGCCCTCCGTCTCTCATCTCCCCCTCCGGGGCCTCCCTCACCCTTCCACTCCACCCAGCTTCTTCGCCAAAGCCCTCCTAAGTGCTCAAAGCACTCCTCGCCCCTCGCGGATCCTCGGCTCACCCCCACAGAGGGACATTTCCAAGGACGGCGTGGCTACTGTCCATGTCCCTGCGGGGCTGTGAGCTTCAGGTCGGTGCCCATGGCTGTCCCCAACCCCTGACTCGGAGCAAACGCTTCCTTCAATGGCCGGTCCAGAGCCGCTGTCCAGTGCTGCCCAGTGGGAGGTGGGTCCCGCACAGCTGCATGCAGTTCAAATCCCAGCCCAGCGGCTTGGAAAACATGCCGGCCGTGTGTGTGCGTGCCCTAAATCCTGATGGGGTGAAAAGATGGAGGAGAAGGGAGGATGTCATGACCGTGCCCCAGTGAGAGATGCTCTCTCTCTCTCTCTCCCTCTCCCTCCCTCCCTCTCTGTCTCTCTGGTGAACACACACACTCTCTGGCAAAAAAAAAAAAAAAAAAAAAAACGAATGAATGAAAG
>NW_006159507.1:1509949-1517718 GCF_000334495.1 Tupaia belangeri chinensis
ACACGCACTCTGTGGAAAAAAAAAAAAAAAAAAAAAAAAAGAATGAATGAAAGAATGAATGAATGAAGGGCCAGGAAAGCCACACTTCCCAGACACCTCCTGCATCCTGCTCGGCCTTGGGCTCTGCCCGCCCTTGTCCTACCCAGGTCCCCTCCTCCAGGATGGCTGCCTCTGCCATCCCACTCCTGGGCCCCGGGGACTCTCTGGCCTCTCGGGGCCTGCATGTTCCAGGGTGGAGACCAGAGGGGTAGACCTGACTGGGGGCTTTCACATTGGGTGCTCCTGAGTCTGGCATCCTAAGCACAGGCTCTGGGGTCGCCCTGGAGAAGAGGGCAAAGCTGGGGGTCTCTGTCCCCATATTGGCCAGAATAAACTCCCGTTTTATCTTTTTCATATTCAGAAAGACCAGGAAGGGCAGCCACGGGCTGGGCCTGTAACCAGCAGGACCCAGTGCAGCCCTCGGCAGAACGCCAGCCTGGGCTCCAGGGGAGGAAACCCAGTGGCCTGCCGGCCCAGCTGGTGGGGGACATGCAGACTCACGGTGCCCCTACTCGCCTGCATGCACTGGGTGATCTCAGCACATGTGGCCTGCTGCAGCGCGGGCCCAGGGCGGGCTGGACTTACGGACACTGTGCACCCGCCCAGGTCAGGAGGGCCACGTCCTTCCTGCGGAATCCCCAAGGGGGAACTGGGCCCTGGCCACCCCACCTCACGGGCCCCGTGCTGGGCTTTCCTATCTAAGCAGTGGGTCACATGGCTCAGAAAGAAGGATGAACATCAGACAAGGTGCTCCCAGAGGGAACATGGAGGAGGGACTGAACACCCCCACATCCCATCCCTGGAAAGCATTCCTCAGACCCACGAAGGTTCCAGCTCCTCCCTCAGGCCTCCTGAAGGCTCTGGTTCCTCCTTCAGACCCCTAAAGGGCCCAGCTCCCTGCCCATCACTCTGGGCAGGCCAGAGGCTCAGAGCTTCCCTCCTGGGCAGCGCCCCTGCAGGGGGAGGCAGGGACCTCAGCCAGCGGTCACCTTAGGACCCACAGGACATCCCCACTGCATCCATGGGAGGAGGCACTGAGATGCCACCAAGCACAGTGTCCTGGGCACCTACTGGGTGCAGCCCTCTGCTGAAGGAGATGGTCCTGCTTGCTGGGCTGGGCTCTCCTGCGTGGGGATAGGAGGAGCAGACACGAGCAGCCAAAAGAACATTCTACACGCACTGACACACAGGGGCCTCGAAGGCCTCAGGGGCTGCCACCAGCTCTACAGAGCACGCCAGCTGGGTGAGAAGAGAGGGCCGGTGGGGGCCAGGGGGGCGAGAGTGGCCAGGAGGAGGATTCTGTCTCGAGGAAGCCCTGATGGACAGACCAGGTGACAGTGCAGAGGACGGAGGGCAGAGCCAGCTGGGGGCTGCAGATCTGTTGGCCGTGGGACGTCAGAGAGAGCCCACCCAGCTCTATCCTCCCCGCCTCTCCCCAGAGTCTGCATTTCTTTGGAGCATCTGGATAAGCTGAATCCTGATTGGCCTAAATCAGCCACGGAAATTCCCTTCTGGTGTAAAAGTGGACATGTGACTTGATTGTCACATGGGTCCCCAGAGGAAGTCTGCTGGAACATCTACGAAATATTGCCCTGCTTGAAAAAAGGGTAAGGTCTTGAAGGAGAATGTCTTCTTTTGCCTGCCCCCCTTCCCTTCCTGGTTAGGATGTGATCATGATGTCTGGTCCCACAGCAGCCATGTGGGCCCATGAGGAAAAGAGAAGTGAAGAAATCCAACCTAGAGCCCAGGTCCCACCCTGGAACATTCCACATCCAGCTGTTTGTTATAAGACTTAATGTCATGTCTGCACTGTTCCAGTCACAGAAGATGGTCTGGCTGGGACAAGAGGAAAGCAGGCATGAACCTGACAGAAGGGAGCAAATACGGAGAAGAGATGAGAAGGCCAGAAGGGGGTCAAACCCGTCAGGCCCAGGTAGCCAGCATCGCAGGCTCCATGGCACGAGTCGCCATTTCTATGGATGGTGGGCACTCGTGAAGGATGCTCCCATTCACTGAGCACCTTCTTTTTTTTTTTTTAGAGGTTTCTGCTATAGGGCACGTGCATTCGCCAGAAAGACAGAGAGAGACAGAGAGACAGCGAGAAATCACCCCCCGGGGGGGGATGGCCACGCCGCAATCCCTTCTCCTCCATTCTCCTCTCAGGATCTTGGGCATGCACGCACACGCGCCCGGCGTGAGTTTTAAGCCACTGGGTCCAGGACTCGAACCACAGTCGACTACATGGGAGTCCAGCGACATAGCCATTACGCCAACTGCTGGTCCCAACTGAGCACCTTCTTCATCCCGGCACGGTTCCCAGTCCTGGGCATCCTCAAGCCCAGGGATGGCTCCAACGTATCCTCAGCTCCAAGCTTCCCTGGTCCCCTGTTCAGTGAAGCACAGACTTTGAAGACCCACAAGGGCCCCTGGGTCCACCCTGCATGCCTCTTCTCAGTGAGCACTAAGCCCCCGCCCACACCGACTACACCCCACTGAGACCCCAGCCCACTTGCATGCCTCCAAGGACAGGGTGCCCCCTCAGGGTCCCACTTTTCTAAGTCACTGAGTGCTTGGGGCCTGATTCCACACTGATAAAGGACACTAATCAAGCCCCCCACACCCGCCTGGCCACCAGCTGCAAGGAAGGCCCCAGGTAGACGGTGCTCCAGAGCCTGAGGCCGCCTCCCCCCTTTCCATGGTCTGCCCAGGTTTGGGAGCTGGGGTGCCTGCAGTGTCCCCAGGTCCCTACCCAGGGGCTGGGGTACAGGGAGGGAGCACTAAGCCTCCGCCCCGCCCACCGCCTCACCCTGCGGCCCCTGGCTCACTGGCGACTGTCTCTGAGGTCCCATTGTTCCTGCCTGGCTGGGCGCCAGGGTCCCGGCCCTGCCCAGGCTGCTACTTCCCTCCTGGGTCCCCCACCGTCCCCAGGGCTCGGGCGTCCCCAGGTGAAGTGGCAGCACACAGAGGGAATAAGAGCTCAGAGCAGAGCCGGCTCCACCACGTCCCAGCTGTGCAGCCTTGGGCTGGTGCTGCCCTCTCTGAGCCAGGGCGGCCAGACCTGACAGGCCCTGTGAGGACTCTCTGAGGGGTGGCTCCGTGCCCAGCATGTAATTAGGCCCCCCTCCCTGGCCCCCACGGGCCCTGAGGAAGAGCAAGAACTGCAAACGCAGGGGCAGGGGGCACAGAGCAGGGGATGAGGAGTCCCAACCAGGGTGGCAGTGCCCCTGCGGTGTGACCTCAGGCAGACTGCGGGTATCTCTGGGCCCCAGAATGAGGGTAAGAACTACTAGGACCCTCCTTCCTCCCCAGGAGGCCAACAGGAGGGGTGGGGCCAAGTTGTCTTTTCTTTCTTTCTTTTTTTTTTTCCCCAGCACAAAGGGCTTGAATGAAACCAGCTGCAGAGACAGAGAATTCTATTGTGGAGGCCAGAGGCTCCCCGGCAGGCGGAAGAGGCCGCATCCTGGGTGCTGGGCTGGGTGAACGGAGGCCAAGGTACCAGCCAGAAATACCACCAGCAGGGGCCAGCCACAGGGAGGGGTGTCTCCCACCTGCTCACGGTGCCATCCTGGGAGACAGGGAGCTGCCTCGGGCACCTCCCGATTAGCCACAGTCTCTGGACACATGGCTCCGCTCCCCTCTGCGAAATGAGGAGTGAGCACAGACATAGCACTTCCCTCCAGGAGGGGCCGGGCAGCTGTCACCGCCTCAGGGCGGGCTCCTCAGAGAGCTTGGGTGTGATCCTGGCACTATCACTCAGGGCTGTGTGACAGGGAAGCCACTTCCCCTCTCTGTGCATTGGGCAGCAGCAGGACAGCTGGGGAAGAGGAGCCGCAGAGGGCTGTGGAGCCCGGGGGTCAGGGGTGTGCTGCCACCCCGCCTTCTAGCAGATCCGCAGCTGAGGTCCCGGCCCCAAGCGGTCTGCTCTCCAGAGGTTCCGTCCCACTGTTCTTAAACACCTACTACGTGCAGGTTTTGTAGAAGCCAAGATTCTAGGAGGAGAAAGACATTAAACAAAGGGTTAGTGTGGGGGCCAGCAGGTGGCATGGTAACTGGGGTGCTGGACTCCCACATGGCCAACAGCAGTTCGAATCCTGGACCTGGTGGCTTTCCATTTACCTTTCTCTCTGTCTCTCTCTGGTCAAATTAAAAAATAAAAAATAAAAAAATAAACAGGGATCAGCAGTTGGCCTAATGGCTATGTCGCTGGACTCCCGAATAATCGACCACAGTTCAAGTCCTGGACCCGGAAGTTTAAACTCACGCCAGGCATATGTGCGTGCATGCCCAAGATTCTGAGAGGAGAATGGAAGAGAAGGGATTGTGGCGTGGCCATCCCCCTGGGGGGCGATTTCTCGCTTTCTGTCTCTTCATCTCTGTCTTTCTGGCGAGTGCACGCACCCTACAGCAAAAACTTCTCAAAAAAAATTTTTAAATAAACTATTCCTTTTTAAAAATTGATCACAGAAATTATACTAAAATAAAAAGGGTTAGTGTGACAAGGCTGAGCACACAGTAGCTCCCTAGTGGTGCCTGCCCTCAGTTGCCCCCGCTGGAGTGTTGCTGAGCTCTGGAAGGCGGCCTTCCTGGGCTTCTCCGTCAGAGGGGCAGGTGGGGTGGGACACAGGCACACGTGTGGATAGGTACACGGTTCTGTGCTAAGGGACGTCCATGCACCTCAGGAGTCAGTGGAGGTCAGGGGTCCTGGAGGAAGCACTTACTGATAATAAAAATAACATCCATTGAGCATCATCCTTCGGAGCCGGCACTGATCTCTCCGTAAGAGCCCTCTGCAGGTTTTCTTCCACGTTCTACAGGTGAGAGTCTGATCAGAGAGGTTCAGTAAGCCACCTGAGGTCACACAGCACAGACTTGGTGGAGCTGAAATTCAAGCCCCACAACCTAACACTGCCCCAGACAGTACTCCCCAGCCTCTGGGCTTTGCTCTGGCTGGTTCTGCCCAGATCACCTCTCACCATGCTACCTGGCAAAAATCACACGGAACACAACCTCCACCGAAGCCTCCCCACCTACCCCGCAGGCCCCTGCAGTCCTCAGCCCTCCCTAAGGAAGTCAGCGGGTAGGGGAATGGCAGCATCGGGCGCTAACTCATCCCAGTGAAAAGGACAGAGAAGAGTGGACATCCCGAGGCCAGCCTGTGAGGGCCTGCACGGGGTGAGCCCCATCCCCTGGGGGACACATCCGAGGTGAGGAGGCCTGCAGGATTCCAGACCCTGCACCCATCACCATGCTGTGCTGAAGGGGAGAAGGGAACGGGCTGGAGGCGATTCAGGGGGAGGCTGCCCAGTGTCCACGAGCCTCAGTCGGCCCACCTAGGAAATGGGACCAATGCGGGGAGGGCCTCGGGGCTGTGGGGAGGCTCAGTCACTGGGGCCCCAGCCTGCGGGGACGCCCCGAGGCTGGCCCTCATTACTGCTGACACGCCCCGTCAGCCTGTGTGCTTCGAGGCCTGATTCTTCCTGTAATGAAACCAGTCCGCCCAGGCCTGGCCAAGGGGCCCCATCACTCATTTAATTATAATCTTTGGGGAAGGGAAGCCGCCCCCACGGCCGCCTGTTTGCCTGCACCCTGGGGGTAACCCGACGCCCCTCGCAGGAGCAGCCCCCAGGACTTTGTCTTGCCCAGATTCCTCTATTTGTCCAACCCCAAACCAGGGCTGGCATGAACTCAATGCCCTGCATTGTGGAGCGCCAGGCCCCCCCGGGCCTCATCCTTCCTCCAGCTGCAGATCCGGCCCCCAGGAGGCGTCTCAGGAGAAATCAGAAACCCTCAGAAACCCAGTGGGGCCCACTGGGCGGCTGCCTGTGGGTGGGGGCCGAGGCTCACGCCTCTTTTGTGAGGCCTCATCACAGCTTCACAACCTTGCTGTTGTGGAGGGGCTCCGGCTGTACCCACTTTCCAGATGGAGAGACTGAGGCTCCCTGGGGCATCGAATCGTCACCCAAGTTCATGCCCGGTGAAAGTGCCTAGCCCAGGTCAGGCCGAGTCAGGACCCATCCCCGGAGGAAGCCTGGTGCTGGGGCATGGGACTAGAGCCAGGTGTCGGGGGTGGGGAGTTCTAAGGGAGTTGAGGGAGGACACCAGAGAGCTGAATGGGCAGGGGTGTCCTGGCTATGGATCTGCCCGGGTTCAAGCCCAGCTCCGCTCCTGCCCTGCCCAAACATCTGCTCCTCTTCAGACTTTGCCTTCTTGGGCCAGAAAAGGGGGGACAGCGAGGACTCAGGCTGACCGGCATGGGGACCCTTAGCAGGCCACCGCACACCGTCTACACGGGCTTACAGACGGGCCTGACCCAGCCCGTGGCCTCCTTGGTAGCAGTGCTGGAAGCCACACCCCGACGTGTTCAAACCCTGAGGTCTACCTGAAACCACGCTGGGCACTCGAGGCCGAGACCCTGGGGAAAAGGACCGTGGCTAAACCACGCTGGGCACTCGAGGCCGAGACCCTGGGGAAAGGGCCGTGGCTTGAGGGTGCCCCCTCACGCCCGCTCTACCATGCATGAAATACACACACACCCCAAATGGCAAAGGTTACAAGCAGGCAAACTGCTGGGGAAAGAGAACTAAGACAGCTCCGGGCTGCCGTGCCGCCCCACCCACGGGGCAGTGGTGCCAATGGGGGTGCTAGCCGCTCCTCCCCGGGGGGCCACCTAAGCAGCAGACCCCCGCTGCTCATGCCTGGGAAACAAGACCTTTCTTTTTTCCTTTTTTTTTTTAGAATTATTTATTCATTCATTTTCATTCGTTGTTATTATTTTTTTCCATTTGACCAGAGAGAGAGCAAGAAAGGGAAAGCGAGAAAGCAAGCCGCCAGGTCCGGGACTCGAATTGTAGTCGGCCATTTGGGAATCCAGCATCTTTAACCACCATGCCGCCTGCCAGCCCCAACAAGACACCTGCTCATGGTACCCTTTGAGCGGAGTCTGCTTCCCGCCAGCCCTGGCTGCTATCGTCGATCCGAAATACACAGGCAGCGTGACATGACTGGACGTGCCAGATCACGGGGACCCGGAGGCTCACCAGGTGTCCCCTGGGATGTTCTGTGTGGGGGAAACAGTTCCTGAAGAAAGAACCAGAGCAGCCCAGGAGGGCCAGCCCGCCAGGCGGGCAGTAAGTGCCCGAGGTCAGCGCAGGCCACAGGGCTCGTCCCCTGGATGGCCACGCTTCCCTCTCCTCTCCTGGTACTTCAGCCTCTGGGCCCTTCCCCACCTCCCGGTGGTCCAGCTCTCCCTGCAGAAATTCCAACCACATGGCTGGGGAGAGGCCGTGGGGTGGGGGACACGACTGCCGTGTCCCCAGAGGAAGGCTGTGCCCCTGCCTGCAGGTCCCGGCCAGTCTGCAACACCAAAGACATCCAGCTCCAATGGGACCTGAATCGGGTGTGGAGGCGGGTAGGGGTGAGTGGGGAGGGGCACACTGGAGAACACACCCTCCTCTTCCAATCTTCAGTTTCTCCCACAGACCAGGCCCCTGGCCAGCTAGCTGTCCTTGCAGAGAAGAGTTTGGGGGCTATCTTGTTGTCTGCCCATTTTCCACACTAAATGCAGTGGCCCACCTGTGACGTGTCACTGGGCGCGACGGAATCGCCTGAGGGCACTGCGCAGACTTGGCCTGTGGTCTCCCTCCTTTGCTTTCCCTTTTCCCCACGTTGACAGCTGAGAGTGTGAACAGGAAGTCCTGCATAGACTCCGTCCGCCTGGACACCACGCTCTT
>NW_006159507.1:1518175-1542696 GCF_000334495.1 Tupaia belangeri chinensis
AGAAAGAAAGAAAGAAAGAAAGAAAGAAAGAAAGAAAGAAAGAAAGAAAGAAAGAAAGAAAGAAAGAAAGAAGAGAAAAAGAAAGGAAGAAAGAAAGAAAGAAAGAAAGGAGGCGATACCCACATGAAACCAGTACTTCTCACAGGCTCACTAGTCACTACAGCCGGAAGGTGAGAACAACCCAGACGCCCGCCGAGATGCGTGGGGACACCTCGCCTGTCTGACAGTAGAGCATTGCTCGGCCCTGGAATGGCAGGACGCGGATCCCTGCGGCAGCGTGGAAGCAGCTCGGAAGCCTGGCACGAAGTGAAAGACGCCGGACCCAGGCTGTGTATGTCCGATCTCGTTTCTGCGAAATATCCACTACAGAGAAACCCATGGGGACAGAAGGCAGACAGGTGGTTGAGGGGCTGAGAGGAGACAGGACAGAGGAGAGGCTGTCTAACAGGGGCTCCTCTGGGGTGACGGGAATGTTCTGGAACTATTAATAGATCGAGAGGTGGTTGCACCACACTGAGTAAGCCAAGGGTTACCGGGTTGTTCACTTCAAAGCAGGTAACTAGAGGTTAATTAAAATGGCTACGTCTGTGTCATGTACATTTCACCTCCATTTAAAAACGTATAAAACGCGCAAGTGTCTCTTCCTCCCCCTTCTTAATACAAAAGTAAAACACTGTCTACACTGTAATTTCTTTTGAAACTTTCAATTAACATTCAGTTCTAGGGGGCCAGAGAGCGGACAGCGGTACAGCTGGGAGGCAAGCTCCAGAGCGGGAAAGTCCCGGGTTCACATCCCGCGCCTTCCTGGGCAGTGCAGCTCGCGTGCGGGCGTGCCCATGGTCTGGGCTGGCGGAGGCGAGCGTGGGCGATGACCCAAGGACCCTGCCGGGGTGTCTACCTCTCTGTCTCTCTCACTCATGGAAGAAACAAATGAATAAACTTTGAAAATAAAATAAATTCTAGACGAGGAAAATATTTGCAAAGCTAAGACTACTTAAAAATAAGCCAGATGGAACTGGCTCTGTGGTCTAGTGGTTAAGGGACCCAGATCCCACATGGACAGCCATGGTTGTCCTAGGGCCTTCCCAGCAGCTTGAAAAACGTGCTGGGCATGTGTGAGTACGAGCCCAAATCTGGACAGAATGGAGAAATCGAGGCGTGATGGCGGTGTGAGCACACCCCCGGGGGTGCTTTCTCCCTCCTCTCTATCTCTCTGGCCAAGCACGTACACCCTCTGGCAATTAAAAAACAACAAAGAATAGTCACCCTGGAGAACTGTGAACCATTCTTTTTTCTTTTTCTTTTTCTTTCTTTTAAGAGAGATTTTTGCTACAGGGTGCATGTGTTCTCCAGAGAGACATAGGGAGACAGAAAGACAGAAAGCGAGAAATCACTCCCCAGGGGGCAGCAGGGGGGAACAGCCATGCTGCAATCCCTTTTCCTCTATTCTCCTCTCGGGATCTTGGGCACACACACACGTGCCCGGCATGAGTTTAAACCACTGGGTCCAGGACTCGAACCACAGTCAGCTAAGTGGGAGTCCAGCAACATAACCATTACACCATCTGCTGGTCCCATGAACCACTCTTTTTAACGGCTACGAAATATTCTATGGTATGGATAGACCAGAACGGGGTCCTCCATTTCTCCCAAATGATCAGTGATGAGTTTGGGGTCTTTGTCCCCGGGACACATGCAGCTCCAGGCATTTTACACTCAAGATTTCACCTAGGGCCTTCCCAAATCCGTGGCAAAAACCACGGATTTTCGAGGACACAGCCAGGAAGGGACTGAGCCGAACTTGAACCCAGGCCTGCCTAACCCAAAGCCACACAGGTCTGGTCCCACTCCTTGCTGGCATATGGCAGGGATAAGATGCCAAAGGTGCCTGCCCCGGGGAGCTGCTGCCCCTGTGAGAGACAGACAAGCAGCCCGGATGAATCTGAGTGTCACGGCCAGTTCCCAGAGGCTGAGGTTATGGGAGAAAAGGGAGGGGGAGGGAAGGAAAGGGAAGGGAAGGGGTGACAGGAGGGTACAGTGGAAACAGGGCGTGGGGGCCCTTGCAGGAGGTAACATTTGGGCAAAGGCCTGAAGGAGGCGAGAGAGAGCACACTGGGGTTTTATCCATTTCAGGGAACAGCTTCAGAGCAGAGGGAACAGCAAACGCACAGACCTAGAACCAGGGAGCTATGAGGACCTGGCAGCTGCTCCGCCATGAAGGGAAGGAAGGCCAGGCCACAGAGCTCCCAGCCTGGCCCAAGTGACGGGCCTTTATTCTGGGAGCAGTAGGGAGCCATGGAAGGATACGGAGCGAGGCAGGTTGGAGGGCAGGGTTGGTTTTTGAAAAGCTCCCTCTGGCTTCTCCAGGGGAGGAGTGGGCAGGGGAGCGTATCCTGGCTGCCCAGGCAGGGGTCAGCACAGAGGTGGAGAGAAGTGGGTGGCAGGGATTGGAGGGAAGGCCTAGCCCACCTCCCACCCAGGCCTCCCTGAGTTTAGTCCCTCTGGGAGGAAGCCAGCCCCAGCGGCCCCAGAGAAAGTGCCAGAGGGGAAGCAGTACTCTGCTGACTCACAGGCCTGGGCCGGCTTCCCTCCTGGGGAGCCCTGAGCTCAGATGGTGGGATGGGCAGCCCTGGGGGCTGAGAGAAGAATAACGCCAAGGCACAGAAAGTGGTTACCTGACAACCATACAGCCTATAGATGTGTGCAATGTCTGAATGTAAATTAAAAACATACTTCTTTTTTTTTTTAAGTGGTGGAGCCAGCAGGTGGCTTAGTGGTTAAGGACTGAACTCCACACGGGCCAACTGCAGTTCAAGACCCAGACCCGGAGGCTTGAGACTCAGGCCTGGTGTGTGTGCACTTGTGCCCAAAATCCCAAGAGGAGAATGGAGAAGAGGGGATTGAGGCATGGTCATCCCCCTAGAGGGTGTTTTCTTGCTTTCTCTCTGTCTCTCTGTCTCTGTCTTTTCAGCAAGCACACACGCCCTGAAGCAAAAATTTCTCTTAAAAATAAAAGTGGTAACAGGCTGACCTGGCTTGGGCAGAAGGGAAGTCATCAGGGAGGGCTTCTTGGCAGAGGTTTTATTTGAGTGAGAATGAAAAGTAAGTAGGAGTTTGGGCCAAAGATAGAAGGAAGAGGAGCATCCCAGACACTGGAACAGCACCTGCAAAGGCCCCGTGACCACAGGCAGCCTGAAAGGAGGCCAGACAGGGCAGGAAGAGCCGCCGGGAGGGAGCCAGCTTGCCTCTGCTGCCCTCGAGCTTCTCTGGTGGCACTTCCCCACCACGCACGCCTCTGAGCTTCACTACAAGCCGATAAAATAATAAGCACATCTGAAATAGAAATAAAGGAAGTCCCAGAAATTGCTTTTCTTTTGGGGGAGACAGGACATTGGGGCTGAGAGCAGAGAGGCCGCCCGCTCTGCAGTCCCCCCGCAGGAAGAAGGTCACAGAGAACTTCCACAGCAGCCCCGTCCCTCCCTCCGCACCCCTCCAGGACCAGCTGTGGACTTGTCACAATGGGATGGCGCCGATGGCAGCTGGAGAGGCAGAAGCTGGCCAGGGGCTGCAGAAGCAGGGCCCGCAGGTGGCAGAGGAGCGGGGGCGATGGAAGACAGGGGCAGAAAGACAGCACAGACAGAGAGAGGTGCACAAAAGGGGAAGAGAAAAAGACAGGGGAGAGAGATAAACAGAGAGAAGAGAGAAAGAAGAGGGGGCCAGCAGATGGCTTGGTGGGTGAGGTGCTGGATCCCACATGGCTGACTATGCAGTTCGAGTTCCAGACCCAGTACTTTGAAAATCATACCATGTGTGCGCGTGCCCAAGATCCCAAGTGGAGAATAGAGAAGGGACTGAGGCGTGGCCATCCCTCCGGGGGCTGATTTCTCACTTTCTGTCTCTCCATCCCTCTCCAGTGAGCCCACCTGTCCTGTAGCGCATTACGGAAGAGAGGGGGAGAAGACAGGAGGCCTGGAGCCGAGG
This sequence comes from Tupaia belangeri chinensis, assembly GCF_000334495.1. Lineage (NCBI taxonomy): Eukaryota > Metazoa > Chordata > Mammalia > Scandentia > Tupaiidae > Tupaia > Tupaia belangeri. Next base: position 1,522,157 of record NW_006159507.1, read on the forward strand.
GGATGCAGGGGGAGATGAGCTCCAAGCAGTGAGGGGCTCCAAGCAGGCAAGACCTCAAAGCAGCTGGCAGGCCCTCTGAGAGCGGGAAACCAGGAGGAGGTGTGGCGTAGGGGGCCCTGGCTTCGGAGCCCAGGGAGGAGCACCTGCCGTGGTCCAGATAGGCCCTGGGCTGTGCTGGGGAGGTGGGAAGAGATGGAGGAGCCAGGAAGCCCTGGAGATGCTGCTTTAAGAACCCCCTCTCTGACACGAAGGGTCTCCCCTGCCCACAGCCTGCCTTCGTCACAGAGTCCAGAGAACACACATGTTCTTGGTGACTCAGAAACAAGATGCTCCCTTCAAGGCCAGGTGTGCAGAAGGAAAAGAGGAGGGAGGGAAGGGGAGGGAAGGGTGAAGGGGAGGGGGGAGGGGAGGGGGGAAGGCGCCCTTTTCCCCCACACCATACACTCACCTTCCAGAACCTCTTGGAACTAAGAGTGAAGGAAAGGTGGTCCTGGGAGAGAAGAGGGTCTCTTGCCTCTGTAGAAAACGTCAGAAAGCAGTGAGGAAAACGGTACTAACAGCGGTCACCGCTCCCACGTGCCAGCCCCGCGCTTCCCAGATACCATTTCCATGTTCACCAATTGGCATTGTATACTCGGATTACCAAATTCAGAGACTTAATGGTTTTTTTCAAAAATGAGAGGAGAAGAAGAAAGGGGAGGACAAGACAGAGGAGAGGAATTCTAATCTCGCCGAAATGTGGAACTCACTCTCCAAACCCTCCAGGCCTTTTCCTGCCTCAGGGCCTTTGCACATGCTGTTCCCTCTTCATGGAATGCTTACCCCAGAGCCAGCCACAGGCTCCCTGCCTCCCTGTCTCCCTGCTCGCAGAGAGGCTGTCCTGGCCGAGCCATGGCCCCTCCACCTCCCCTTTGGTTTCCTTCACGGTCCTGGTGCTACCCAACGTTGTATCACTTTATCATCTTTCTGCAGCCCCTGGGCCGATGGGGTCTGTCTCATTCACGGCTGTATCCTCGAGGCTCCGAACAGCTCTGGATATGCAGTAGGCACGCAGTGAAACGTCTCTGCCTGAGTGAGTGTGAGCGTGAGTGGGATCTCTCCCCGGCTAGGCCAGGAAGAGGGGTCCTCTGACCCAGCGGCTGGGTCTCATGCACCTGGCTCGCAGTAGGCCCTTGCGGAATGAACTAACAGACAGTCGGGTAGACAGGCACAGTGGGGAGGGACAAAGGGAAATGCAGCCGCCGGGCTCCCTGAGCGCCTGGCCTCGGCCACCCCTGGATCAGCTCATTTCATCCACCCCAAAGCCCCTCAAGAAGGTGCTAGCTTAAGCCCATTTTCTAGATTAAGAAACTGAGGCCAAGTGAGAAGTATTTTCTCCCGGGAAGAGGCCTGTCTGCCTGCAAAGCTGGCCCTCCCAGCTGGGTGGGTCACGTCCACCCATGTGCCAACTGTGCCAGGCACAGGGCTGAGCTGGACATTTCCCAGAACACTGGGCAGGCCAAGGAAAGCACGGCCGACTCTCAGAGTTCGAGACCTGTGGTCTAGGCCTCGCATATGGGAACAGGGAGACCACTGAGAGTAGACCAGGCAGAGAGGGCTCCCTGGAAGAGGTGAAAACCAGCCATGGGCCTGAGAGGAGAGGACCTAACCTGCAAAGAAGCAGGAGGGACCTGAGGTCAGGGCAGCCCAAATCCTCAGAGCCCTGGAGGAAGAGGCCCCGCAGGTCAGACCAGACCTCACCAGGAACCCTGGGGGTCAGAGCACCAAGGCTGCCCTCCCCCGCCATTGGCCCGAGGGTCTGAGTGGCCTAGGAGGTTAGGAGGTTAGGAGGTTTCTCCGTGGTGGCCGGCCGGTAACAGCACTCGCCTGAGCTTTTCTTTTCCCCTTGAGGGTGCGTGAGCATCCTTGTAAGTAGCCGGGAGAGGGGGAGAGAGAGGAGCACCTTCCAGAGGGTCTGGTCCCACCACGATGCCCTCCCCCGTGTCCTCCAGCCTTCAGATCTCAGGACTCGTGCTGTGCCTGGCAGGTTTCAGGCCCACCAGGCCAGGGATTCAAACCACCGTCACCACATGGGACCTGGCTTCTCTTGAGCAGTGCATTACATCTCCGCCAAGGAGCCAGCCCTGCCTGAACTTTCTTAGCCATGGGTCACTAGAGATAACACGGGTCCAGGCAAAAACATCTGAGAATCAACATCTGGCCTGGAAGGAAAACACATTCAAGCAGATGCCGCCGCCATGCAGTACTGTCCCAGCCAGCCACCCATAGGCGATTCTTTCTCGTGGTTGAACATCAATTCTGTTTGATGTTTGATGCGAGACGTTTGAGTCTTACTTCACTGCTCACTAGGAGGGAGGCTTCGGGCCAGACAGTTAACTTCTCTGTGCCGGATCCTCTGCAAGGTGGGGTGAGGCAGCACTGGTGCCCAGGGCCAGATCCTGCAACCTGAAGGCGATAGTGGGAGATAAAGGGAGCCGAGCACTTAGAAAGTACTTAGCGCATAATAACTTCTTACTCTCTGCCTCTCTGTCTGTCTGGCAAGCGTCCATGCCCTATAGCTAAAATCTCTCTAATAAGTACTCAAGAGGTGGCCACCATAATTAAGGCTATCGATTTAGTAACACAATGCCATTTCTTTTTTTTTTTTTAAACAATGTTATTTATCTTTTTTTTTTTTTTAATTTGCTATGGGCACATGCACTCACCAGAGAGAGAGAAAGTGAGAAAGCAAGCTGCCAGGTCCAGGACTTGAACCACCATCAGCCACGTGGGAGTCCTGTGCCTCAATCACCACTCCATCTGCTGGCCCCAACGCAACACTATTTCAAACCATATTATAAAACATAACGGAGACGGCAGTGTGAACTCATGTGTAGCTAAACAGAGGTAGAGACAGGTACGCATAGACATATCCGGGTACGTGAGTATACATGGCTTCATCTACACACATTGTTCTCTTGGCTCTGTCAGCTGGAATGGCCTAAAAGAAATGACACCCCGGGAGCAATGAGCACATCCGGCGGGCAGGCCTTGGTGCCTAATACTATCCTCCAGTGAAAGGAGTCGGGCTCCTCGGAGAAACAGCTGACTCCAAGGCTGCAGGAGAAGGCTAACGGAGGAGCCCACAGCAACACGCAGTGCCGGGGGTAAGGACGCGGACACAGGAGCGACCCGAGAGCTCCCCAAGGCCAACCCTGGAACAAGCTGGCAATTGAAGGAAACAGTATGGAATGATAACCTAAAGTACAGATAAAATAAATATTCACAACTTCATGCTGCTAAAAATAAAAGATTAGATAGATAGATAGGTGATGAGGGTGGGGATATATATATAGAGAGAGAGAGAGAGAAAATCCCAAGGGGAGAATGGAAGAGAAGGGACCGTGGCATGCACACACATACACTCGGCATGGTTTTCAAGTCGCCAGGTCCAGGACCCGATTCGCAGTCAGCCCTGCGTGATTTAGCACCTTAAGCATGGGCCGGCCTGCTGCCTTACTTGTAATAAAGTACCGTGCTAACATAAAACGGTGAAAACAGGGAAACTCGGTGCAAAGTACTGGCCTTCAATTTTCTGTACAGCTAGAACTGTTTTTAAAAATAAAGTCTGGGGGACCAGCAGTTAGCATAATGGCTATGTTGCTGAACTCCCATGTAGTCTACTGCGGTTTGAGTCCCAGATCCGGTGGCTTAAACTCAAGCCGGGTGCGTGTGCAAGCGTGCCCAAGATCCCGAGAGGAGAATGGAGGAGAAGGGATTGCGGCGTGGCCATTCCCCCTGGGGGGCGATTTCTCGCTTTCTATTTCTCTGTCTCTCTCTGTCTTTCTGGCGAGCACACACACCCTATAGCAAAAACCTCTCCAAAAAAAAGTAAATATAAATAAATAAAACCTAGGGGGCCAGCAGGTGGCATGGTGGTTAAAGTGCTGGATATTCCCACATGATTGACCACGGTTCAAACCCCAGACCTGGTCGCTTGCTTTCTCACTTTCCCTCTCTGTCTCTCTGTGTCTCTCTCTGGTCAAATTAAAATAAACGAGTGAATAAATAAAATTAAATAAATAATTATTTAAAAATAAATAAATAAAGTCTATTCTTGGGACCTGCAGATGGTGGAATGGTTATATCGCTGGAAATACAATTTGAGTCCCAGACCCAGAGGCTTAAAACTCACACCAGGTGCAGGTACATGTCTGCCTAAGATCCCAAGAGGAGAAGGGAGGAGAACGGACTGCAGCACAGCCATCACCTCAGAGGGGTGATTCTCGCTGTCTCTATCTCTCCAGCAAGTACACGTGCCCTATAGCAAAAAGTCTTTCTAAAATAAATAATACTAAAGTTTATTCTTAACTTCTGGACTCTTTTTCCGATAAACTTTCATCCACACTGTCCTAAGTCACTGAACGACTTATGACACCTGGCTGACGCGTCTTCGGCATCAGTCTGCCATTCTGTCGACCGCCCTGTGAGCTCTGACCTCAGGCTTCCAGAGCACGGTGGTCTGTCTCTAAACCGATGGCGAGTGGCCCTTGCTGAGGCCCTTGGTTGAGCCAAAGGGCCCATTCTCTTGGCTCCGGTGTCACCGCTGTGTCAATCGGTCTTGCAGAAGCCTGCTGTTTCCTTCAACGTCTCGCGATTGCTACCGTAGGGCTTAACTCCACGGTCATTCCAAGTCTACATTAAACTTCTTTTTTCCCTCCATTTTTTCCGAATCTATCACCCCGCATGGCATCTCTACTCCCGTTTCCAGGTCAGGAACCCCATGAGAAATGGTCTGAAGGCTCTGTACAGGTCACTTCCAAAGCAAAGAAAGATCTGTGCAATCGTACCCCAATGTGTGATCTTACCCCAAGGGAGAACCCCATGGAAGCCCAAGGGGACCCCAAATCTCTGGGCCCTCACTCCCTGTCTCCTTCCTGATCCCAAGGAGAGCTGACAACTCTCAGGAAGGAAGGGGAAGTACATGGCAAGACACCCATTTCTCAGAAAGTCTGGCTGAGGAGTCAGGAGGCCTGGGTTCAAGTCCCACATCTGCCTCTGAGTCATAATGTCACCTTTGGCCACTCACTTCCCTTGTCTAGACCTCAGGTTCCTCATCTGGGAGTCAGGGGTTGGACCAGATGACCTTCCAGGCCTTCCCCAATTGTCACTGTCATGGAAGTCAGACACCAGCTCCCTCCCCAGCCCACCTCGCTCTCCCAGTGGGCACCGGAGTCCAGAGCTGATGCCCCAGCCACATTCACAGTAGCAAACACGTGCATGTAACATGCTGAATTGCACTAACAGAGTGCAAAGGCATTTGTATTCTCTTAGAACAAGAAAGCTGCAGGGGCCTGGCAGGTGGCATGGTGGTTAAGAGTGCTGGACTCCCACATGGCTGACCGTGGTTCAAGTCCTGGATCTGGCGATTTGCTTGCTCTCTCTCTCTCTCTCTGGTCAAATTAAAATAAATAAATAAATAAATGCGTAGATAAAATTCAATAAAATAATTCTTTAAAGAAAGCAAGCAAGCTGCAGGGGAGCATGTGCAAGTGCTTTGTCTAAGGCCACACATCCCAGAGTGCCCAAGCTCCGGGCTGGAAGTGAATCATGGTGAGTTTGCACTTTGCGCTTTGTACTCACTCATAACTCTGGTCTTTGTTTAGAATAATTACCCTTGGGATGAAATTTGGATTCCTCATCCCTGCCTTCCAAATGCTGCAGGATCCACTCCCTCCCTCTGTCACACCCTCTCTCTCTGTCTCACTCTGTTCCCGTGGGGTGGCTGCCCTACTGCTCAGCAAGCCCCCAATGCGACCCCAGGACCCTTGCCTCTGCTGTTCCCTCCAACGCCGCCCTGTTGGGTCATGAATGTTCTCAGGGAGGCCCTCCCTGTCTGCGCGGCTCACTGTCCATCGCACCTGCTGGCCGGTTTCCCTCCCCGCCTTCCCTGCCCCGTGCATGTGCTCACTGCCCGCCTCTTCCCACACCATCAGCTCCATTAGCCAGGGGTCTCCTGCTTCCTTCTGTGAGCACCCCGGCAGCGCTGGGGCCTGGTACAGAGCCGCATCTCAGTAGATCCGGTTACAAGGATGGACGAACAAATGAATAAAATGACATCTTAGAAACCCTCAGCGGTGCTCCAGCCAAGCTGTCTTGTCCCTGTGATGGGGCATCTGTGATCTCCTGGTGCACAGAAAACCAAGAGTTGGCCTGGCCATCCAGTGTGTGGGCCCCTTCTGCCCAGAGAGGTTCCCGAGGAGACAGGCGCGGAGAGGGCAGTTAGGCCCTGTCCCTGGGACACACACCCTTGTCTGCAGCAGGGCCTCCTGGGCTCCCTGTCCCACCACCCAGCGGGGGCCCTGGGACTAGCACTGAAGCCAGGGGTACAGCAGCCCGGCCTTGACCAGCTCAGGGAGCCAAAGTCTGGCCCAGTCCAGTGATGACTGACGTCGGTCCCTTGTCCCAAACGGGCCCCCGATATTCACTGGGGCACAGGAGATCCCAGGGCCCTGAGCCCCCTCTGCACCCCTCCAGGCAGTCCCTGGGCCCCATGCACAGGGGGTCCAAAGGGACCAAACCTGGCCCTGAGCTGCTCGGCTTGACCCCATTTCCTGGATCTGGACACTGAGGCCTAGAGCGGAGCAGGAACTCAGCAAGGCTGACGAGCAGCAGACGGGAATCGCATTGGGAAGATGCCCACGTGTGCATTCACTGGCATGTGCACACGCGCACGGGGGCACCGTGTGGGCAGCTGTTCCCAAGGCCAGGCTCAGCCATGGCGGAGCCCTCGCAGACTCTCGTCAGCCTGGTGTGCAGAGAGTGGGTGCACCCACGTCCCCTTTCACCTCTGAGCCTGGCCCGGCCCCACCCCGGCCGCGTCAGCCTGACTCAGCTCAGACTCAGTATCCCCTCTGCTCAGTGACTCCAGAGACTAGTGTCAGCTAGGACAGGGGTCTGGGTGCCTATTTCTTCCAACCCCACCCTGGGCAGGGTACCATGCCACCTGGGGCCAGGGAAGGAAGGGGACAGGGCAGGAGATGGGTAGCGGGTCCCTCTGGGAACCTAGGGCCCAAGTCCACTCGCCTTTCCTTGGAGTGGAGCTGACCCCAGGACCCTGGTCTAGCCACTCACGCTGTTGCGTGCTCTCAGACTGGCACAGGTAAGATCATTCCACAAGTCTTCTCCAAGTAGCCTGGGCTGAGCAGCGCTGGGGCCCAGAGCCTGCCCTCGAGAGACCCAGGCTGAGCAGGGGGCAGGCAGATTAAACCACCTGAGTGCAGATCCCTCCGTGAGCACTTGCTGCTGTGTGTCCTCAAGCAAGTCTTAACCTCTCTGTCCTCTGTCTCCTTCCCGGGTTCAGTGTCTGGCACACGGTAGTGTTCCCGATTCAAATGGAGGCTTCGCATGTCCAAGGTCTGCTCTGGAAACAGGGAGGAGAGAGGCTGGAGGAGGGCAGATTCTGCCTTGGGCCGGGAAAGCCCCCAGTCCACCTCCTGCCTCCGAGGAAGTTCCTGCCCAGCGGAGCCCAGACCAGTAGGTGGGAGCTCGGCCCAGAGCAGCAGGGGGAAGGAGCCCGGGCCAGGGCACAGCCTGTGCAGACCACAGCATTTCTCTTGAGTCCAGCCTCCTCCCCACCCTTCAGGGCTCAGCCCGAATGCTGCTTCCTCTTCAGGGGGACCCCCTGGCTTGCTCACTCTGAGGCCCCCACCCCTGCGCTCCGTGAAAGCAGAGAGCTTGTTTTCGTCCTTGAACTTTTGAAGACTGGATTCGCTTGTTTATGATGTGTCCCCCCACCCAGTTCCCCCTGGGCAGGGACCACGTCTGTCCCAATTACTGTGCCGACCTGAGTCTAGCACGGTGTCTGGCACACAGTGGGGCTTCAGGATACACTGAGCATGACTCTCACAAGTTACTCCACTTCTCAGTGCCTTCCCTGCAAAGTGAGCGTCATAAGTGCGCTCACCTCATAGGGTCATGGTAAGAATTCAATGAGGGGCCAGCAGGTGGCGCGATGGTCAAGGTGCTGGACTCCCGCATGACTATCTGCTGTTTGAGTCCTAGACCCGGTGGCTTAAAACTCACACCAGGTGCGTGTGCGTGCACCCAAAATCCCGAGAGGAGAATGGAGGAGAAGGGATTACAGCATGGCCAGCCCCCTTGGGGGTGACTTCTCATTTTCTCTCTGTGTCTCTGTGTCTCCAGTGAGTGCATGTGCCCTGGAACAAAGAGCTCTAAAAAGAGAGAGAGAGAATTCAATGAGTTACTAGTTGCAGCCTTTAGCAACGTTGGAAGAATTAAGTGAGTTAATGTCTGTAAAGTCTTAGAATGGTTTCCTGGCTCGTGAGCACACGGGTGCTCTGCACACAGGTGTAAATAAAAAGCACGAGGCGTGAATGGAGAGAATGGCACGCAGCACGGGGGGGTCGCACCATCACAGGTCGCCACGGTGCGCGAGTTCAAGGCTCTTGGTGTTCTCGCCTGTTTCCTGACTTCTCACTCGGACAAATGCAATCCACAGAAGCTCGGAACCCGATGGTCACCACGGTTCAGGTGCTCTCCCTCTAGTGAGATGAAGAAATGCAAGTACCCAGACTGTCTTTCCTTCTCTCCCCTACCCATCTGGGAGCTGGTGGAAGGCATCGAGATAGTCCACACCTAAACTCTCAGCTGCTATGAATTTTTTTAAACACGTATTTCTCTATTTTACTTCATTTTATTTGTTATTATTATTTATTTTTCATTTTATCACAGAGAGAGCGAGAAAGGGGAAATGAGAAAGCAAGCTGCCAGGTCCGGGACTCAAACCACAGTCGGCCAGTGGGAGTCCAGCACCTTAACCACCATGCCATCTCTGACTCAGGAACAGCCTGTGGTATGGTGGCTAAGATGAGGATCTCACACGGCCTACCGCACTGTTCGAACGCCAGATCCGATGACCTGAAAAACGTGTGTGTGTGTGTGTGTGTGTGTGTGTGTGTGCATGCCCAAAATCCTGAGCGAACTGAGGAGGCATTGCAGTGTGGCCATCCCCCCTGGGGGATGCTCTCTCCCTCCTCACCCCTCCTCTGTCTCTCTCCTGCAAGTCCAAGAGCCCCCATAGCAAACTTTAATCTAAAAAACCAGCTCCGACCCGGGGGCGTGCTTCCCTGGAGCCCACTGTGACCAGCTCTGATCCGCATTTGCGTAAGTGCTCTACTAATCCTGTTGAACCTGGGCGTACTTGGCTCTAGAAACCACCGTCCCCTGGTCTCAGTCTCCCATGCTTCTCTCTAGAAACCATCATCTGCTGATCTCAGAGTCACAGCATCTGAGGTTCAATCTTCTGATAACTGGGGTTCCAGGCCGGCCGCTGCTGCTCAGTGAACCCACACGGCCCTGAGTCTGTGATCCCAGCCGGGGCCTTCTGATGCCACCGGTTAGTGCCTCTGAGCCCTGATTCCCACTTCCCAGAAACCAGTGCCGGGATGGAGCAAGGGGAAAACCCAGCCCGTCCCAGGTCCCAACGCGCTGCCAAGCCCCACAGATGCCAAGTGGCACAGGACTTGGGTTACAGGCACCAGGGTGAGAACCGGGCCAGGCTGTTCCCTGGGGTGCCCAGAACCACCTCGAGCCAGCCGGGTGAGGGGCAGACAGCGGCCCCCGCCTCCGCCTGCCCGTGGAGCAATCATCTGAGTCACCCCCACCTCATGACTCGCCAGCGCGCCACCACCGAGGCCTGTAATTACGGCCTCCGCGTCCTCCTTCGAGGCTGGGTCTTATCAGCGCATCGGCCAGCAAAAAAGGGGGACGCCCAGAGGTACCCCACAGACGCACAGGTCCTGGGGCTCAATGGCACGCGATCCGGGTGTGCCTCGGCCCAAGGTTGGCTTTAGAACGCCCACCACCCAGTCCCCAGAACCCTGCCTCCATTCCAGCACACAAGCCATCTTCCTGTTGAAGCACGAAGCCCCGGATCACTCGGACACTTCAGAGCTAAGTGTGCAGAGCCCAGCAAGGGGACCAGTTCCGTGTCAGGCACCCAAGGGACCTGGTCAAGGTTGACCCAGTGGAGCATGGCCTGGGGTTGTGGCAATCCAGACCTCGTGGTGGATGTCTGAGAAAGGAGGCAGAAAGGCCGTGGGTGGAGGGGCAGTTACTGGGACTAACCTTTCACTCCTCTCCTTCCTTCTCAGCCGCCTCGGACCCTGGAGGAAGGAAGTCTAGCTCCCATTCCACAGATGAGGAAACCGAGGCTCAGAAAGGCTTGGAGCAACTCCCACCCTCCAGGCTAGGGCGGCCAGGATAGTGCTGTAGGGGAGTGGGTGGGTGGGGCCTTGCCCAGGGACCCAGCTCCCTCCTCCTCCAGCAAAAAGAGATAAAGAGTGAGGGGCTGGCAGTTAAGGGCCGTCCAGCTGCACTCCAACCTCCCGAGTCCAAGTTCCCAACTTAACACCTCCGTGCCTCGGTTTCCCCAGCTGTCAGTCGACGATAACAACGCTGACCTCACCTGGACGTTGTGATGATCAAATCCGGCACCTAGCGAGCTGCACACAGCAAGGTTCCCCCCGCACCCCACCCCGCTACCCCTATGTTAGTAGATCCTCCTCCCCGGGGTTGATGGGAGTGGGGAGGCTGACTCTGTGTCCCCATCATCTCCCCAGTGTACGCAGGCCTCTGGGAAGCTGCAGCTGGTCCCCAGGCCACCCCCCACCCCTGGGCTGGGTCCATAGGATCGGCAGGCACCTTCACCCCACACCTCCAAAGACACACAGAGGCACATCTCAGGGCCTGCAATAGGGCTGGTTGCTTTGCAATTATTAATAATTTCCTCCCTCTGTCCCTCCCCCAGACCTGCTCAACCAGTCTCCCCAGCAGCCTGACATTTGAACCAACTATTATTCTCCCTCCCCGGGAACAGGAACATGGGCTGCGTTGATGCTGGGTGGGAGGAGCCCAGGCCACCCCCAGGCCCCCTTTCAATCCCGAGTTCTTGTGCACAGCATTCAAGCTTCCCCAGGGGTGGACCGTGCTCCTGAAGGCAGGGAGAGAATGAGAGGGTAAGGGGAGAGGAGCAGAGATTGAGCCTTGTCAAGAGGCAGACAGGGTGTAAAACCCTCATAAATGAGGCGGGAGCTGGGGTGGCTGGAAGTCAAACCCAGGGTCTTTGCCCTTTACTTGCTGTGTGGCCATAGACAAGTCACTTCACCTCTCTGAACCTCCACTTTCTCGTCTGCAAAATGGGGCGATGGATTTCCACATTGCAAAGTCAGTAGGATTTAAGGTGCCTGGGCCCAGGATCCAACAGGGGCATTTGGGGGAAGGGTTCTCAAGGTCCAAGATCTGCTCTCACCCTTTCCTCCAAGGACCCAGAGGGACTGGGCCAAATGCCAAGCAGAGCTGCACTAGAGAAGCGCCCCGAGGCCTCAAGGGACCAAAGCCTAAAGGCCCAGTCCCATCTCCAATCACAGCCAGCACCCGTGGGTGGCGAAAGGCCAGGGCACACCCACACTACCCCTGGCTTCATAATTCTCTGTCTGGCTACCCTGAGAGCTGGGGAACCACAGCACCCTGAGCTCCAGCCTGACCCGGAAAGGCCTGCTGCTGCCCTGGGGCCCCCTCTGGCCCGAGGAACAGAGGGTGGCCCTGAGTCCATGAGAGCCATGGAAAGCCCCTGAGCAGGGGCAGAGCCTGGGTTGGGGTTGCCAAAAGGTAAAGGTGTAGCAGTCAGGACCTCCCAGCCACCCTTTTAGCCTCGTGGAGTACTTGAATGGCCAAGAGCCCAAGCTGCCTGGGTTCAAAACCAGGCTCCAACATATGCAGCCACGTGGCATGAGCAGGGCGCTGTGCCCTGTAAAACAGGACCAAGACAGACAACAGCCACTGCTGGGGCTTCAGTGCAGCGACTTGGGAGGCACCAGCCCGGTGCCTGGCATGGTCGTTGCCCAGTAAGCAGACGCTGGTGGTAGTTTCCGCATCCACCGGGTAGTTTTGCTCCTTCTGCTGTTCCCTGGCCAGCAAGCCTATCTCCATGCTGTTTCTCATGCGGACCCTGTGCATTCCCTAAGGCCCTCTCAGGGCCAGCTCCATGGCAGCAGTAACGCGCTGCTCAGGAGAAGCCGGATCCCACACGGCAACCCCAGTCTGAGCACAGTGCCCATCCTACGGGCAGGAGGATGGAGAAAGGATCATGATGTGACCAGACCCTGGGGGCTCTCTTTCATCTTTCTGTGCACACTCGCATACTCTATCATAAATAAAAAGGAGGGACCAGAACTAGCATAATGGTCACATCACTGAACTCCCACGTAGTCGACTGTGGTTCAAGTCCCAGACCAGGCAGCCTAAGGCTTATCCTAGACATGTGTGCGTGTGTGCCCAAAATCCAGAGAGGAGAATGGAGGAGAAGGGATTGTAGCATGGCCCCCCCCCCCCGGGGGGGGGGGATTTCCCACTTTCTCCTCTCTGTCTCTCTGGAGAGTGCACGCAGCCTATAGCAAAAATCTCTCTAAAAAAATAATAATAAATGAATAAAGGGAAGGGCCAGCTAGGTGGCATGGAGGATTAAGGTGGCTGGACCCCACATGGCTGACTGTGCAGTTCAAGTATTAGACCTGGTGGCTTGAGAAACGCGCCAGGCACACATGTGTGCGTGTCCAAAATTCCAAGAGAACGGAGGAGAAGGGATAGCAACGTGGCCATCCCCCCGGGGGTGATTTCTCTAATGAGCTCGTGCACCCTGTAGCAAAACTAAAAAATAAATAAAGGGGAAGAAGACCTTCCCAAATAGTCTCTCCTTGGGAAGCTGTCTCTGACCCCTTACATGCACGTGCACACGCACGCACACACACAAGTCCTCTTCTGGGCTCCCTGGCACCGCTCCTACAGCCCAACCACCCTGCGGGTCCGGCTGCTGCCTGCTGGGTTTCCAGGGGCTGCCAGTGCCTGGCGTGGAGGGCTGCTGTGCGCTCGCTCGCTCTCTCTCTCTCTCTCTCTCTCTCTCATCTTTTCTAATTTCAGCCAAATACAGATCACAGAAATGCTCACACATGTGGCTGAAGCCTATAGTCTCACGCCAAATTTCAGAAATGTTCTCAGGTTGCTGCCAAAGCAAAAGACAGTGAGGGTCCCAAGTCCGTGAGACCAAGGTTGAGCGCGCCTTCAATCTGGTGAGTCATAGATTGATTTTAAAGGGAGAAGGGGCAGAGACACAGCTCTGTGTGCGGATCCGAGACCGGCTCCAAGATAAGTTGTCAAGTGAAAAAAAAGAGGCTTAGACAGGCGTGAACTGTATCGGCTACCTTGGCAAAGCAGGGAATGGGGGAGGCGGGGGGAGACCAGGACCGCATACCTGTCTTCACATAGGTAGAACAGTTCCGAGGGGACATGCGGTTACAGCAGCCACTTCTGCGGGGGGAAGTCGGAGACGGCGGCCAGGTGGGTGGGGACTCGCTCTTGGCCCTTTGTGACCATAGAGTTTGTAATGCTGGTTCTCAGCAGCTACTCAGGAGTGAGTGTTTAGGGTCAGACTTCAGCACTAGGTCCCGCGAATGGAGGAACACCCCTGACCCCCAAGTCACCCTGACTGGCACACTCTCAGTGCTAGAGAGCTCGGTTTTACCAACCAGCTCACCCATCCCCGGGCCATGCAGAAAGGCAGGCTGGGCTCAGTGAGGTGAGGCAGAGACCTGAGTCCCTGTCTAGGGACCACTCAGAGTGCCTGCCTGTCCCTGGGTCCAGGAGGCAGATGGGCAGGGTGGCAGGGTGTGCTCTGCTGTGACTCAAGCCCCATGGGTGCCCAAGGCACAGCCAGCTTCCCAGGACACAGAGCTGTGACTCAGGGCCGTGCAGCAGGGCCAGCTCAGGTGGCAGCTGGCAGGCCACCAGCACACCCGCGCCCTTCCCAGCCTCGAACCCCAGCAGGGCCTCTGTTGCAGACACACTCCTCCTTCCCACTACTGTCCCCCTTAGCCGAAGGTAAGATGAGAAGATTGAGGCTCTGGTGCCAGGGGCCCAGGTTCAAATCCTGCCTCTGCCATTCTGGCTGAATGAGCCAAAGCACTCAAACCTTAGGTTTTCCATCAGTAAAAGGAGGTCGTGGACCTGGCAGGTGGCGTGGTGGTTAAGGCGCTGGGCTCCCATATGGCCGACTGCAATTCACATCCCAGACCTGGTGACCTGCCTTCTCACTTTCCTTCTCTCTCCCTCCAATCCAATTTTAAAAATAACAATGACAAGTAAAATTAAATGAAATGATTCCTTAAGTGGGGAGGGTCGTCTACTGCCTGGTCTCCCCGCTGGGTCATCTGCGGCATGAAGCCCGTGTTCGCCACGTTAGCTGCACACAGGGGTCACCAATAGCAGGCCTCAGAAGGAAGTACAGGTGCCCCGGCTCCCCCTGCACGGCCTGGTCAGCAGGCCCAGGAGGAGTGGGCCTCGGGGCACCTGGCTTGGCAAAGATCCACAGGTGGGCCTGGGTGGGAGGTCTATGGCCTAGGGCTAGAGCGCTCTCCTGTTTCATTAGCATGTCGTGGGGCCTAGACCCCACAGCTGACACCGCCAGGGTAGGCCTCGCCAGCACGTGGCCCCACTTTGCTATAACACTGCCGCCATCTTGAAATTCTCAATTTTGTACCAGGAGCCTCATTTCTGAGTTCACACAGGGCCTGGAGTTCTGTACCTGGTCCTTACATGACCGACCCCAGCGTGCTTTTATTTATTTATTTATTTATTTATTTTTAACATAGGCCTTGCTGTGTTGCAGTCCTCCTGCCTTGGCCTCCCCGAGTTGCTGGGATGGATCAGAAATCGCTCATGGCCCATGGAGCGCAGCATCTTAGCAGTGACACCACTGAGCTCAGCATGCATCTCTGCGTGATTCAGTGAAGGACGCGGGCAGGGTGGCCATCGCTTGCCCAGAGAGTCACGGATCCCAAGGCTTCTTGTACAGGGAACCAGCTACAGCTCACGAGGTGGACAGACTCACTGCCGCTCTCCAGACAGAGATGCAGACTGCCTGCCAGGCCTGAGCTCGAGTCCCATGGCCTCTTGCAGCGTCGGGGGGCGGTGGTCCGGGCCAGCACAGGCCCCGTCTGTGGGTCTCGGGCAGCCGCGGTGAGCAGCGAGCTCTGCCCTCCTCAGAGCTGCTCTGCTTCTCTTCTTAGCCGGGGAAACTGAGGCCCAGCTCAGGGTAGGAGCCGGCCCAGCTTGGCGAAGGCGCCTGCCCAAGAGGTGGCCTGGCAGGGTGCCCAGGCAGGGGCGGGGGCCCCTGTGAATCGCTCCTCAGTCTCTGCCGACCACAAGCGGGTTGGGTGAAAGGCGGCTGCTCCCCGCCCGCTTCCCCGCCAACGTGGGCCCAAACAATGGGCCTTTGTGCCCAGCGTGGGCGGACTGTCAAGGTGCGCGGCCCTGGCCCTGGGCCCTGGCCTAGGCCTCAAGAGGGCAGGAGGGCCGGGCAGAGGCCGGTGGGCTGAGTGGGGGGGGCGGAAATCCAGCAGAATGGGGCGCAGGGCCTCCCTGGGACTCTCAGCGCGAAGGAAGCCAAGGCAGAGAGAAGCAGCCAGTACCCAGGGCCACAGAGTGCGTGGGGATCAGAGGCGGGTTGGAATGGGGACAACAGCCTCCCTCCCACTGTGGCCCGAGGGTCGCCGCCTGCAGCAAGGGATGTCCCTGCAGCTGTAACCTGCCCTCAGGTCAGCAAAGCCAGGGCCTCCTTTCTCCTCAGCCCACCTCAGGGGCTCAGCCCAAAGCCTTCCGTGTCACCACATGGCCAGGAAGTCATCACCGGTCCCCCCCTGACCTCACCCCCAATGGGACCACGTGCCCCACGAGAAGCCACCTGGTCAGGCAGGCACTGCCAGGAGCCCCATGTCACAGGAGGAAGCTGAGGCTCCAGGAGGACACGGCACTCACTGAGGTCACCTGCCCGGGGGAACTGTCCCCGTGTGGTGGGACCCAGAGATTTCTGACGAAGCCCAGCTCTGTCCTGTGTGGGTACCATGGGGAGGTGGGGCGGAAGACCAAGCCCTTCCCTTTGCCACCCACTTCCTGGTGGGAAAGTCAACGCCAACAGTGACAATGACACGCCGACACCAGCCACGGAGCTTTTAAGAGCACTTTACATACGGAATTTCATTTTGTCATTGCGGAATCGCTGGGAGGCAGGTACTGTCACTATTCCCATTTTACAGATGAGGAAACTGAGGCCCAGGCGAGCAACGTGCCCGTCAGCCAGATGGTACACGGATTTGGACCCTGGTGGAGTCCGCCACATGTCTCTGCCCACTCAGCCCTCACCACCGCTTCGCCAGGCAGTGAGCGCCCCACAGTATCGGTGAGGAAACAGGCTCTGGGCAGCAAAGCCACGTGCCTGGAGGTGGAGCAGGAATTCACACCTGGGCTTCCAGGCTCCCGAGTCCAGCCTCATTCCCCTCGTCCCAGTCACAGCTAAGTCGCCTGCATTCCCCTGAATCCCATCCGCAATGCCCACCCCTCGCCCCCATCTTCCACCTGGACGCTCATGAAAGGACCCTGCTGGGATCAAGCTAAACGTCCACATGCAGGGCCTCAGAGGAGATCCCTGTGGTCTGTCCACACGACAGAGCCCAGTGTGACAACGGAGGGACGCACCAGTGGCTCAGCTAGTGGGGACGAGCTCCAGAACAGGACATGGAGAGAGAAGAAGCAAGTTGCAGAAGAAATGTGCAAGTGACATCACCTGTCTGGACCCACCCACGACCGAAGTGCCCCGAATCCCTCACGAAATGTGCATGCGTGCACACATGTGTGTGCGTGTGTGTGTGTCACTGGACTCCCACTTAGTCGATCACAGTTTGAGTCCTGGATCCAGTGGCTAAAACTCACACTGGGTACAAGCCCAAAACCCTGAGAGGAGAATGGAGGAGAAGGAATTGCAGCATGGCCATGCCCCCAGGGAGTGATTTCTCACTTTCTGTCCCTCTCTCTCCCTGGCCAGCCCAATGTGTGCGGGTGGTCGGGGGAATGCATGCATGCCCTGCCCATCACCCAGCAATCTCACTCCTAGATCCACACTGGAAGAAACGCCCTGTCACGTTCCCCACGAGCGTGTAGGAGAGCATGCCAGCAGAACTACCCACCAGCACACCTCCCCATAGACAGGAGGTCTGCCGAGTGGAACACTACACAGCACCGAAGAGGGGGCTCCATGACCTCCCAGGATAACAGTGGCCAAGCCCCAGGTGTTCCACAACACGCAGAGCACGGACGGTTCCGTGTGTATAAAGCAGGCTAAGCCAGTGGGGGCAACAGAAGTCCCCTTCAAGGGCAGTCTCTGGAGGCTGGAGATGCACTGTCTCAGGCTGCTGGGAGCCCATGACCAGGATCTGGGCAGTGCAGAGCCATGGGGCCCAGCGTGGATGCGTACGCTGGCTGACACTGCTGCTTAGTGGGGCAGAGGCCACCTAGGCTGGGTTTGATCCCAGTCCACCCCGAAGCCAGGCACTGCGGTAGGCGCCTGGGGTCCTCATTGCTCAGAAGGCTGGGACAGGGCAATTGTGATCTAATGAGACTCTACCTTAAAAAAAAAAAAAAAAAAGTGTGTTTTACATGTGCAATTTGTACCTCAATCAAATAAGCAACAGAAGAACAGGGACACACACAAGACAAAGACACCAGATCCGGGGTGGCAATAACTCCTGAGGGACACGGTCAGGCGGGGCTTGACACAGAGGGGCGTCACCTGGACTTGGGTGTTTCCCTCCTGTCGCTGAGTGACGGCCGCGTGGGAGCCTACTTCCCTCAGATCTTTTTGAATGTCTAACATAGTTCATTGTAAACCAAAACCAGGGACCAGCAAGTGGTGTGATGGGTAAGGTGCTGGACACTCCCACATGGTTGACCACAGTTCAAGTCCTGGACCTGGTGGCTGGCTTCCTCACTTTCCCTCTCTCTCTGTCTGATCAGACTTAAATAAAATAACTCTTTAAAAGAAAAAAAAGAAAGCCAAACCAAAAACATAAAATATTTCCAGGGCTTCTCCTGCTCCAGAGCACACAATGGCTCACTACTGCCTCCAAGCTAAGGCCAACCCTCCTGTGGCGTGCAATTCGAGGTCTCACCGAGGCCTCAACCTGTCTTTCCAGCCTCTTCTCTCACCCCTCCCCACCGGCCAGGCTGGTGTCCTCACTCTTCCCCTAACACACCTTGAACATTCCCATCTCCACGCCTTCCCTCCCACCTGGAATGCTCTCCCCATTCCTGTCGTCTTGCTCCATACAGGCACTATGCCGACTGCTCCAGGCTATTAACTCCTGAAATCAGGGCCCGGCCGAGGGGAAACTGGGGCATTGCTTTCAGCCCCAACTAATCTCCACCATCAACCCCTGAAGTCACCCCAAGTAATCTGAGCATGAACAGCAGTGCTGACCCAGCCTCCATGGCGCAATCAGTCGTGTATGAGCTGCAAGAAGTCACGTGGCCCGCCACCAGTTCGGATCCCCGGCCTGGTCCACCTGAAACTCGTCAGGTGCCCAACCTGACAAGCTGGAAGGCTGGGGGAAGGGATCGGAAATGACAAGACCCTGTCAAAGGTGTCTCTTATGCATGTGTGCATGCACACGCACTCTCTATCGTGAATAAAACAAATAGCAACGTTTTTAAAGTACAATAATAAACAGTACTGCTGTGTCAATGGTTTGGGGACAAATCCTCCCATCCCCACCATCCGCTGGGCCCCTCTGGGACGGAAACCCTGGCCCGCCACTAGATTCAACGCTCATCTCTAGAAGTCAGGTCTCTTCCCTTCTACTTCACCTGGGAGAAATGGAAGCTCAGAGAGGGCAAGTGACTTGCTCGAGACACTCAGCAAAGGCCGTCTCACTCCTGAGACCCTTTCCTTCCCTGAAAGCCTCCAGTCTGGCCTGTAAGCTTGTTCCTGCCTCAGGGCCTTTGCCCTCTGCCCCCGCGGCCTGGGACGCCCTTCTCTGAGATATGCCCATACCCGCTCCTTCCCACTCTCCGGTCTCTGAAGTCAGGTCAGGCCCACTCCCAGCACTCCCACAGTTACGTTTCTCTATCACGTTACAATACTTTATTCTACTCACACAGCTTAGCACCAGCTAAAACGGGTTTGCACGTTTAGTCATTCACTTCGGTGTTACCGGCACGCGCCTGACACCGCCCCTTACACTACGAGAACCCAAGGGTCTGATCTGTGTGGGCCGCCGTTGCGTCCCAGCGTCGGGCAATGGTGGATGCTCAGTGAGCACCACTGGCTGACTGTGCCTGCCCAGGACCTTACAGCAAGGCCGTGACAGACGTGGGCCCAGGGCCACCTGGGGTCACCTCTGCTCTTACTTCCTCAACTGCTCCAGGTGTGAGGCCGCACTGGGCCCAAAGAAGCAGAAAAAGAGGCCACGCTGACCGGGACATGCGGCCTCAGGCCCCCACCACCTGCCAAACAGGTTGAAAGGGGCCCCGTCCCTCTGAGAACATGAACGTTTTGCTGTTAATTCTTCTGAGTTTGTGCAATGGTCTAATTTTGAGCTTATATTATTATTCACATTTAATTTGCAGTTTTGTCTTCATATTTTAGCTCTGTTTTCCCAGGTTTTTAGCATTTTCATAGAGGCTTGGAAAGCTCATATGATCCTGGAGAGATTAAAGTAGTCAGAGAGAGACGCTGAGAGATGAGGAGAAAGAGACCAGAGAGATGGCAGGATCCTGGGACAAAACCGAGAGAAGTAGGTAGATAGGGAGAGACAGACAGGGCCAGAGAGACACAGAGACAATGACGATGACAGAGAAATGATGAACAGAGTCTCAGCTCCCGCAGCTCCCTATGAAGACGCGCCTCGGCGGCAGCAACAACCTCAGAACTTGCTGAGCGCGTGCTCTGGGCACACGTGTGTGAACACACCATGCGACTGATGGCACAACCGCTACCACCGCCCTGTGGGGCAAGTGCCCCCTCACCCCTATTTTTAAAATGAGGAAACTGAGACAAGTTGCACAGTCAATGGGTAGTGAAGCCAGATTGGACCCCAGACCTGGCCTGCACTCCAGGTTGAACCATTCTCTTCATCTCGGGGGGTCTGGCTTTATTTCAGGGTGCTCTTCTCAAATACGGCCTACAGCAAATCGCTGGGGACTAGTTAAAATGCAGCTTCTGACTCATCCAAGCTTTGGGAGAGACAAGTCTGCCTTTCTTTTTCCTCTTTTTTAGTTTATTTCTTTATGAGAGACACACACAGAGAGAGAGAGAGACACTCTCAACAGGACCTCACACTGCCATCACCCCTAGCCTTCCCAGTTAGCCTGGGTCACAGCTGCACGACAGCCAATGTGCACAGGTGGACCAGGGAACCGAACCCATGGCATCCATATGAGCTGGGCATCACTGGTCTAAGACCCTGCATTTCTAATAGAGGCCCAGTGGATCCATGCTGTGGACCTTGGCCCCGACTCTGAGCCAGGAGGGTCTAGAGGAGTCTTGCTCTGCAGACCCAGTGGTCACACAAGGCATGAGGGCCCGGGAGTCACAGCCACTCCAGCCATCACCCATGCCCACGGGCCTGGGGACTGTGCTGCCTCTTTGGGGGCCC
>NW_006159507.1:1542936-1564024 GCF_000334495.1 Tupaia belangeri chinensis
CTCCTCTTTGCCCTTCCTGCTGGTTCTGGGAATTCCCCGCACGCTGACTGCCCGGCTCCCAGCGTCAGCCTCACAAAGATGTTCATTGTAGCACTGTTTATGGGGAAGACAAATTGGAGCCACCTAAGTGTCCATCAATAGGGGACTGTTACATCCACTGGGACCCACGCAGCCTTCCAAAACGACGGCAGCACAAAACTCAAAACATCGGTGACATTTGACCCAGCAAGTCCACTTCTAGGAATATGTCTTACGAGACACTTGCACATGGACACAAATATGTTTGCACAAGGCGCTCTGTCGAAATCTGCAGTGGTGAAAGGAGCTGGGGATTAAATCATGGCCCATTTCCACGACAGAGTGTCGTGCCACCTCCAGAACAGGGGGACTCCCCAGGCCCTGCTGTGGACACGGCGAGATCCGCTGCTGAGTGGAAATACTCCACCAGGCGCCGACCGTGTGTTGTCTTCACTCGCAGTATCTGTGGGGAACAGAAAGAAAGCACAGTGCACGTTTTTGCTGCCTTGGCGAGGAGCTGAGAGCACGGGAACATGGACGGAAGGGAGACTTCACGCTTTAAAATCTTCGGCATTATTGGACGTTGAAACAAGTCTCCCTCCCCACCCCTTTTTCTGTCTCTCCATTTAAACACTGTTTTTAAAAAAAACCTCGGGATACCCCACCCCTCGAAGTAAGCAGCCCCTCTCCCTGGCACTCGCGTCTCCCACCCATGGGCCTTTGGTATTTGGTACTGCATGAACGTATTATCTCTGGACACAAGTTAAAACTCATTAAACTTAAATTAAAAGTTGAAATTGAAATAGAATCAGTCCGTGGCATGGCAGTTAAGGTGTCTAAATCCTACATGGTCGGGGAACCAGCAGTTAGCGTAGTGGCTATGTCGCTGGATTCCCACGTAGTTGACCGCGGTTCGCGTCCCGGACGCGGTGGCTTAGAACTCACGCCGGGCGCGTGTGCATGCGTGCCCAAGATCCCGAGAGGAGAATGGAGGAGAAGGGATTGCGGCGTGACCCTCCCCCCTGGGGGGTGATTTCTCGCTTTCTGTCTCTATGTCTCTCTCCATCTGGAGAGCTCACGCGCCCTATAGTGAAAACCTCTCAAAAAAAAAAAAAAAAGAATCCCACATGGTCTACTCTGTGGTTCACGTCCCAGACTGACAGTTTAAAAAACACCCTGGGTGCATGTGCGTGCGTGCCCAAAATCCTGAGAGGAGAATGGAGAAGGGATGACCACGTGGCCATCCCCCCTGGGGGGTGATTTCTCACTTTCTCTCTCTCTGTCTGTCTTTGTCTCTGGCAAATCTGCAGACCCTATAGCAAATTATAAACAAATAAACAAAAAGTTAAAATGTTTATATAATGGACAATTGCTGTCTTTATGGATGTGAGAAAACGTTTGTGTTAAATTATTGAGGGGAAGAAAGTAAGCCGATTCATATATGTGTGTGCATACACACACACACACACACACACACACACATCATCCGCAGAAGTCCATGTGAGAAGGTGTAGAGAAACCTCTGAAAGGCCATCGCCACCCTGTTAACAACTGAAGGCGCTAGTATTTAATCTGTAAGTGGCTTAATTCACTTCATCTCACCAGCAGGGTGAGGTGAAGGGACTGGTCCTATCCTCATTTCAAAGATGGGAAACAGGCCCTGCAGGCGAAGTCACTTGCCCAGGTGTCACAACCGCAGGGAGGCAGAGCTGAGATCCGAACCCCAACCTGGGGCTCAAGATCCCTCAACTGCAAATTGCTTCCTACTTTGTGCTTTAAAATCTTCGGCATTATTGGACGTTGAAACAAGTCTTCCCTCCTCCCCCTTTTTCTGTCTCTCCATTTAAACGCTGTTTAAAAAAAAACACTCAGGATACCCCAGCCCCCCAAGTGAGCGGCCCCTTTCCCTGGCACTTGCATCTCCTCGCAGGCGCTGGTGAAGAGAACCGGGAGGGTGGTTTAAAAAGAGGGGTTTGTAGTCAAGCCGGAGCAGCGAGACTCTCCCAGATGAAGTGATATTGAAGAGGCCTGATCCCAGTTGCAGGGTCTGATCCTGGAGCTGAACCAAAAAAACAATTTTAAATAATATGGGGGCGGGGGGTAAACGTCTTCAAAACATTCAGAGGAAGTCTGTATTGTTAAAATAAAACAATCGTAGATTTTCAAGGTTTTTTGCACTGAAATAAACTGAAGCAAATAAAAAACAGTTATAAAGGGCACTTCGGAGCAATGAGTCATTTGAATATGAACTGGATGTTAGGCAACACCGTTGAATCCATGCTGAGTTCTCCGGGGTGACCGCGCATCGAGGTTATGTCAGAGAAGGCCCATGTCCTTCGGAGGTTCTGAGGTCTGCAGGGTGAAAGGTTAGAGTGTCTGCAGAAGTCATGTGGAGAGACCAGAATGCGCCGGGCCAGCAGTGGCAGTCGCAGAATCCGGGTGAAGGGACGCGACAGCGGTTTGTGGTGCGGTTTTCGCACTTCTCTCTAAGTGTGAAACTTTCTAAATAAAATGTTGGGGGAGACTGAGGATTTCGGGGCGCTGCACTAGGGGAGCTACAGAGAGGCACCCAGAGAACCTTCTGGACTGATGTGCGTATCTTGATCTGAGCGGTTTCACAACTGTGTTTGTCAA
This sequence comes from Tupaia belangeri chinensis, assembly GCF_000334495.1. Lineage (NCBI taxonomy): Eukaryota > Metazoa > Chordata > Mammalia > Scandentia > Tupaiidae > Tupaia > Tupaia belangeri. The sequence continues at coordinate 1,545,589 of NW_006159507.1, forward strand.
AGTTCACAGACCTGTACCAGAAAAAGTGTACTCTGTGTAAATTATATACCCATAAAAGGGATTTGGAAAAACAACAACAACAACAACAGTTCAGGGAGACAAAGAACGGGCATGGCCCACGCGCTCGCACACACGCTCACACACGCGGACTGGAAAGACGGGGGTCCTGCCTGAGCCAGCCTCACCTGGACCTGTCCTGGAGGCTTCACAGCACAGAGAGGCTGCCCTCCAGGTTCCAGGACCCCCAGCCCAGCCTGGGGCACTTCCTCCTGACCCTCTCTGGCCTGAATCCAGGGCCTAGAAGTTTCCAGGAGAGACACATGACTGACTTCCTTGTACCCTAGAGAAAGCAGGCCTGGGCCCCTCCCGGGGCATCTGCAGCCCCAGCAGACAGGGTGAGCAGGCACATCCACCATGGCTCGGCCCACCCACCACCCAGGGCTCACAGCAGGGCTTCAGGGGCCCAGGGGAGGGAAGCCACTTGCCCAAGTCCCAGAAAGTCAGACAGCTCTGTCTGAGGTCGCTCATTCTCAAACGAAAGCTTCCAGCCCGGATGGTCCCACCCGATGGCCCCGTTTCCCGGGTAGGAAGGCCAAGGCCAACGTCTGTGTCCGAGCACAGACCTGCGATGTCTCCAACCCCCGACGGCCGCTGCCCCCTATCTCGTGTGGTTCTCACCGGCTCATGGTGAGCGTGGGGGTGGGATGAAGCCTTCATTCCCTGCTGTCGTCCTCTGCCATCCCTGCTGTCCCCTCCCAAACCTCCTTCACTCCCACCCCATGGGGCAGAGGACTAGATGCAGAGGGCAAAAGGGGGGTCCCACGCTCGCCCCCCATCGCCCGGGGGAGGGCCCACATGGCACAGGGCCATGGATTCTGCCCAGCCCACGAAACTCACCTCACCCAGAACCTGTTTCAACTCCTCCAGCGCTCCTTGGCAGCCAGGAACCTCATTAATGATGCCAGCGCCTCCCACACACCGCCCGGAGAAGGGGAGAGGGCGCACCAACAATGGAGCTCTGTGGCCCGCCCGGCCACGCCTGCCCAGGGACCCCAGCCCTAGGTGGGCATCGAGGAGGCCCGGAGCCCATGCCAGCTCAGGCCAGGAGCAGTCCTCGCTGAGAGATGAGGCCTGGCCCCACCACCCGTCCCTGGGCAGGCCACATAGGCCCGGAGGTTGTTCAGCCTCCTTAATTAACCGGCAATGATTAAGAGGCCACCTTGGAAGGCCCCCAGGGCTTCAGAGAGGGCTGGGGGCCTGAAATCGGGGGTGGGGTGGGGGGGCGGCAGGGATGCCCTGGTCAGGATAGCCTCAAAGGCTCTCTCCACATGCAACTGGGAAGGGGCCTCACTTGTTCGTCCCAGTTCCCTCTCCAGAGAGCCTTGGGCACAACGTCCCCTCCTCTGGCATCGGCTGTGTGGCACTGGGAAAGTGGCCTCACCTCTCTGTGCCTCGGTTTCCACCGGGAGGAAGGGCAGGGTGGCGGCGAGACTTGATTAATGACTGTTTGTGAGACGGTCCTGGAGATGCCGCTGATAACAGGCCCGGCTATTATTCTGGGAAGGCACCAAGGAGTGTCTGAGCCCGTAATTACCAAGAGGATGAAAACAGCGAGGAACAGGGAACCGGGAGGCCTCGCCCGGCCCCGCGCTGCCCCCACGCAGCCCTTCTGCCCTGGCAGGGGCCCCTCCTCACTGAGGGAGACCCAGGACAGGAGGCCTCCGACCGGTCTGGGCCCCGAGCCTGCTGATCCTCCTCCGGGGACCAAACGTCTCACCCTGCTCCCTTCTCCCTGCCTGCCTCGCTCACGCCCTTCCGGCCTTCGTTTATTCTGCAAAGGCTCCTTGAGCACCTGCTCTGCGGCGGGCAGTGGGGCACAGCAGGGCCGGGGCAGGCAGGGCTTCCGCCTGCAGCTGAAGCCCCCAGATGCTAAAGAAACAGGAAAAAGGCGTCGAGGGGGCAGAATAATTTTCTTAGCAGGCTGATGTGCTAGGGAAGAACTGGGGGCCTTTAGCTCAGTGCTCAGAGAGGGCCACACTGAAGGGTGAGGTGACATTGGGGTTAAGAGTCAAATCGTGTGATAGAGCGGCCTTGAGAAGAAGGCTCCAGACTGTGGGAACAGCGTGTGCAAAGGTCCTGGGGCGGGAAACCAGTAGGTTGGAGGAGGCTGGAGCAGAGGCCAGAGGGAGAGCAGTGGGAGGTGAGGTCTGCGGGCAGGGTGTGGTGGCGCGAGATGCTGTGAGTTAATGAGTCGAGTTGAGGGGCCAGATGGTAGCTCAGTGATAACACACGGCAATCTGCGAGGATGACCCACGTGGGAAGGTTCTGGGTTCGAGTCTGGAGACCTCCCTGAGTACCCCGTGCTTATGTGCAGGCCCATGACCCAGGCTGGCGGAAGCCGAGGTGGATGGTGGCAGGAGGCCCTGACCGAGACGCCCCCTCTCCCTCATGGAATAAATTTACATTTAGATGTATTGAGTTGTCGGGGCCAGCAGGTGATGTGGAGGTTAAGACATTGGGTCCCATGTGGCCAGGTACGTGGTTCAAGAATCACGTCGGACGAATGTGTGCGCGTGCCCACACCCCAGAAGAGAATGCAGTAGAAGGGATGGTGGTGTGGCCATGCTCCCTGGGGGTAATTTCTCCTTTCCCTCTCTCTGTATCTCTCTGTCTCTCTCCAGTGAGCGCACACATCCTACAGCAAAAGGAAAATAAATCTAAAATAAAACTGTGCTGAGCTGCGTAGACACGGGAGGAGGTGAGGCGAGGGGACGGGCGGGCTGACGGAGCTGCACTGGGGTGGGTGGGACCGGGGCGAGTTGAGCTGAGGTGAGTGAGGCTGAGTTGAACTGAGGGGAGCAGGGTGGGGGGAGGTCGAGGTTGTTCACGTCGAGCTGACGGGAGTTTCAAACCGAACCGTGTCCTGTCAAGCCGGGTGCATCAGGGCCTCGGTTGACCTCACAGAGCCGACCTATGAGCATCCTAGCTGGCCCAGGCGAGCCGGGTTAACTGAGCTGACACAAATTGAATACAAGGGAGTTGAGTTTTGTTGAGTTGAGTCGAATCAAATTAAAATCCCCAACAGAGCCCGATGCCACCTTCACCCCAGCCTCAGTCAGCCCCCAATTGTGGGCACATTCATGTCTGTGTACTCAGGGAGATCTCCAGACACGAACCCAGAATCTTCCCATGCGGGTCAGCCGTTCAGAATGCCTCGTCTTTCTGCTATACCGCTGGCCAGACTTACAGCGAGTTTTAAAGTGAGTTGAGGACCAGCAGATGGTGTAATGGTTACTGGACTCCCACGTCATCGACCGCAGTTCAAGTCCTGGGCCTGGTGGTCTAAAACTCACACCAGGAGCGTGTGCGTGAATGCCCAAGGTCCTGAGAGAAGAATGGAGGAGAAGGGATTGTGGCATGGCCATCTCCCCTGGAGGGAGGGGGGTGATTTCTCGCTTTGTCTCTCTGTCTCTCTAGCAAACACATGTACCCTATAGCAAAAATCTCTCTGAAAAAAAAAAAGTGAGTTGAATCGAGCTGAGTTAAGTCAGTGTTCCTCGGGGTTTTTTTTTTTTTAATAATCGGTGTGGACGCTTTCCCATGTCCTCCTCTGCAATGTTAGTAGCACAGATTCGCTGCATACCTTACCTTTGCTCTATACATAAAGACACCGAGAGCGTCCCCACAAGAACCAGCTCCCCCTGCCCAGGGGTGCCCTTGCCCACCTCCCCACCCCACTGCCCTAGAGAACACCTGAGGCCAGGAGAGCTGCACGTGCTGGAAGGGGTCTGCCTCATCTCCCTGGAGGAGGGGATCTCTGGCATGGACTGGGGCCGTCGCACGGTGAGGCCGAGGCCAGGCCGAGTTCGGGTCAAAGCTGGCCCATCACCCCTGTCCCAGCCCCATTCCTCCCCTGTGGAGCAGAGGCATAGACCAGGAGGAGCCACAGACACAGGCCGGACGCAAGCCTGAGCTCAGGAGCTGCGTTTAGCTGAGCCATGTGGCTGGGGCTGAGGAAGAGAGGTGGAAGATGAGACCTGCAGGGCTCCACCGTGTCCTCCCCGTTAACTTCGAGGGATGACAGGAGTTTGAGTCTTATCCTACAGACCGTGGGAACCATGGGAGGATTCTGAGCAGGGGAGGGACAATGACCGCATGGATGGAGGCCCCTGCATGGAGCAAGAACGACTCCACACAGCCAGGGCGCCTGTCTGATTGGCCGAGCGGAGACACGTGTCCTTGCTCTAGCTGCAAGAGAAGCAGAATATAAGGCTCACGGTCCCAGCCTCCTCTGTGGGGGCGAACAGTCGCCTCCTAAACCCGGGAACTCCCCCACCCAGGGAGGAGGCCCAGCCTGGACAGCTGGGCAAATGCTCAAAGTGCTCAGTAATAACACAGAGAACTGCGCAGAGCACAGGGCTGGGTGGGTGGCAGGGAAGAGGCTCAGGCTAGGCCTGGTGGGGGCCTCCCAAGCCAGAGACACCAAGCAGGCCCCACACAGGCAAAGGCACCCTGGCTCCCAGTCTGGGTGGGGCCCCAGACACAGCTGGGTGGAGGACTCGGGCAGGACTGCCGCCTTCACTGAAGGAGCTGCCTGCTTGCTTCACCCATGAAAACGAGGCTCCAGCAGCTCCCGCAGCACCTCTTGAGGGCCCGTGAGACACCCCAATCCACCCATGCACCCAGAGAGCCCCCTTTCAGAAAGACAGGCTCTAGAGCAAGCAAACCCAGGAACCCACCTCCGGCTGGTGTCTGCCTCGCTAAGCCTCAGTTTCCCCACCATGGAAGGGGTAGAACCAACCCACCCCAAAGGAAAGGAAGTTGCATGTCCACCCGGGGGATCCCACGGCCTCACGTTGGTTGTCATGGGCACACGGCATCCCGATTTCACTCCCACCGACCACGCATCTGCTACACGCAAAGCACCAGATCAGACGCTTTGCACCTGGGGCCCGTTTAATCCCCACAGCAGCCCGGGGCACTCAGACCCGGAGCTCCCTGACACCTCACCATGCTCTTAGCAGCCCAATGGAAGCCAACCTCCGCTTGCCGAGTGCCTGCCGGGCACTGTGCTGGGCACTTTACGTGGATTCACACGCTTCATCCTCACAACCATCCCTGTGCCAGGAGAGGGCACCAAGGCTCAGGGGGCTTGGGTGATAACACAGAGAAAACTGGAAAATTGAGATTTGCACCCTGGCTGGTCTGGAGCTAAAACCCCGGTTCTTTCCACACTGCGGATGGCAAGAATGCATACGATAGCACCATGTTCTGAGCACGGGCTGGGTGCTGGCCCTGCTCCGCACTCTATCTGCAGCATGTCATTCGTTGCCACCACGCCCTGTGAAGGGAATACTAATGTTATCATCTCCATCTTCCAAATGAGGAAACTGAGGCTCAGAGAGGGACGTGAACTTGACCAAGTTCACACAGCGGGAAAGGGGCTGAGCTGAGACTGAAGCCCAGCCAACCCCAGAACCCACACCCTCCACCACCCCTCCACATGCCTGACTGCAGACACACCTCCTCTGGGAAGCCCTCCAAGATCCACTCCCACCTTTACCAGCCCTGTACCCACGAGTGCACGTCCCCCTCGCACTCAGCTGGGATTTTCTGCATATGAGCTTGCTACGGGCTGCAAACACTGGCTCTCAAGGGTTTTTGTAGCCAAGTCCCCTACAGGGGGCCCTGCACCAGCCAGAGCCCCATCCACGCATGACAACTGTTAACCCTTCAACCATGGCCCTGTCTCCAGCCCGGGCCTCATGCCTGATGACCTCAGCCCATGTGGTAAGGGTGGGAGGGATGGGGAAGCAGTGGCGACAGTTCTGTGGGATGGGGGGTCCGCCCTACCGCTTGTCTGCTCCCCAAGGGGCACTTTGGCAATCAGAAAAAGCAGTGGTTTTACCAAGAAAAGGAGGAAGAAAACACAGGCAGAGGGAATCGCAGCATGGGTGAATCAACACCAAGTGGGCGGGTGGGGCCTGGAGACCCCAGGAGCACACGGTGGGTGAGCAGCCCAGGAGGGGGCCGATGGCAGAAGGACCTGGGAAGGACCTCCGTGTTGAAAGGAGGGAAGCACATGTTTTGGGCATCTCTGTGCCAACTCAGCTGCCCCCAGCTCCACCCGGCAGCCCTGCAAGGCCGGTATCCGCATCCCCTTCTAATGGAGCAAGACATTGAGGCTCAGAAAAGCTAAGTGACTTGCCCGAGGTCACACAGCATCTAAGTGATTTAACGGGCACCGGAACCAAGGTCTACAGCTCAGGAAAGCGGTAAAAAGCACAGACGTTACAGTCAGACCGGACTTCAGTCCCGGCTCCTGTACTTGAAACCTCATGACCTTGGGCATGCCCCTGCTCCCTGGGCTTCAGTGTCTCATCTGCACAATAGACACAGCAACATGCCAACCCCACAGGCGGCAGGGCGAGTCTCTGAGCTGGCGCAGAGATTGTCTCTAGTAAGAGAGAGGTCTTGTGGGGCTGCTAGTGAGGGCCCTGCTTGCATGCCCCCATCGCCAGGGAGCTCAGTTCCTTACAGGAGAGACGAGGTCCCCACTGTAACAGGGCCGATGGGCCCTGAGAGGAGCCAGACATTAAACACAGAAAGCTTTATGGAACACATCTACCGGACACTCGCTTGTTTAGGAAACATGAATACAAGCGTCCAAACAGAATACCTAGGGTATATTTTTTCTGATGGTCCATTTTAAAAAGGACACCATTGGATAAATCAGATGACGTTCCTTCCCCGCTTGAAACCCTCCATGGCTCCCACTGTCTTCAGGGTCAAATCTGAACACCTTAGCACAGTCACACCACCACAGAGACGGCGTGGTCCAGGTCTTGCACACCCATCTGACCGTGCCCACTCTGTTCCAGCCACGTGATTCTCCTCACCGTTCCTCGGACATGCCAACATCTTCTAGTGCTCAGGGCCACCCCACGCATGCGGTTCCCTCCACCTGAAGCTCTTCCTCTCTCTCTCCACCTGGCCAAGACGTCCTCAGGACAGTCACGCCTGGACCCCGCATGCCTCTCAGCGTGGCTCAGTTGGCTTCCTTCCCTGGGTCCTGCGAAAATCCACGCAAAACGGAAAGAAAAATCGCCAGGAAAGAGCATGAATCACTTGTTTACAGGCGCTAATTAATTACTAAGCTCGAAAACTTGATTTCCATTCTTCTTTTTTTCCCCTCTCTGCCCTTTGAGAATGTTTGGAATCCACATTGTTTCCCAATGCAAAAGTATGTCAGGTTTATTTTTAGCAAATGCACATGATGGCTGGGACTGTTATTCATCCCCCACGTCAGTGAGGAGCCGGCCCCAAAGTGTGCGGGTTGCTGGATGCTCTTCAGAGGTACCTCCTGGAAGGCCAGCTGCTCTGCAATGGCCCACGGAGCTCCCCGAGGCCCAGGCTGGCTCCCTCTCCTGCTGAGGGGCTCGGCATAGGGGCTCCAGGCTGCATTTTCTCCTCCAGGCCAGGGGCAGCACTGTGGAGGGGCGGGTAAAGGAAGAGCAATTCCTCCCAGGCTGGCTGAGCAAAGGCCTTTTCCTAGACTAGCCAGTGCCCGGCTTTGGTACTTCAACAGTTTGACCCTCTGCTGGTGCACCTGGGATTTGCCTCAGATGGGCAAGTCCTCATGCTCTGTCTAGTGGGTACCACTCGGCCTTCTCTGCTCACCTCCCATCCCCAACCTTCTCACTCCTACCCTGCACCCCCAATCTGCCCAGCCGCTGGCCCTATGGCTCTCCAGAGCCCAGGCTGGGCATCCTTCTTGTAGGAACACTTGCCCGTAGCTTCCTTCCAAGATGGCTGCCTCCAGCCCCCTCGGACCTTGTAGAACCTGTTCTCTGTCCTGGATGAGGCCCAGCAGCTACGAGGAATCTGCTCCCCACTACCTCAAGGGGATCAGAAAGGGTCCGTCTCTAACAGATCCTGCTTCCGGCAACTAAGATAACGATACGGCTGTGGAGTAGGGACTGTGTCTGCACGGTCTCTGTGTCCCCAGTGCGTGGCCCAGAGAAGGTGCTCAGTGAAGATCTGCTGATGGCTACTCCCTGAGATCCAGGCTCGCTGTGCAATGTCACTTAAGTCACGTGCCTCTCTGGGCCTCTGTTCCCCTCTTACAAATGATCTCTAAGTCCCAGAGCAGGAGTTGCAAACACAACTGCCTACAGGTGCCAGGCAGGGGCATCAAAGTGAGACAGGGGAGAGGCAATCGTGACTATGTCCCATCTAGGGACGGCCACGCCTGGCCTAGCACCCAGGACTGTGAGCCCAGAGTTCCTGCATCTTCTCGTTTCTCAGAAGCCAGAAATCTGGATGACCGTATACAGTGTGCTCTTTTCCAGTGTTGGCTTCAGCGTTGGCGATTCATTTGAACGTTCAACAAAAGTACACACGGGCCAAATGCAGCGTGTCTCAGGCCAGCCCAGCCCACAGGCCTCCAGTTTGAGCCCTGGGTGTTGGCATCTGTGGCTCACCAGGCCTCGAAGCTGGCCTGTCCCACCCAGACCTGGGACAGGGGGGTTGGGACGGAGAAGGTAGCTCAAACCTCGCCCCGTGTGGGAGTAGCTATTATCCCGGCTTAGAGCAGGGCCGGGCCGGACTCGCCGGGGCTGCGCCGTGGGCACGGCCTGCGGAACTTTGCCTCCACTTAATTAAGGAAGCCGATAATAATCTAGGCGGAGCATAGAGATAGGTCGGGAATGAGTTAGCACACCGCGGCCGGCTGATTGTATCTATTGTAGAAGCTCAGATGTAATATCAGATTAGTCCCCCGTGCGCCTATTATAACCGCGCGTCATTGTGCTCCGTGTTATAATTAGGGCCGAGCGCCCCCTTCTCTTCCTGACTTCGCAGGTCCAGGCACAGCGTCTCCTCCTCTTAACTCCCTCCTGGCCGGGATGGGCCCTGCAGACAAGCACCCGGCGCTGCGAGGCTTCATCAGGCCACTGAGCACACACACAGGTGCTGGCCCCTGCAGGGGACAGCAGTGCCACCAAGGCAGAGAAGGCCCTGTACTCGGAGCTCTTGGTCTGCCGAGAGGGTCGTCACGAATATGCAAACAGAACCAGCTGAGGTTGTGGGAAGCAAGGGCAGGGCCGGGCAGAGACCTGGGTCCCCACAGGAAGCCTGGAGGAGGCTGAATGCGTTCTGGACACCATCCTCAAGCCATGGCCCGGGAGAGACGGGCAGTTGTGACGCTGCCTGGGGCGTGATCGGGCCGTCGGCCGCCTCCTGCCTGCCCATTCACTGTTCGGCAAGTCACCACGCTGAGTGCCCAGGAAGCCTCAGGAACACAATAGGCAGCAGTCCCTGGCTGAAGAAGGTGACATTCCAGGGAGGCAGGCAGACCTCACACAAATAAACAAACTGCAATAATGACAGCAAGTCGGAAGGCAAGATGAAAGGACTGGGGTGATGGTGGAAGTGACCCCTCAGCAGGCAGCCGAAGAAGGCTTTTTGAGACGTGACACTAAGGTGGATGTCTGCATAAAGTGGCCAGTTGGGCCTTGTGAAAGAGCTGGGAAGAGTGTTCTGGGCAGCAGGAACAGAAGTGCAAAGTGCCTGGTGTGTTGGAGGAAGAGCCCAGTGTGGCTGGAGCAGGGGGAGTGAGGGAGAGAGAATGGGGCTGAGGTCAGGATGGTCCTGGAGCCAGACCAAGCAGGGCCCTGCAGCTCTTTTTTTCCCCTGTTTATTTCATTTTATTTATTGTTATTATTATTGTTATTTTTAAAATTTGGTACAGGGCACGTGTGCTCACCAATGAGAAAAAGAAAGTGAGAAGGCAAACCTCCAGGTCCAGGATTCGAACCTTACCCAGCCAAATGGGAATCTGGCACCTTAACCACCATGCCACCTGCTGGCCCCAACCCAGTAACTCTTAAAATGACTTTGAGTTTTGCTTAAAGGGGGGGGTCATGGAAGGGACAGAAGGGTTGGGTTCTGCCAGGATCTCTTTGGCTGAGTGTGGAGAGTAGGGAGTGAAGGGGGAGTGCCAAGACCAGCAGGGAGGTGCCTGGAATAGTCCAGGTGGGGCAAGACGGTGGCCTTGAATCCAGATGTGGACGTGGAGGGGCACAGTTGGCTGGGTTCTGGATATTTTACCAGGACAGCCGACAGGATTTCCTGACCAGTTATGGGGTACAGGGCAGGAGTTGGACCAAAGGGCACCTTCAAAGAGCGAGCTGGTTCTCCTGAGTGTGGGAAGCCGTGTGGGCCAGTGCTGGGACTGTCCTCTGCCTGTTCCCTGAAAGTCCCCTCTGACCCCAACCCATCCTGTCTCAAGCCATGGAGGGAGAGTGAGGACTCGGCCCCACCCAGGCCTCCTGGCAGGAAAGGGGCACCCAGGCCTGCCCGCAGGATGACACAACACTTAATAATTTCCCCGCTGAGTTTTGCAATGGGCACCCTTTATCGACAGGCAAAGGGAGAAGGATTTTGCAACTGCCCCAACGGGTGATCGCAGTTGATACCAGGCCAGAGGGGTATCAGGCCCGGCCACGGGCAGCGTCTTAATCCACAGGGAGTACATCTTGAACAGGCCATTGAGGCTGAGCCACTGTGGGTGGCACAGAGGACCTTCGAGCCCACGGGTTCAAATCTCGGCTCCCCCCAGTGACTGGTGACCTTGGGCAAGTCCCTTCCCCTCCCTGGACTACAGTTCTTTCTCTGCAAAAAGGGGAGGAGTTAAAGAAATTATCTAAAATTACTTAAAATGGGTCGGCATCCTGGCTAAGTGCATGGAGGGCCTCCTGGAGTCCCTGGCCCTGTGCTGACTGTCTTCTGAGCACTGTCTCATTTAACCCCACGCCGACCCTTAAACTGTGTTTTTTTCATTTTACGAATGGGGGACTGAGGCTCAAAAGAGGAAGTGGCTGTCCAGGTCACCTAGATGCCAGGGCAGAGCAAGGACTTGGGCCCTGACCTGCCCTGCTTGTCATCTGGAAAATGAGAGTGACTCTGGACGGGAATCGAGCAGCCCTGGGGGTGCTGGGCACCTGGGGCAGTGGGAACCACAGCCCTTGTCTCCACGGGAACCATGGTGACCACCCGCGAGCTCAGGGTAGCACCCCCAGCCCTGTGGGCAGGGACAGGACTCGGGCTTTAGAGTCACACTCCATGGCCCAGTCCCTCCTCCACCTCTCTGCCCTGATCCTGTGCAGCGCCCCAATCACTGGGGCAACAGCTCCCACCCACTTGCCAGGCCATTTACAGGTGTCAGGAGGCCACAGGCCACGATGACCACGGGACAGACCTGGAAGTGGTCCTTTAGCCCGCACTTTCAAAAGGAGGAACCATGCCCTATGGCAAAAAAATAAGGAAAAATATAAATAAAGAAGGAAGCCAAGGGCCAGGGGGGAAGGACTCGCCCAGGACTAGGAAGGGAACAGGGCGAGCTTCCCACAGAGGGGCGCCCTCCTGATGGCCAAGCCTTCCTGCAAAGTCCCTCTGCCTCCCTCCCACTCTGCATCCCCCCTCTGTCTTTCCTTGTGCCTCTCAGACCATGTCTCCCCACCTCTGCTCTGTGGCTCTCAGTCCCACTGTCACCACCACCTCTGGCCCAAGCTGCCTCCCCAAGCTCACCCTCTGGGCCTATCCACCTCCGTCCATTTCACTTTGTAAATATTTACTGAGGCGAAGGTGTCTGGCCGCCCAGTCTGCTTGAAACTCTCACTGGCCCCACCTCCCCTCTCACCGGCCCTACCTCCCCGCACATCCACCACCCGAGGGCTCCCCAAGGAGAAGATGGGGGTCCACAGCCCCAGGGACACTCGAAATGCCCCCATCAGGGTCTATGAGTCATGGCCAGGCCTGGCCCCAGCCGACTTCCCCCTCACTGGGCGAGAATGGGCTCTACCCACAGTGCCCCAGGGGAAAACATTGAGTGGCCCAAGGCAAACGTGGCTCTCCCTCTCCTCGCAGTGGTTGACTGAGGCTGGACTGGTAGTGTAGCTGTGGCCAGTGAGCTGGGGAGCCTGCCAAGGGGCTTCTTAGAACAGTTCCTTCATTCTTAAGAGCACATGTGAGGGCCTTCTACCTTGGCTATGGCTGTGTGGAGAAGAGATGGCAGGAGCTTCGGCAGCTCCCTTGGAGCTACGAGGAACTGGTCTAGGTGGAAATGGCAGAATGACGAAACAGGAATAACCCGGGGTCTTCTGACGCCCACTCCAACCTCCAACTCCCCCAGCTGGTACTCACCCAGCCAACAAATGGTACTGGGCACCTGCTGTGTGCCATGCTCTGTGACAGACACCGAGCGCCCAGCAGGGATCGGGGTAGACACGACATCACCTCACATTCTGGGGTGGACTGGTAATCATCAGAGCAAGTGGAACAATGAGACCAGGAGAGACCCACGGAGAGGAAGCTGAAGACGGGGTCAGGGAAGGCTTCCCTGGGGTTGGGTCAGGCCGGGGTGCCCAGAAGCAGAGCCTGAGACAGGGACTGGAATGATTCACTGAGGACAGGCTTTTCTAGGGCAGGGGAGAAAGCTGCGTGACAGGCAGGGAAGGGACTCAGCTGAAGCCTGTCCCGGTCTGAGCCACGGGGAGCCTGGAACGCACTGCACCCATGAAGCAGGAGGGCTGAGCTCCTGTACCCTGGGCTCATCACTCACCGGCTGTGTCCACGCCGATGCTGGGGAAGAAGGCCTCCTAGTGGGGCAGCGTTTGATCAGGGGGCAGTTCTCCAGGAGGGGCTCCCAGCAGTGCACAGGTGCAGGGCCCCGCAAGAAGCACATGATGGGCCACCCCAGCACCCATCTCGGGAGTTCCCCTGCCCCCAGATCTGGGCATGGACTAGTGCCGAGGAGAAAGGAGAGCAGTCGGGAACAGAAGCAGCATGTGCAGCGGCCCTGAGGACACCAAGGCAGCCCGAGCAGGGGGAGCGAGAGAGAGGCAGGGATGGAGCCTGGAGGTCACGCAGGCCCCGCAGGTCCCACTAAGAGTCTGTGGAGCAGGGGCGATCTGACCCGGCTCTCTGACCGAGCTCGTGCTGTGCGGCTGTCTGGCAGCTGCAGAGCAGAGGGGGCTGAGCCGAGCAGGGGGCGGCTGAGGCTATGGCACTCCTGCAAATAGGCGAGCCACTAGACATGAACGGAGAGGGGGAGCCCTGCAGAGGCACCCCTCGGGAGGCAGAGGCAGCCTTCGGGAGGTGATAGCAGCCAGCGCTCATCGATTGCTTCCCGGACGCCCCAGAAAACACCTACGTCAGCATGCCCTTGTGAAGCAGACTCGTGGTATCTTTGCTTCACAATGAAGAAATTGAGGCACGGAGACCCCCTTTGGCAACACTTTCTGCACCTCCACGAGGACACTTCCACCCAGCCACAGTGGGCCCAGGACACTCACTCAGGCAGCTCAGTCCAGCTGCCTCCTTCTGCCCCAGCTGGGGACACATGGAAGCCTGTCCCATCTCAGCCTCCCTGGGAAGTCACTGCTGCTGTTGTCCCAAGGACTCCATTTCTACACAGTTCTTCACCCTCACTGTGGGGCAGGACCCCGGCCCCCGACCCTGTACGACCTGGAGACCCGCAGAGGGACAGGCACTTAGCCGAGGCCACCCAGCAGGGCCTGGCACAAGCATCCGCATCTTAGGCCTGTGCTGTTATCTGCAGCCAGAGGCCAGAGGCCAGGGAGCACCCAGAGTCCCTGATCCTGGGGCCTGTGGTCCCAGCCCCCACAAGGACAGGTGGCCACACCCAGCCGGGAGATAACACCACCAGATCCTGGCCTGTGAGTCTTTACAGGACCACGGCCAGGGCCGCGCTATGGAGACGGTGGAGTCTGAAGCCTGGAAGGCAGGACACTGTGGGGCTGGGCAGGGAATGGGGAGGGGCACCCTGGGGTCAGTGAGGCCCCTTCCTAAGAGGGATTCATGTTGGGAAAACGTTCTGGCCCCTTCCTTGCCAGTCTGTGCCTGGCGGAACGTCCACTGGGTGTCAGGTCCCACAGGCAGCCTGGGTGCCCCAGCCCCGAGCTGACACACCCATGGAGGAGGCGGGCATCGGAGGAGGGCCATTCTGTCACAGAGAACTAGAGTGCCAGGCAGGAGAAGGACAGAACTGGAGACAGGCGTGTCCAGGGGCTCCCCAGTGAGCGGAGACCCCCAGGATGCATGGATCCCATGCGGGAGGGGGTGTCGTGTACCATATACGCAAAGGTCTTGAGCTGGGCTGCTTTGGAATGGCCAAGAAATCAGAATAAACCGTGGGGAGGCCGACAGGAAGAGGGAGGAGAAAGGGCAGGCACAGGCTCCCCTAGGTGGAGGTGAGGAGCTGGGATTTTAGCGTGAAGACCATGGAGCGTCAAGGCTTGGCCAGGGTTGGGATGGACGAGGTCAGCGTGCAGTACGGTGGCGCACTTCAGCTGCTGCAAAGACCTGGAGGGGCCTGAGCTATCTCCAAGGGGCCAGGCGCCAGATCCCATCCCTGTCCTGAAATTCAGGGTTCCAGAGCCCGCGGGTCTGCTCGGCCAGGCCCAGGGGTGCCCTCCCCCCTCCCCGGACCTCCTAGGGAACATTCCAGGCTGCCATTATCTCCTGGCTCTGAGCACTAATTAGCTCCGTTTCACTCCAGGCCTTCCGGGCTCTGCTCCCGGAGGACCCCTGGGGAGGCAGCCACCAGGTCCCCTTCCCCCCGAGGGCTGGAGAGGCTAGACACCCAGTCCATGCGCTGACTCCTAGGACAACTCAGACCGCAGCAGGAACCAGGGTGTGGAGAAGAGCCTGAGTGATGCTGCAGGCACCTGTGCCCCACCCTGTTCCCAGTGGGCGCTCGGACACACCCCCACCCCAGCCTCTGTCCCTGCCTCCTTTTTCTCTCTGTCCCTGCCTCTCTCCAGCTCCCTCTCTTCTTCTCTCCTTCCCTATCTCCCCCTCTCTCCCTCTCTCTCTCTCCCTCTCTTTCTCTCTCCCTCTCCCTCTCTCTCTGGCAAGCACCCTATAGCCAAAAAAGAGAGAGAGAGAGAGAATTTGTACCACAAAATTTCCCAAAAAGAGTATTTTAGAAAGCTGCGTCTGGGGCCAGCAGGTAGCATGGTGGCTAAGATGCTAGACACCCATGTGGCTGACTGCGATTCCGCGCGTCTGCTCGGCCAGGCCCAGGGGTGCCCTCCCCCCTCCCCGGACCTCCTAGGGAACATTCCAGGCTGCCATTATCTCCTGGCTCTGAGCACTAATTAGCTCCGTTTCACTCCAGGCCTTCCGGGCTCTGCTCCCGGAGGACCCCTGGGGAGGCAGCCACCAGGTCCCCTTCCCCCCGAGGGCTGGAGAGGCTAGACACCCAGTCCATGCGCTGACTCCTAGGACAACTCAGACCGCAGCAGGAACCAGGGTGTGGAGAAGAGCCTGAGTGATGCTGCAGGCACCTGTGCCCCACCCTGTTCCCAGTGGGCGCTCGGACACACCCCCACCCCAGCCTCTGTCCCTGCCTCCTTTTTCTCTCTGTCCCTGCCTCTCTCCAGCTCCCTCTCTTCTTCTCTCCTTCCCTATCTCCCCCTCTCTCCCTCTCTCTCTCTCCCTCTCTTTCTCTCTCCCTCTCCCTCTCTCTCCCTGCCATTGCCACTCTCTCTCCTTCTCACTCTGTCTCTCTCCCTTTCTCTTTCTCTTTGTCTCTCCCTCTGTCTCTGACGCTTCACCCCCAACCCAGGCTCAGTGTCCCGCTGTTCTCTCCTTTCAGTCTCCACCCTGAAGTGGGATGGGGGATGCTCTCTGGCCACAGCCCCTTTGTGGAGTGGGGGGACGAGTGCCTCAGCAGCTCCAGGCAGGGGAGTGAGGGCCGGGCCTGCACAGGCTGCTCCGAACCTGCCGGTTTTTCCAGCTCAGCCCTGCCCTGGACTGGGCCGCCCCCTCCCCGGGGACCCACCCTCCCGGGGCCAAGCGGGGCTCTGGAAGGCGAGGCCTGACCAGGAGCCTCCTGGCAAACAGAAGCCAAAGTAGCAACGGGTTGCCTGGGTCTCAAGCTGGAAGCAAGATGGCCGCACTTGCACATGGGGAAGCCGAGGCTCAGAGAGCACCTGCCACTGGCTCAGCGGCAGACAGCTAATCACAGGCAGAATTTGAACCCGAGACTCCAGCAGGCATTCAGTACCGGCAGCCTCCCGCCTGCCTCAGCTCCCGTTTCCCTCCCGAGGCCGCCTGGGCTTGGGCTTGGGCTTGGTCTCGCGCATGCCCTTTCAGGACTGTCGGTGACACGGCTCTTCCTTCGTGGGTGTGCTCTAGTGGTGAAGACGCGACGGGCACGGCCTGCTTCTGCACGCTATCTCGGCCATCGCTGCTCATCGGGGCCTTCTTCCTTGCCGCCAGCGCCTGCCGGGTCCCCAGGCAGCAGGCCAGCCCCGGCACACGCAGCCAGCCCGCCGGGCCATGCCCAGAGGACATTGTGGTTGTTCCCATTCTTTATCAAACAGAAGATGTTGCAGCAATCTCCGCTCTCTGTACACGAGCGCACACACACTCATACACACACATACACACACATGGGTTGACCGAGGAGGAGTCCAAGCCAGGAACGGCTCGGAATCCCAGCGGCAGGCTCTGGCCCGCTCCAAACCACTAGGAGCAGGCGCTTCACTGGAGGGACCCCGGACTGCATTTTTAACGAACACCCCGGGAAAGAGGGGCTCAGAGCAAGGCACTGCAACAAAAGCCCCTGCCCCATCTCCTCCACAGCCTCCTTTCACTCCATTCGTGAGGCCTCAGGAAAATCTGAGAGGGCATGAAATGGGATCTAGCCAGTAAAATAAAAGCATTACTAGATGGAGAGATGGAGGCAAAGAGGACACCCCAAGACCTCACAGGCCTTGCACTAATATGGAGCAAGACTGGATTTGAACCCACATGTCCTAACTCTTGGGCCAGGAGTTTTTTGTGACACCCCACCCACCCTGGTCTGGTCTTCTGTTCGTTATTGCTTGGCTCACCCACCCACCTATCCCTCCACCACCATCCCTAGCCATTCGACGCCCATTCATCTGTCTGTCCATCTCTCTGTCCGCAGGTACAACTGTCCCTCTTCCATTCTCCATCCAGTATTCACTGCGCACCTACTATGTGCCACCGGCCATTCTCACTGCCAGGGGCACGGCCATCCAGGCACAGACCCGTTTCCAGCCCGGGAGCTCAGGAGCTCAGCGCCTGAAAGAGACTGTGGACTGACAACCACACACACAGAGACCCCCGCAAGCAGGGCCCCGGCTGTAGACCCTGCACAGGGCAGGGGGGCCAGGAGAGCCTCCTCAGGTGAGGGCCCTCTTTTCTGGGCTCGCATGCACCTGGCAAAAGAGAAGGGAAGGGCATGCATTGAGGAGGGAACAGCACGGGAAAGGCCCAAGAGTGGGAGGAAGGATGGAAAGGTGGAGGGGAAGAGAAGGGAGGCTGCCCGGAGAGGAGGCAGGGCCTGAAGGTGTGGAGGGGATGAGAACAGGGGAGAGCAGCAACGTGCTAGCCCAGGTTTTACTGGAGCAGCTGCAGAAGGTGAAGGGTCAAAGGCGCCGGGTGCAAAGAGACCACCAGGCTGGTAGTGGGGTTCCCAGGAAGCCCATCCAGGAAAGGCACCCCACCCAGGACTGGGTCCCACCCCTGCCGTCTTCCCAGGAGACCGACCAGGGCCTACCTTCCAGCCAAGCGCTGTCTCCCTGGCCTCACACCAGCTCCTCCTCTCACTCCTGCCCAGCTTCTCCAGGGGCACAGAGTCCTCCATAGAGAAAGTCCAGGGCAGACCAGGGACCGTGCTGAAGCTGGGCAGGCCACTCCCAAAGCCCCCAGCTGCCCTGCTGTTTAGCAAGCTCCTACTGGACATCAGGCCATGGCCGAGTCCTTCCCACAACCTTCTCATTCTGTTCTCTCCTCCTCTCCAGGGCCACCCCCTATAACCCCAGAGGAAGAAGTTAGATGCTCAGAATCCCCACACACACACACGTATACACACTTCCAGGCTCCCCTTCCCACTTCTGCCCCCATCGTCCCTCAGCTTGCCACGCAGCCTCCGTGTTGCTCCCCACGGCCCCACCCCAGGGCCTTCGCACTGCTCTTCCCTCTTTCTCCAAACAGAGAGCCTCATGACCTTGTCCATGACCGGACTCAGATTTTGGCTTGAATATTACCTTCTCCCAGCAAGGCCTCCCCTGACCTTCGGAGCTGCGTGCATGTTAGAGAGAGAGAGTGAAAAAGAGAGAGTGCACGTGTGTGTGAGAGAGAGAGCGTGTGTGAGCACAGGAATGTGTGTGTGAGAGAGAGAGAGTGTGTGCGAGCATAGGAAAGTGTGTGTGTGTGAGAGAGAGAGCGTGTGTGAGCATAGGAAAGTGTGTGTGAGAGAGAGAGCGTGTGTGCATAGGAAAGTGTGAGAGAGAGTGTGTGCGAGCATAGGAAAGTGTGTGTGAGAGAGAGCGTGTGTGAGCATAGGAAAGTGTGTGAGAGAGAGCGTGTGTGAGCA
>NW_006159507.1:1566601-1581360 GCF_000334495.1 Tupaia belangeri chinensis
AGGAAAGTGTGTGTGAGAGAGAGAGCGTGTGTGAGCATAGGAAAGTGCGTGTGAGAGAGAGCGCGTGTGTGAGCATAGGAAAGTGCGTGTGAGAGAGAGAGTGTGTGTGAGCACAGGAAAGTGTGTGTGAGAGAGAGAGCGTGTGTGAGCATAGGAAAGTGCGTGTGAGAGAGAGCGCGTGTGTGAGCATAGGAAAGTGCGTGTGAGAGAGAGCGCGTGTGTGAGCATAGGAAAGTGCGTGTGAGAGAGAGAGTGTGTGTGAGCACAGGAAAGTGTGTGTGAGAGAGAGAGCGTGTGTGAGCATAGGAAAGTGCGTGTGAGAGAGAGCGCGTGTGTGAGCATAGGAAAGTGCGTGTGAGAGAGAGAGTGTGTGTGAGCACAGGAAAGTGTGTGTGAGAGAGCGTGTGTGAGCATAGGAAAGTGTGTGAGAGAGAGAGCGTGTGTGAGCATAGGAAAGTGTGTGTTTGTGCTGTGCGAGAGCAAGAGAGAGAGGTTGCATTTAATTACAGAGGTCAGGACTAAGCCACAGGAACTCGGTGCCAATCCTGGTGAGGTGGCTTTTGGGAGGCCTCAGGGGCATCAAAAACAGTGCCTGGGGCTGCCCCTGGCATGGTGGTTAAGCTGGCCAGATCCCACACGACCCACTCTGCAGTTCAAGTTCCAGATCCATCAGCTTGAGAAACACACCAGGCACATGTACATGTGTCCCCAAAATCTCAAGAGGAGGAGAGAGGGAGAAGGGATTGTGGCATGGTCATGTCCCAGGGGGGGTCTTTTCTTGCCTTCTCTCTTTCTGTCTCTCTCTGGTGAGCACACACCCACTGACAAATTAAAGGGAAAAAAAGAAAAAAGAACACACGTCCTGGGCCGTTCTGTGGCACACCAGTAATGTGCTACACGAGAGCCACTGGATTGCTTGTGGCGGCCATGGTTCCAATCCTTGGTCAGCCTAAAGCACGCGGGGCATACGTGAGCGCCCGAGATCCGATGGGCTGGAGGACTGGAGGAAGGGGATCCAAGAACTGTGACATGGGTGTGTCCAGCAGGTGAGAATATATTCAGCTCTTCCACACTCAGGTGATACTCCATAAAAACTTCAGGTTTTAAAAGGCGTAACAGAAGAAACCAAAGAAACGAAGAGAACAGTACATTTGTAGAGACCAAAGTAACGCATAGACAAAGATCTGGCAGTTTGAACCCGAGTCGCAGATGACACTGGGAAGGAAGAAGGCGCAGGTGGCCCACGATGGACTTCAGCTGGCAGGAAACGTGTTCTGTTTCGTTCTGAAATTTTTCCAGAGAGTGCATGCACTCGTGGGGAGGAGGGTCCGTGAGAAAGCATACCCCGACGGGCGTGGTCATGTTACAACCCTTCTCCCCGATTTCTCCCTCCTTTTGGTATTCTGGGCACTCACACCTGGCTGGTGTGTTCCTCCAGCCGCTAGGTCCAGGACTTGAACCACGTAGTCAGCCATGTAGGATCCAGCTGCCTTAACCACCATGCCATAGGCTAGCCAGATCAGAAACGGTTTTTTGTGTTAAGAGAACACTTGCACAGGGCTGGCTCGGTGGCTTGGCGGTGACATGCTCCTGCAGCAATACTGTGTCCTCACGGGAGATCGTGGGTTCAGTTCCCAGTCACCGGTGCAAACCAGTCACGTGGCCCATGAACCTGGCAGCTGGAAATCTAGGGTACATAGGGCACGAGAAGTTGTTGAAGGCACTTGTCGTTCTCTCTCACTTATAAAAAAATAAAAATAGTCATTTTTTTTTTAAAGAAAGAATGTGGGCCAGCCCCATAACCTAGTGGTTAAGGGCACCAGATCCCACACGGCCAACTGCAATTCAAATCCCGCCCCTGGTCATTTGAAAAACATACCAGGCCTGTGAGTATGTGTGTGTGTGTGTGTGTGTGTGTGTGTGTGTGTGTGTGTGTGTGTGTGTGTGTGTGTGTGTGTGTGTGTGTGTGTGTGTGTGTGTGTGTGTGTGTGTGTGTGTGTGTGTGTGTGTGTGTGTGTGTGTGTGTGTGTGTGTGTGTGTGTGTGTGTGTGTGTGTGTGTGTGTGTGTGTGTGTGTGTGTGTGTGTGTGTGTGTGTGTGTGTGTGTGTGTGTGTGTGTGTGTGTGTGTGTGTGTGTGTGTGTGTGTGTGTGTGTCTGTGTGCCCCAAATCCCAATAGGATGGAGAAATGGAGAAGGAATTGCAGCATGGCCAGACCCCACTGGGGGCGCTTTCTCCCTCTCTCTCTCCATCTCTCTGTCTCTGGTGAGCACATGCACCCTCTGGCAATTAAAAAGAATTCCGTATGTACGAGGAGACCTTAGAAAAGTTCATGGGAAATGGATATGATGAAGAACTACACATGGGTTTAAATCTGTGTGCAGCAGGCCATTAAACCAGGAGGGGCCCTTCTGAGGGGGGCCCAGGGGACTGCACATGTCCTATTCCCACAAGGCCCCCCTGGTGCTGTGTGAGCATACCAAGAACTTTCACAGAAACCAAGGGGAGGGACCAGCAGTTAGTGTAATGGCTATGTCACTGGACTCCCACATAGTCGACCGCGGTTCAAGTCCTGGACTCAGTGGCTTAAAATCATGCCGGGCGCATGTGCGTGTGTGCCCAAGATCCCAAAAGGAGAATGGAGGAGAAGGGATTGTGGCATGGCCATCCCCCCTAGGGGTGATTTCTCACTTTCTGTCTCTCTGTCTTTCTGGCGAGCACACGCGCCCTGTAGCAAAAATCTCTCCAAATATATATATATATAAATAAAAGGGGGAAAAGTAAGAGTTTTCTGATCACCTTCAGGCAGGCAAAAAGCTCCTTGCTCTAGAAACTTCTGCCCCATGCAGCTGCTTTAACAGGTTGGTGTTTGTGAGGCCTTAGGGCAGCAGCCCTGCCCCTCTCCCCCGCCCCCGCAGAAGAGCAGCCGTAGCAGTTACTGATACTGCACGCTCAGTGCACAGCCACTGGCTGGAGTTCTGCTCACATCTCACTGAACTACTGATGCTCCCAGGCAAAGGCTCTCACAGGCAGGCTCTGAAAATGGAAACAGGCACAGGGCAAGCCACGCAGCCCCATTGCACAGCCAGACAGAATGCAAGCTGGGATTCGCACCCAAGCCCGTGATGCTCTGAGCCCACGTGCTGACCCAGGAAAGAAGGCAAAGGCCAGACAGGAGGCAGGCGGAGGTTGGCAGGGCCGCCCCGGCCCCGGGAGTGGGCTCCAGGGACAGGAGTGGCCCTCTTCCCCACTGACTCCCCTCCACACTTGGAGCTGTGAGTTCTGGCATGGCTTCTGCCAGGCATGGTTTCGCCATCCCCTAGGGCCCTGAGGAGTCTCTGAGAGCACAAAGGGATTATCCAGCCCAGAGTACTGGGTAAGGAGCACACTCAAACCCAGGTTCAAATCCTGCCTCTGCCACCCCCCAGCTGTGCAACCTCAGGCAGGGCGCTCCTCTTCTCTGAGCTACTGGCTCCGTTCCTGCTCGTCCCGTTGAACCCCAGGTTCAGTTCATGGCATGTTATTGGGATAGGCTAGGCAAGGCTCCTCTCCGGCTTTATGTAGTTATTCCCTTCGGCCCCTCCTTCCTCCCTGCCTCCCCTCTGCCCTGTGCGATGTGTTGTCAGTTCATTTCTCTTATGTTTCACTTCGATTTTGAGGTTTAACACCTGCACAGCGAAGTGCTCAAAGAGAGCTTGCCCACGGCACGCAGCTCAGGGGGGCTTTATACGTGCACTCTGGGCCACCCCCTGGTCAAGACACAGGACTTTGCAGCAGCCCAGAAGGCTTCCACCTGCCACTCGATAACCCCTCTGCCCCACGGAGAAATCACTGCCATGACTCCCAGTCCAGC
The DNA here is from genome assembly GCF_000334495.1 of Tupaia belangeri chinensis. Taxonomy (NCBI): domain Eukaryota; kingdom Metazoa; phylum Chordata; class Mammalia; order Scandentia; family Tupaiidae; genus Tupaia; species Tupaia belangeri. Next base: position 1,570,453 of record NW_006159507.1, read on the forward strand.
CTGGCTCTTCTTGAACTTCCTCACACAGGAATCTCAAGGACGTGCTTCTTCGCATCTGGCTCCTTCACTCACCCTGATGCTTTTAGGATCCAGCTGCATGGAGCCAGCAGATGGCATAGTGGCTAAGACACTGGAGGGCTCCGACCTAGCCTAGCACAGTTCAAGTCCCAGACCCAGAGGCTTGAAACATACCAGGTACATGTGTATGTGTGCCCAAAATCACAAGAGGAAAATAGGGGGGAAGAGATTGTAGCGTGGCTATACCCACTGGGGAGGGGAGGGTGATTTCTCACTTTCTCTCTCTCTCTGTCTCTCTGACAAGTACGCACACCCTTAATCTCTAAAAAAAATTTTATTTAAAAAGCAATTATTTTGGGGGGGCCGGCAGGTGGCGTGGTGGTTAAAGGGGCTGGACTCCCACATGGCTGCACGTGGGTCACGTCTCAGCTCCCACATGGCTGACCGTGGTTCAAGTCCTGAATCTGGTGGCTTGCTTTCTCACTTTCTCTCTCTCTCTCTCTCTCTCTCTCTCTGTCTGATCAAACTGGAAAGTAACAATAATAATAAATAAAGTTAAACTAAAATAATTCTTAAAAAATTATTTTTTTTTAAATCCATCCACAGGGTGCTGAAATCAACAATCTATTCTGTTGATGCTGTGATCCATGGTAGAAATGGACCACAATTGCTACATTCTTTTGTTAAAAGACATTGGGTTGTGGGGCCAGCAAATGGCATAGTGGTTAAGGCTTAAGGTTCTTAAAATGCAGGGGCAGGGGGTTTTAAACCATTCTTAGCAGCCAGATCACTGGGCGGGGTGGTGGCCCGAAACCCCGTCATCTTCTGCAGAATCTGCAATTCCAGGTGGAGAGAGTTAACCAACCCTGGGGCTCTGGTTACTGATTCTTAGTAAATGATGTGTTAGGTAAATGAGTTGTGATATTAACTGCTATTTATTGAGCATTTACTAGGTGCCAGGCACTGTTCTAAGCACTTTGCACATATTATCTCATTTAATCCTCACCTCCTCCTGTAAGGAAGGTCCTACTGCTACCGTCTCTGTTTTGCAGAAGAGGAAACTGAGGCACAGAGAAGCGGTAAGTCGCTTGTTCACAATCACCAGCTAGTAAGGGAGCATGAGTGAGTGAGTGTCTATCGTCCCCACCTAAATTACCACGTCTCCTTGATCTTGAACATCCTTGCCGCCAGACCGCTGAACAGGGTAGTGCACGCTGAGATCGAATGTCTGTTCACAAGTGGGGGAGACTAGCAAGCCCAGTCCAAGCCCCTGACTCCCCGGGTCTCTCCAGGTCAGGCATCTCTCCCTCGCTGTGTCTCCAAACCTGAGCCTGGGACAGGGCCGGAACGTCGCGGAGAGGGCTTATTGTACTTCCTACCTAGGCCCGTGCTGCATGCACAGTGCTCAGGGTTGTGACAAGACCCTCTGGACAGGAAAACCGAGGCTCGGAAAGCGGCCGTAGGGCCAGCAGTTGGCACGGAGGTGAAGGCAGCTGGGTCCCACGTGCCAACCGTGCGGTCTGAGTCCTGCACCTGGTGACTTGGAAACCACGCCGGGTGTGTCTGCATGTGTGCTCAGAATCTCAAGAAAAGAACAGAGGAGGGATTGTGGAATGGCCAACCCCCCCCCCAGGGGATGATTTCTTGTTCCCTCTCTCTGTCTGTCTCAGTGCACATGCTCTACAGCAAAAATCTAACTAGTGAGTGCATGAACCCTATAGCAAAAATGCCTTACAAAAAAAAAAAAAAAAAAAAAAAAAAAAAAAAAAAAAAAAAGGCAGCATCTCTACAGTAGTGATGTGAACAAGCCCCGAAACACATCGGTGAGGAGGACCAGCAGATGGTGTAATGCTACCTTGCTAGACTCCCACGTGGCCTACAATGGTTCAAGTCTCAGACCCGGTGGCTTGGAACACACAGGGCCCTTATGCATGCATGCCCAGGATCCCTAGAGAAGAATGGAGAGGAGATTGCAGAGTGGCCATCCCCCTTGAGGGTTCATTTCTCTCTGTCTCTCTGGCAAGCACATGCACCCCATTGCAAAAATGTTTAAGAAAGAAGAAGAAAAGAAATGCATTGATGAGGGAGAAAAGCAAAGTACGGAGCAGTGTGTACTACGATATGTGCAAATATGATTGTGTGTGTGTGTGTGTGTGTGTACACACTCATGTAGAACACCTGGAAAAAGAAAACTGTGCTGGAAACTGCAGTGACCTCTGGGGAAGGGACCGGCAAACCTGAGGGCAAGAGTGGAAGGGAGACTGAGTTTCCAGTTCCAACCCATTCGTACTTTCTGAATTTTGAAGAATGAGCATAAAACATGTATTTAACTTAAATTTAAAAGAAAAACATAAAGAGGTCGTGCACAAGAGGGTGGCATAGGGTGGGGACTGGAGCCTGAGTGGAGTGAGGGGCATGTCCAATCGGGGGCAGAGGAGGGGAGGGCAGCCACAGCAAAGTAGTTACATACAGAGATTGGTCAAAAAGTAAGTATTGGGACCAGCAGATAGCGTAACGACTATGTCGCTGGACTCCCATGTAGCTGACTACGGTTCACGTCCTGGACCCGGTGGCTTACACTCACACCGGACACATGTGCGTGCGTGCCCAAGATCCCGAGAGGAGAATGGAGGAGAAGGGATTGCAGCGTAGCCATCCCCCCTCGGGGGTGATTTTTCACTTTCTGTCTGTCTGTCTCTCTCTCTACCTTTCTGGTGAGCGCACGCGCCCTATAGCAAAAACCTCTCCAAAAAAAAAAGTAAATATTGGGGAAGGTAGGTAGCATGGCAGTTAAGGGCGATGGACTCCCACATGGCTGATCGGGGTTTGAGTCCCGGATCTGGCAATTCTCACTACTCCCCCCAACTCTGTCCCTCTCAGGTCAACTTAAAAATAAATAAGTAAATAAAGTTAAATAAGATCATTCTTAAAAGAAAAATATGTGAATGTTAATATAGGAAGAATAATGGAAGCCAATCATTTTCACCATTGGAATTGAGAGCTCCAAATACGGAAAGAGACAAAATGAGAATGAAATACACTCTGTGGTGTGGGCTGGACCTGGGTTAGCAGTGTGCACTCCGCTCTCTGCACAGCGAACGCCGAGAGCTAGCGCAGAGGCGCCTCCCCACAGGCACTCCTGACTGTGTCTCAGGACGTGCCTCCATGCCGTCCTCAGCTCCGGCCGCTGGGAGAGCCTGGGAGTAGTCACCCCAGCAGCAGCAAGCACGCCTCAAGCCCAGACCTTGGTTTCGAAGCACCATTCTCTACTCGGAGGACTCAAGGCTCCTTGGAGAATGGCTGATCCCAGGGCTGTGCGGAGGAAAGTACTGGGTGAGCCTGGAGTGCCTCACCGTGCCCAAAAGTGAGGAAGTGACCCGAGAATGCTGGTGTGATGGGCAAGCCTGAGGCAAGCCGACCGTACACATAAATGGATGGTGATGGTGACAGGTGACGGCGAGGTGACGTACTACAGCCCACCAGATACAACAAAGAGCCACGAGGCCATACTGATGAGAATGCATACATAATTGAAAGTTTGGTGTCTTTCAAGATATCAACGTAGTTTCAAAGTACCCCCCCAAGCACTTACTTGCGAAGGGGGAAAAGTAACTTTACAGATGTGAACCCGGAAGAGGGCACCGCGAGCACCACATGCGTCCGCAATGGGACGAAGAGGAGCTCCTCGCAGTCAGTGAGTGGCAGAACCTGAATCTATCCGGGGGAAACATCAGACCCTGTAGCAGGTCCCAGTGTAGGATAAGTTACAGACAGCCCACCCAGGGCCGGCAGGTGGCGTGGTGGTTAAGGGTGCTGGACTCCCACATGGCCAACCACGGTTCGAGTCCCAGACTGGCGGCTTGCTTTCTCACTTTCCCTCTCTCTCTCTCTCCCTCTGTCCCTCTCTGGTCAAGTTAAAATAAATAAGTAAAATAAAATAATTTTTAAACATTAAAATTAAATTAAAAACTAAAAATAGCAGGCCTGTACTCGCCCAAGTGCCAAGGTTAGAAAAGTCAAGGCAAAGCCGAGAAACTATTCTACTCAGCGGAGATGAGAGACACGGTGACTGAAGACAGCATAGGGTTCCCACCTGGACCCTCGGCCGGGCCTGGTGACGGGAACGTGAAGCAGGAGTGGGTCATGTTAATTTCCTGATCTCCATGGTCACTTTGTTCCTAGGAGCTACAGCATATATCAAAAGATGAGGGGTGGGGCGGGCCCCCGAGAGCAGCGGCTAAGTGCTGTGCGTGGGGCCCACATCCCACGTGATTTGTACCCAAGCTCCAAGCTTGACAAACACGCTGGGCGTGTGTGAGTGTGTGCCCCAAGTGCTGACGGGATGAGGAAATAGAGGGAAGAGATTGCAACATGACCATGGCCCGTGGGGGGAGGTTCTCTCACACGCACATGAGCACACACACTAATGAGCAATTTTAAAAGATCAAGGGATGGGGGCTGGCAAGTGGCATTGCTGTTAAAGCGTTGGGCTCCCACATGGCCGACTGTGGTTCGAGTCCCTGACCTGTTAGCTTGCTTTCTCGTTTTCTCACTCTCTCTGTCTCTCTCTGATGAGCACATGTGCCCTGTAGCAAATTAAATAATAATGATGATAAATAAAATTAAATAAAGAATTAAAGAATTAAGAGATGATAAAGCAATAATTAGCAACTTATTATCAAAGAATTCAAGGGGAAAAACATGCTTTGTATTATATTTGTAACTTTAATATCAATTTGAGATCTTTTCAAACTAAAAGTTTTAAATAAAACACCCAGAAAATAAGTAAGAGGCAGAACATCTGTGGCTGGATGCCATCGGCAGGAATCTAGACACGTGCTCATAGCGAGCGGCTGGGCCAGCGGTGGCACAGGGTTGTGGCGTTGGATCCCACACGACCAGCCGCGCGGTGTGAGTCCCGCACACCCGGCGGCTAGGAAACACGCTGTGTGTATGTGTGCAGTGCATGTGTGTGCATGTGTGTGCGTGTGCCCCAAATCCCAGGAAGGAGCGGAGAAGGGACTGCCTGTGACCACCCCCCAGGGCCCTGCTTTACTCCCACGGCCACTCCCACAGGGCCGACCGCTGTTCGAGTCCCGGACCTGGTGGCTGGCTTTCTCACTTTCCCTCTCTCTCTCTCTCCCTCTGTCCCTCTCTGGTCAAGTTAAAATAAATAAGTAAAATAAAATAATTTTTAAACATTAAAATTAAATTAAAAACTAAAAATAGCAGGCCTGTACTCGCCCAAGTGCCAAGGTTAGAAAAGTCAAGGCAAAGCCGAGAAACTATTCTACTCAGCGGAGATGAGAGACACGGTGACTGAAGACAGCATAGGGTTCCCACCTGGACCCTCGGCCGGGCCTGGTGACGGGAACGTGAAGCAGGAGTGGGTCATGTTAATTTCCTGATCTCCATGGTCACTTTGTTCCTAGGAGCTACAGCATATATCAAAAGATGAGGGGTGGGGCGGGCCCCCGAGAGCAGCGGCTAAGTGCTGTGCGTGGGGCCCACATCCCACGTGATTTGTACCCAAGCTCCAAGCTTGACAAACACGCTGGGCGTGTGTGAGTGTGTGCCCCAAGTGCTGACGGGATGAGGAAATAGAGGGAAGAGATTGCAACATGACCATGGCCCGTGGGGGGAGGTTCTCTCACACGCACATGAGCACACACACTAATGAGCAATTTTAAAAGATCAAGGGATGGGGGCTGGCAAGTGGCATTGCTGTTAAAGCGTTGGGCTCCCACATGGCCGACTGTGGTTCGAGTCCCTGACCTGTTAGCTTGCTTTCTCGTTTTCTCACTCTCTCTGTCTCTCTCTGATGAGCACATGTGCCCTGTAGCAAATTAAATAATAATGATGATAAATAAAATTAAATAAAGAATTAAAGAATTAAGAGATGATAAAGCAATAATTAGCAACTTATTATCAAAGAATTCAAGGGGAAAAACATGCTTTGTATTATATTTGTAACTTTAATATCAATTTGAGATCTTTTCAAACTAAAAGTTTTAAATAAAACACCCAGAAAATAAGTAAGAGGCAGAACATCTGTGGCTGGATGCCATCGGCAGGAATCTAGACACGTGCTCATAGCATTTCCTACAGCTCCACGAGGGGCTCCTCGGTGTGCACTGGAGTGAAATGTGAGCATTAAACATGCCCAGGTCAGCCCATGGCATGACAGTTAAGACGACTGGATCCCATAGAGCAAGCCATCTGGTTCAAGTCCCGGACCTGGCAGCTTGAGAAACATGCTGGGCGTGTGCACATGCATGCCCAAAATCCCGAAAGGAGGGAGAGATGGAGAAAGGATTGCAGGATGACCATTCTCTAGGGGGGAGGTTTCTCTCTCTCCCTCTCTCCCTCCCTCCCTCCTTCCCTCGAAAGCACTGCACGCTCAGCCTCAAAAAAAAAAAAAAAAAAAAAAAGCCATGTCCCCTAGAATGTTCGCCTCAGCCAATTCTCTCTCTCTCTCTCTTTTTTTTTTTAAGAATTATTTATACAGATCAGCAGGTTGCATGGTGGTTAAGGCACTGGACACTCCCACATGGCCAACTATGGTTCGAGTCCCAGACCTGGTGGCTTGCTTTCTCACTTTCCCACTCTCTCCCTCTGTGTCTCACTCTGGTCAAATTAAAATAAATGAATGAATGAATAAAATTAATAAAAAGGTATTAAAAATTTTTTTAAAGAACTATTTGTGGGAGACCAGCAGGTGACATGGTGGTTAAAGGTGCTGGATTCTCGCATGGCCGACCACAGTTCAAGTCCTGGGTCTGGCAGCTTGCTTGCTTGCTCTCTCTCTCTCTCTGGTCAAATTAGAAAATAATAATAACAAATGGAATTAAACAAATAAATAAATAATTCTCTTTTTTTTAATTATTTATGGGACTTGGAACCAGCAGATGACATAGTGGCTGTCACTGGACTCCCATGTAGTCAACCACAGTTTGAGTCCCAGACCCAGCGGCTTAAAACTCACACCAGGCACGTGTGCGTGTGTGCCCAATATCCCAAGAGGAGAATGGAGGAGAAGGATTGCAGCATGAGCATCCCCACAGGGGTGATTTCTCATTTTCCCTATCTCTTTTTGTCTCACTCTGGCGAGCACATGCAGCCTATAGAAAAACTAAAAATAAAAATAAATGGTGGTATATCCATGTAATGGAACCCGACTCGGTAATAAAGGACACAAACACTGAAACACGCAACCTCGACAACAGCTACTGTTACTACACTGGATTCAAAAAGCTAGACACAGGGACCAGCAGTTGGCATAATGGCTACGTCGCTGGACTCTCATGTAGTCGACCGCGGTTCAAGTTCCAGATCCTGCGGCTTAAACTCACGCCGGGCGCGTGTGCGTGCGTGCCCAGGATCCCAAGAGGAGAATGGAGGAGAAGGGATTGCGGCGTGACCATCCCTCCTGGGGGGTGATTTCTCGCTTTCTGTCTCTCTGTCCCTCTCTGTCTGTCTGGCGAGTGCACGTGCCCTATAGCAAAAACCTCTCCAAAAAAATAAAAATAAATAAAAAGCTAAACACGAAGAAAGCCCATCGTGTGACTCCATTTTGATAAAGTGCAAAAACAGGTAGGCTCCCCGCGGGTGTGAGGAGGGCTAGCTGGAAGGGGCACGAGGGGCTTCTGGGTGCGGATCCGGACACGGGTGCGTTCATGCCAGCAGAGTGCCCAGACTGTACACGGCGCTCTGTACTTCCGGGCAGGTCTGTTTCACGAAGAAAGACCGAAGACGGCAGGGTGCAGCCATGGGACAGACATCAGCCTCAGGGGAGAGGCTCTGGGGGGGGGGGGATGAGAGTGGAGGTGGGCGCGGAGACGAAGGGGAAACGAGATGCCGGGCAAGTCCCGCGAGGGTCTGTGCCGACCGCGCCCTAAGAACCGGCCAGCATTGACTGGTTCTGTCCTGAGTTTCAGACACACAGGCAGGCCCAGCCACAGCGGCGCAGCGGTACCAGAACCCGTGCTCAGGCCATCTGGGAAGGCCCGGGTTCACATCCCAGCCTCCCTGTGCACACAGGACACGTGTGCGTGCCCGCGACCCAGGCCCGCGACCCTGGCCCGCGGAGGCTGGGGGTGGAGTGCAGCATGCAGGCCCTGCTGAGGGTGTCTCTCTCTCTGTGTCTCTCATTCATAGAAGAAATAAATAAGTCAACTTAAAGAAAGAATGAAGTCAGGAAAAGGTCCCCTGTGTCCGTGAGTCTCTCCCTCCCACAGAGGGTCAGCAAAGCGAGTTTGATGACCACCCCATTTGGAATCAGGAGACCAAGGCCAGGCATGAGTCAAGTGGCCCTGGCGGCCCTTACCCCCGCCCCAGTTTTCTCTCCTCCACAGCCTGCTGACCCCCCACTCACCAGGCTCTCTAAGGAGTCCTCGTCCTCCCTGGCCACCTCTGTCCCTGCCAGGGCTCTAGGGTTGGGGCAGGGATCTGGTGACAGCTATAAAAATAAAAGCTCCAGCCTGGCCGCCCCTGGCCTCTAGACTCACCTTGCAGAGATCTCAGTTGGGCTGGCTCCAGGCCGGCAAAGATACTGCCAAGCCCTGGCAGGCCAGGGCCTCGGTAGAGCAGGTGGTGGGGGTGGCAGCACGGGGCCGTGGGGTTATTCGGGGTGGCTTGGGCGTCTGGTCCCAGCCCGGCTGCCGGCGCGCTCCGTGCACTGCAGCAGGCCCTGGCCCTCTCTGTTGCCAAACCGAATGTCCTCTTAGTAGCTCACATACAGGGCCTGAGGCCAGGACCCAGCGCTAGCTGAGGTCAACAGGGACGTTTCTATCCATTTCAAGGGCCTGGTTCAAGCCCGACCTGACGCACGCTACAACTTCCAAGTCTTAGGGGAGACAGCTGAGGACAGGTGGAATATTTGCAGGTCAGGACATCTTCTTTCTGTGATTAAAATGAATGCTCGAGACCTCCTCTCCCTCATCTGATAGAAGTTACTTTCCCTAAGCCTCTAGTTGACCGTGCTCCTCTGTGACGGTGTCAGAGCGCTCAGACCAGGAAACACTGGGGCCACACTGAGAAGTGCAGGTCACGAAACAGCTCCCGTGGGCTGATTCCCTTTTGGTGGCTGCACCGGTTAGCAGCGGGTGGGACCCGGATGACAGATACTGCGATAAGCAGAGGCTTCTTTTCTCTCATGCAGACAAGCCCAGAGCCAGGCGGGCAGAGACTGGCGCGGCTGTTCCACCAGCATCAAAAACCCAAGTGCTATTTGTCTTTTGGCCTCACCCCCCTCAGCATGTGGCTTCCAGGCTTCAGTGTTTACCTCACAGATCAAGACGGTCTCAGCAGCTCTGGCCATCACATCTACATTCCAGGCAGGAAGTAAGAAGCAGCGGGGGGTGAGGGGCGATGGAGAAGGAAGACAGAAAGGAACACGCCTCACTGCTGAGTCAGCCCCTTTGCCAGCTTTCCTGGAAGCCCCACCTCCAGCTTCTATTTATACCTGACTGGTCATTCCTAGCTGCAAGAGAAGCTGGAAATGTGGTCTCGGGGGGCCCTTGTCCCCCAAAATGGAGGGGTCCCATTGCTAAGAAGGAAGGGCGTTAATAGAGAACCTGCACCTTCAGCTACAAAGCCGAAGAGCACTCATTGAATGAAAACTCTGCAGGGAAGGCAACTGCCCAACGGAGCCTGTCAAATCCCTACGAAACACACTGAGGGGTTTGATGAGGTGCTTGTTACAGACAGGGAAACTGAGGCCCAGCAAGACACACTCACCTGCCCCAAATCACACAGCCAGGACTTTTCAGACCTCGACGGCAGGCAGCCTCCGTCTGTCCTTTAAGCTCTTAACCCACCCAAACGGCAATGATGCTATTTACAAGGTGCTGGCTGATGGCGCTGTGTGTGGGAATGAGGGAACCGTGTCGTGTGGATCCACTCACCATCCTTCCGACGACTTCATGAGGCAGGCGCTATTCTTATCCCATTGAACAAACAAGGAAACCGAGGCACAGAGAGGGGAAGTAACTTGCTCAAGGCCACACAGCAAGTTCAAGGTTTATTTCCGGACACTGGAAGGACGCGAGTGCTTTATCTCCCTCTTTTACTGATACTCCATGTGTTCTCCGACTCTCCCACCACGATCATGCATTACTGGGAAATCAGATCAAAAGAAGGGCCAGCTCGGTGGTCCAGTGGTAACGCATGGCTCGGGCAATGCTCAGTCCACATGGAAGACTGTGGCTTCGGTTCCCCTGTCCACCAGTACACAGACACACACGTGCATGATCCTGGCAGGCTGGAAAGGCTGAGGGTGCTTCTCTCTCTCTCAAGAAAGAAATAGACTTTGAAAAATTAATAAGTAAATAGAAAGGGAATACCCTCCGGGGTCCAGTCTCCTGCCTGTTCCCCAGCTCCCCACTACCCCATTCAAAGGCCACGGGGAGCCTGGCCCCGCCTCCCTCCGCAGCCTCTCCTCTCCCTGCACCAGCCTGGTGCCCTCTCCCCTGCAGTCCCAGCTTCCCAAAGAACTCTCCCTCTCTTGGCTCCCGGCCTCTGCCACTCCGGTTCGCCCCTCCTGGCCCGCCCTTGTTCCCACCGGTGAGCAGCTCCGTGGCTGCAGGCCCTGGGTCAGAGGCTCCTCGCCCACAGGTCCCTGGCCCTGGGTGGGCGGCCCCCTCGGCCCTTCACCCACTGCACTCTGCCTCGTCCCAAGGGCCCATTCCATTCCATCCACAGACTTGTCAAGGGCTTTCTGGGTGCCAGGCCCTAGCAGGGGTGCCCACTCACCCATCCCCTAAACCCCTCAGCTGAACCTCGCCTCCAGGGCCCTGCAGGGAGGGCCCTGCCGCCCCTCTGTCAGGACCCCCACCCCCAACTCCACGGCTTCTACTCCAGCCGAGCTGCCTCCCGGCCCAGCCCCCACAC
>NW_006159507.1:1581771-1584870 GCF_000334495.1 Tupaia belangeri chinensis
GCCCCTGCCTCAGGGTCTTCGCACCTACCGACACTCCTGCCAGAGGCTCTCTGAGCACCACCCCAGCCAACCTCTCCCACCCCCCTTTATTCTCTATGTCTTCCTCACTCTGCAATGAGCTCCCCCACCCCCCGTGTCAGCTCCAGAGGACGGGGACCAACTTGGAGCCACCTGGGCCCACAGCGGACTCACTTGACAACAGCTGAGGAAGCCCAGATCCAGAGAGGCCAAGTGCCTTGCCCAAGGTCACCCAGAAAGCAGGGGACAAAGTGTTTTCGGGGTTATTTTTGCCCCCTGATCTTACCCCTCAGAGGGTGGAAAATTAGTCCGCCTATTCACTCGTAGTGGCCAGAGAGGAAAGTGGCTGATCTTGGGCTCAGATGGCAGTTCAAATCCCCACCTTCCTGCTCTCTGGACAATGACTGTGGCCTCTCAGCTCCTTAGGGCTCCCCTCCATAAAATGGAACTCCCACCTTAGGGCTTCAGAGGACACCAGGGCCAGGGCCCCAGGAAGCTCCCAGCTGCCCCCCACTTGGGGACCCCTGGTTTGCCCAGCCCAGACCTCCCTGACTACCCGCATGTGGGCACGGCCTTCACACTGAAAGCTCCCCCAAGGAGGGAAGGGAGCTGGCCCCAGGGGATAGGAAAACAGCAAGTGGAAGGTTGGGGGCCCTGAGGGCCAGGAGGAAGAGGCTGTTCAGGCTCAAATGTAAGGCAGGAATCCGGATCGCACCCTGGCCTCTCACCAGTGAGTCTGCGACTCCATGCCTCGGTTTCCCCACATGGGGAGGGGTGACAGATAGTTCTCTATCGTGAGAGTAAAAGGCACGTGATGTACCCAGACTAGCCATCGGCGAGAGTGAGCGCTCAGCAAACCCGCTCACCCCACTTCTGCCTGGCCTGCTTCAGGGTCTTCTCAGATGCCATCTCCCCCAAGGACAGGACCGAGAGGGCGCCCACCCTGCCCCTCCCTGCCCACTTCCCTCCCTTCAGAGCCCCTGTCCCACCTGTCACTATCCTGTTAAAGTAACTGGACACTCAGTGTCTGACTCCCCTGTGAAGTGCCACCTCCATCTTGGCCACCATGTGTCCCCAGCACCCCGCAAAGGGACCGGCCCACAGCAGGTGCTCAGTAAACGCCTGTTGGTAAGTGAAAAGGGAACGGGACAAACAAGCCTCTCAGAGACCAGGACAACGGGTCTGGGGGAGGTCCGGATGGGGTGCGAGAGCGCCTGAAGGACCCCCTGTAGGTGCCCAGAAGGAGCGGCCCCTCGTTCCCGCTCCAGCCGCTGCCACCTGAGCAGACACAGCCCCTCTCTGGGCCTGATAACAAAGGCTGTGGCCTCCACAAGGTGGCGGGGCCTCACCCACGCAGCCTGGGCACAGGGCCCAGCCGGCAGAGTCTGCAGGTTTCAGTTTCCTCCTCGGTCAGATCACGGGCGAGACAATGCCTAACATTATGAGGTGCAAGTGTGTTTGTCAACACCCCTGTCCTGAGCAAATGCTGGGGTGCCAGCTTTCCCACCTCCCCCGCCTGCTTCCCCCACTACAGGGGAGTGGCTAAGACAGCTGGCCTCCTGGGGTGGCCACCTTCTGTGCCCGGGCATCGGAAGTGCTGGACTCACACCCACCACCACCCTCCAGGCTCCTGTGGCTTCCGGGCGCCCCTGCTCCCACTCCACTCCTGTTCTTCTTTCCAGACTTCTGAATGGACAGGCTCCTCCCTGTAAGCCGTCGGCCTGGTGGCCTGGTGATCATCGTGGGGTCCACGAGTCCTCCGGGCACAGCTCTGCACATGCAGACCCCGGCCCAGAGCCCCCCACCTGTTGACTCTCCCCAACCTCCAGGAGCAGTTATGCAGGCGGGGCTGCGCGTTCCCTTCCACGGCTTCCAAACTGTGGGGCTGTGGGCACGTCACTTCACTTTGGGACTTGCGATGCCTGACCTCGAGGCTGGGCAAGGAGCCTTCCAGGAAGGGTCAGGGCTTGGGGCAGAGTTAAGGGCCAGACTCTCGGGCCCAAACCTGTCCCAGAGACTCGGGAGTTGGGTGGAATTTTGTCACCAACGCCACTGTTCCACTTGAGCAGACTTCACTTCTGTGGGCCTCCACTTACTCTTCTAGAAATGGGCCTCGTATCTTCTGTGGGGTGCTTGTGTGGGCCGAAGCAAGGCCCGTGTGTGTGAAGGGCTGAGCTCGGCGTGTCCGGGAAACGGGGCGAAGGCTGGGGCTGGGGAGGTGGGGGTCACTGTTTGGCCAGGCTGCTCCCCTCTCACCCCCTGTGGGTGAGTGGCAGCCACCAGCCAAGTCTCAGGCGAGAGCTGGGATGAGGCAGCTTCCTTCGTAAACTGCAACCCTTCCATCAGCCCTGCAAAGGCTCTGGTCTAACCTCGACCTCTGCCTTTCAGCAAGGAAACCCTAGGGGTAGCTGAGCTGAGTGGTGCTGTCACTGCTGGACGTGGGGCCGGGCGGATTTCGAGCCCAGGGCCCAGCAGGCCGGGATCCCTTGCAGCCCGTGCCCCACACGGCACAGCCCTCATTGCACAGACAGAGAACCTGGCGGTAGGGAGCCCGGGTTTGCCCTGACTCAGCTCCACAGTGGTGGGAGCTGGGTGTTCACCTGTGTCCTCCACACCCCAGGCTCCCACGGGCACAGTCCATCCAGCCCCAAGAAAAAGAGAAGAGGGGGAAAAGCACTCCTCACTCATGTCACAGGAGCGGGAGGCTCTAAGATCCCAGGCTGCCCAGGCCCTGGGCCAGCCAGCTAGGAAGCCCTCGGGCCAGGGGACCCCAGCCGGCTTCTTGCCCACAGGGTTCTGACAGCCAAAAAGTGCCCCAGGCCTCTCAGAACAGACAGCGGAACAGAGCGCACCCACCCAGAGGTCGGTGTGAGGCTTAAGGAGATGAGGCAGGGCCAGGGTTTCCAACGCCGGCCCCTGGCAAGTGCTGGCCACCCTTGCTCTGCACTGAAGACTGGGGCGCCAAATGCCAAGAGCCTCCCAGCGAAAAACACTAACGAGAGCGAGTGCTTATATAACACCTCGTGCGTGCCAGGCACCGTGGGACGCCGTGCACGGATCCACTAACCCCTCTGTCTACAC
>NW_006159507.1:1585504-1587045 GCF_000334495.1 Tupaia belangeri chinensis
GAAATGTGGGGTGTGGGGGGTGTAGTGTGGATGAGCAGGGGCGGGCAGAGGGATGGGAGGCAGGGAAAAGGAGCCAGTTGATCTCAGAGATTCAAAGACAGTGGCCCCAGGCTCCAAGCTGGGCTCAGCCACCTTAAGCAAACCACTGAGGCTGGGCCTCTGTACCCACACTGGGCTGGCAGCAAGTGGTAAGTCCCCCATCCCAAAGAAAAGGGGCCAAGGACAGAGGCCCTGCCCCCACCTCCTGCCACCTGGCCTGGCGTTGCCCTATTGCTAACCAGAGACACACAAACACAGATTCACCCACACCGCCAGGCTCCCCTCTTAAAAAGAAAACAAAGCTAGAGAGAGAACGAGTACTTTTTAAACACCCTGTCTCGCTACACTCATCAGAAGTGTCTGCCCTGCTTGGGCTCCGCGGACAGACCGGTGCCCTCCTCCTCCCAGAGTCACAGGGTTGTTTGCTGGGGCCAAACTCAGCCTCAGACCACCCCGCCCCTCCAAGCCCGACACTCCAGAGCAGTCAGATGTCCCAGACACCCCACCAAACGCGGCTCCCAGACACCTATTCCCAGCACCCAGGGGCGCTGTGTCACCCTGAAAGCCTGACCCAGCACTCTTCTCCTCCTTCCCCAGGTCTGGCACCCCAATGCCAAGCAGACCCTGGGGGGACTCGCAGAGCGGAAGACCAGCTGTGACATCCTCACCCAAGCACCAAAAAAATCCAAAAATCCAGAAGTCCCCCCAACACACACAAACCCCTACACACCAGAAATGCAAAAACAAAACCCTATTAATCCAAAATAAAGGGAAAAAATCAGAAGTCAACTACTGCCCCCAAAAGGCTTTTTAACCATATTCAAAAAAAAAAAGTTTATTAAAAGTGTTCTCACTTAATGCTTGAAACGGAAAAGATTCCCAAAATATACAGACGCCTCTTTTCTCATAGAAATAGATAATTTTTTATAATACAAAAAAAAAAAGACGAAAAACAACAAAAACAACAGCAACAGCAACAACCCCGTAGGAACATCTTTAAGCGATTACTCAGGGCCGGGCTGACAGTTACACGTGGGTTGCGTCAGTCCCGTGTACACACGCGTTCAGCCATGTTTAAACCGATTGCATCAACTTCGAAACCGGCCCGCCCGCCGGCGCCTGGAGACGGGGCAGAGGGAGAGGCAGAGAGCTGATCATTCATCTGTACACATAGACGTTTCTTCTTTAAATAACACCGCGGGCGAGCGTCCCATCTGCACGTGCGATTGGTTTGGACAAAAATATAGATATATATATAATAAAATATTAAAATTACCGACGGGCTCCCCGCGCTGCCAAGCGCCCCAGTGCCCAAGTTCTGCCGGCGCCAACCGGGGCGGAGGCGGGAGTAAAAAATGCTGAGCTCGCGCGACAGCTGCTCCACCTTCTTCTGCAGCCGCTCGTTCTCGGCCGTGAGCTCCAGGACTTTGTGCTGCGTCTCCAGGTTCCGCATCTTGGCCTTGTCGCGGCTCTTGCGCACGGCGCTGTTGGTGCGGTCGCGC
>NW_006159507.1:1588392-1589380 GCF_000334495.1 Tupaia belangeri chinensis
GATTGGGAGCGAGAAGGGGAGGCGCGACCCCGCCCCCGGTCCGCCCCCTCCGGCCTGAAGGCTGTACTACAGAAAGAGGGGGAGTCCGGGGAGGGGGCGACCTGCTCGCCTTCCCCCACCCCAAACACGGCCGCGGCCCGCCCTCTGCTGGAGGAGGCGGTGGTTTCAGGATAGCCGAGCCCAGCGCCGAAGTCCTACAGAGGGAACGATCCCCAAGCCCCCTGGAGACCCCAGCTCTGACGGAGAAGTGACACATCGTGTCCCGGCCTCGGGCGCGGCCCCGCCCCTGAGCTCACATCGGTGGTGACTCTCCTCTTCACGCCCACTCTCCTCTTAACGCTCCCCCCCCCCCCATATAAGGACCCTGTGTGGGGTGGTCGGAGCCAAGGCGCGCTTTGGAGGAGGGGGTCTTGCTCCGGGTTGACCGCACCCCCGTAGCCCCGCCCACAGCACCTGCCGGCCAGCTTAGACCACACCCGGGTCTTCTCCGCCAGCTCCACCCCGACCTGGGCCCCTAGGGTGGTGGGAGGAGTGGGAGCTGCAGCTCCACCGTGTGGTGTGACCCTGGGTGAGTCACTTCGGTGCCATCCACCAGGGGTGTCCTTTCTGTTCCCGGTGGGAAGGAGACCCTCCCCACCACAGATTTGGAAGGTGAGGCTCAGACTGCAAGAGCGCTGTGGTCACATCAACAGGAAAGGGGCCAGATGGACACCTAGTGGGCTCAGCACACCTAGAGTCACAGGGCCTCCTGTCCTCTTTCATCCCCGAGAGGTCCCCTATTTGCCAGCCCAGAGAACAAAGCTTGCTTCTGAGGCTGCCAGAGAGGGGTCTAGCCAGACCACGCTGAGCCATATGCAGAAAAGAGAAGAGACTCCCCTTTTACCACTCCACTCTGCACAGGGTGGACCTGGAACCTGGCTCTGCCAGGAAGAGGAGACAGGCAGCAGCCCCCCCCCCCCCCCCTGGCACAACAGACCACAGCGCCCCA
>NW_006159507.1:1590339-1590870 GCF_000334495.1 Tupaia belangeri chinensis
CCCCCCCCCCCCCCCCCCCGCCTGGGACACAGGACCAAGGTCCCCTGACCACCTGCCTTGCTCTGATGAAGGGGCTCAGAGCCCAGGGCCCTGGGCCTTCTCCAGCCCTGTTTGCAGGCCACTGGGGCAGCTCCCTGGGCCCACCCCTCTGCCACTCCCAGCCCAGGCAGGAGCTCCTGGCCTGCCTGGGGCTGACCCCCGTCCGAGTGACCCCAGCCCTGGCCCCAGCGGGCGGGCGGGCATTGCTCAACCTTCGGTGTTATCTGCTGAGCTGGGGTGACCTCCGCCCCCAAGAGCTGAAGAAATGACATCTCCATGTGCCCTTGGGGGTGGGGGGTAGGGAGGGATGGAATAAAACCCTGGCCCAGCCTGCCGGCCTTCTGGGCCTTCCCAGCAGCCTCTGGGCTGGGGAGGGATTGAGGCTCAGAAGGGTGCGGTGACTTTACCAGGGCCACCCAGCCGGGCCTTTGGAACAGCAAAGTGGGACATGCAGGCTGAGCCGGAGGGCCCTGGCTTCGAGAGGCCCTGCCT
>NW_006159507.1:1590901-1601055 GCF_000334495.1 Tupaia belangeri chinensis
TGCTGAACCTCCTCCCAGTCCTTCCCTCCAGCCTCCACCTCAGCCATCTGGTCTACCTCCCTGAAGCCTGCCCACTCCAGGAGAGCTGCCCCTCAGGTGCTGGAACTGCTGGGCTCAGCATGCTCAAAATTTACCCAAGAACAATGCATTTGCCTCCCTCTGGACTGTCTGCCCTACTTGGCCGGAGGCAGCTCCTCAGGCCTTATCCAGGGGTTATCTCCTCCAAGAAGCCCTCCCTGACCTCTCCATTCAAAATCCCAGTTCCTCCTGAGTCCTTCACACCCCCTACCTCATGTCGCCCTTCTCAATACAATCTTGGTGTCTGTCGTCTTGGTGTCTGTCCCAGCTGCCATCTCCAGTGTCTCCACCTGGATGGGATCTTCACTTTGTTCACGGCTGTCTCCCCAGGGCCTAGAACGGTGCCTGGCACTCAGAAGGTGCTCAATGAAGGGAGAATGTATGGAGAAGTCTGAGAAGGCGAGGACGCCATTAGCTGACCTGTGTGTCCTCGGGCCACATGGTACCCCTCTCTGAGCCTCGGCTCCTGCCTTTTAGGGTTCTGGGGATATCTAGCAAGAGCTGATTGCAGGGGTATACAAACCCACCTGGAGGATTTCCCGTGTATCCCCAGGCCAATCTTCTGCCCTCTCCGAACCATGTTTTAAACTTTGTGCATATATTGCCTCATTTAATCCTCCTGATAATTTGCAGGATGCAGATCTTGTTATGATGTCCACTTCACAGGTGAGGAAAATCGAGGCCCAGCGAAGCCCAGTGTAGGTTTGTAATTCGAGAGGTCTTCTGAAAGTTCATGGAAAAATGTGTATTATGAAAAACTGTTTTAAGATGTTGGCACCAGAATGAATTTATACATCCATTTCATTTTCCTGTGAACCTTCTGAAGTCTTCTTGTAATTGCAACAGTTTCGGCCATGAGAGCCCTACTTTCTAGATGGAAAAATGGAGGTCCAGAGAAGGGTGAGCCAGGGTCACTGACACGGTGAGTCAGGACAGCTCAGACCCTGAGGACCAGGCTCAGCCCCATCCAGGGCCTGGGCCCTCCAGCCCCCAAGGTGCCCCCCTGCCAGGGATTACCCACCCCTGCAGTTCCCGCCCCAGCGCCAACCCAGGTGGCCTGCAGGGAGGCGGCAGCAGGTGACGCAAGCGCTTGTTTTTACAAGGCACAGTTGCTCAAGAGGTCCTGCCTACTGCCCTGCCATGAGCACGGGCCTTTCCCCTTGCGGGGTAGGTGGGAGCCTGAACCACCAGGACACAGAGGCCCGAGCGTGCCCCTGTGGTTGTGTGGGCCCCACTGCCTCAGTCCTGCAGGCCACCAGGTCCAGGAAGCCAGATCCACTGGGCTCTACCTCCCCCGGGGTCCAGCCCTCAGACCTGAGCTGGGAGTGTCTCCCACTGGCAGCCGGGGCCTGGCCCAAGCCGCAGATATGCTCCATTTGACCTCGTCATGTTTGCTGGCCTGTTTTTTTCCTTTCTGTGAATGTATTGCCAGCATTTAAAACTCAGGAGATTTCACATGGAAATTCAAATTTCTGGCTTCTCTTTCCAAACCCGAAGCTGTGGGCTGGACTGCTCTGGCCACACGGTGGTGGACGGAAGGCAGCCGGGCACTGGGAGAGCAGGTGCGGGGCAGATCTATCTGGGAGGTGCGTCCTCCTGTGCCTCAGCCCCGCTTCTCAGGACTCCTCCTCCCGCTCCACGCCCTTTCCTTATCCCCATTTTCAGGAAGAGAAGACTGAGTCAACTTGCCCAAGAGGAGACTCGCTGCCCTTGTTTGGTGCAGAAGGATGGTGTGACCGGGTCTGTGTGACCAGGCTTCGAAATCAGCCGGCCGGTGGGAAGATGAGACTGAAAGGCAAACCATCAGAGCGTGCATGCGGGCAGGGCGCGGGACGCGGGTGGCAGGGGTTGGCCTTCTGTTCCTGCCCTGTACCCTCCTTGCTGTGACGCTCTGGCCCGTCTGGTGTGGTCTCTGGGCCAGTCCCAGTCTCCGGGTTATAAAATGGGATGAGAGTACCCCTTTCTCTCGGGGGTCTGGGCCTGTGTTCCCCTCACAGCTGGCCCTCTTTGACGTAGGAGTGAATCCCATCTCCCCATAAAGGAGGGCTTGATGGAGGCAAGTCATGAAACCCCACAAACCAGCAGCGAGAAACTGAGGCCCACCGGGGAGGTCAGGGCCTCCCTCAAGAGCACAACAAATTGGTAAAAGATCCAAACTTAATTCCAGTGTCTGAGATTTTCCCCACCTCCTCTCTGAGGTCTTAGTTTCCTCACCTGCCAAATAGGGCAGGGCAAGATTAGTTCCCAGAGAACTGCCAGGCCTTGTCACTCTGGAATCCGGAATTTGAGTCTTAGAAACCGCCGGCTGGCCTGGGATGTTGCCTGAGCACATGCCGCCACCATGTGGCAGCCTCTGGAACTGCACAGTGAGCTCGAGACCTCAGGGTTGAGGCTGTCGGGCTGCCTTGCTCGGGTACAGAACCTGCGCTGCAGGCATGAAAGATGCGGGCAAGTGCGAGGTCACTGAAAGGAGCAGAGGTATCCAGCAAACGGACAAGAGGTGCTCAGCCTCGCCGCAGCCACTTGTCACATGTGTTTTAGCATCTGCTGTGGGTCAGGTTCTCCTGACACCTGTGAATGAGAGCAATTCCTGGTCTCGGCAGCCAGAACTCCCCGGGGCAGACGGAGAAGTCAGGGAGTCGCTGCACGCGGTGTTCATTCTGCTGAGCGCTGTGGAGAGCGTGGCCGGCAAGAGCGTGCTGGGGGCGATGTTAGCTTCAGAATAGAGTGGTCAGGGACCAGCGCGTGGAGGTGACATTTGAGCCAAGCCCTAGTGCAGTGAGGGAGTGGGCCCCCAGAGAGCTGTGGGCAGAGAGAACCAGGGGGAGAGCAGCGTGCCCAGCCCCACGTGGCTATGGTGGGTAGAGGAGGAGAAATCAAGCCATAGGAACAGAGGCGGCCATGCCACACCAGGCTTCGTGGGCCACTGGAGGGACTTACTCTGGATGAGCAGGAGCAACCTGCTCCTACGTGACCTGTGCACATGTGGCCTCTCCGTGTGGCTTTCCACGTAGCCTTGCATGTACGGTTCACGTCGTCTCTCCTAGTGCCCCGCTCTGAGCAGGGGGCGGGATCCCTCTGGTCACAGGCCAGGTGGCCGCAATGCGGGTGAGAAATGTGCTCCCACCCCATTTCTCACCTGCATTAAAGGTGGAAGCTGCAGGTCTTGCTGATGGGTCTGAGCGTAGAATGACTGCTTAAAAGGGTGGGCGAAAAACAGATGAATCAGACTACAAAATGCAAGCCCTCCCCCCAGAGCACACAGTCGTCAGAGTGAGGAGAGCCGAGTGGAAGAACAGCTTTGCCATGAGACATCCATGAGACTGAGATCCAGAATGTACATACAGAACTCTTACCACCAAAACCCCCTTACTAGTGGGCAAAGCATCCCACGTGGCTGACTATGCAGTTTGACAGCCAGGTGGCAGGGAGGTTAAGGCGGCTGGATCCCACATGGCTGACTGCATGGTTCAAGTCCCAGACCCACAGACATGAAAAACAGGACAAGCGTGTGTGCATGCGTGCCCAAAATCCCAAGAGGACAATGGAGAAGGGGTTTTGATGTGGCATCCCCCCAGGGTGTGATTTCTCACTTTCCCTCTCTGTCTCTCTGGCGAGCACACATGCCCTATGGCAAAAATCTTAAAAATAAAAAAAAATAAAAAAAAAAGCAAAGACTTGAATAAACATTTCTCATAAAAGAGCCAGCATGCACAAACACATGAAACTATGTTTCACTAATCATTCCCAAGCCACAGTGAGATGCAAGCTCTCACTCATTAAGAGGGCTACCATTGGGGCCAGCAGGTAGCATGGTGGTTGGGGCACTGGGCTCCCACGAGGGCAACAGTGGCTCAAGTCCCAGACCTGGTGGCTTTCTGTGTGTGTGTGTGTGTGTGTGTGTATCTCTGCCCGGTGAGCACACAGGCCCTGGAGCAAATTAAAAATAATAATGACATGGGGCCAGCAGGTGGTGTGGCGGTTAAGGGCACTGGACTCCCACATGGCTGACTGTGGTTCGAGTCCCGGACCTGGCAACTTACTTTCTCACTTTCCCTCTCTCTCTTTCTATCTCTCTCTGTCCCTCTCTGATCAAATTAAAATGGATGAATAAATAAAGTTAAGTAAAAAATAAATAATTTTTAAAATAATAATGACAAAATAATTATTTAAGGAAAAAACAAATGGCTACCATCAAAAAGAAACAAAGAAACAATAGGCTGTGTGGTGACAGCCAGCCTGCACAGGGAGCCCCTGCGCTTGGGTCCAGACACCTCCCTGAGGACACCAGCTCGCGCGTGCCCGTCATCTGGGACCGCTGAGGCTGGGGTGGCTTGTGGCATCAAGATCCTGTTGGGAGGACCAATAGATGGCTCAGTGGTCACATCACTGGACTGCCACATGGTCGACCACGGTTTAAGTCCTGGACCTGGCGGCTTCAAACTCACACTGGACACATGTGTGTGCATGCCTCAAATCCCAAGAGGTGACTGGAGGAGAAGGGACTGTGGCATGGTCATATCCCCTGGGGGTGATTTTTTGCTTTCTTTCTCTCTGTCTCTCGCTCTCTCTCTCTCTGGCAAGCCCACGCCCTGTAGCATAAACCTCTCTTAAGAAAGGTAAGATCCCGTTGGGAGTGCTTGCTCTCGCCCTCTCTCTCTGATGAGAGAAATCGATTTAAATTTTAAAAATAAACTAACAAGTATTGGTTAGAATACTTGGCAATTGGGGCCATAGGGCAGCTGCCATGGGAAACTATGGTGGTGCCTCAAAAAGTTGAACATAGAGGGGCCCGCAGGTGGCAAAGTGGCTAAGGCACTGGAATCTCACATGGCTGATCACGGTTCAAGTCCTAGATCTTGTGGCTTCCTCTCTCTCCCTCCCTCTCTCACTCTCTCTCTCTCTCGTGAATACATGTGCCCTATATAAAATTAATAATAACAATAACTTAAAATGAAATTAATTATTTTCTTAAAAGTCAATAGGGAGGGACCAGCAGATGGCATAGCAGTTACGTTGCTGGACTCCCATATGGCCTAGACCCGGTGGCTTGAAAATCACACCGGCACATGTGCATATATGTGTGTGTGCCCGAGATCCTGGGAGGAGAATGGGGGAGAAGGGATTGCAGTGTGGCCATCTCCCCTCGGGGATGATTTCTCACTTTCTCTCTCTTTCTCTCTCTCTCTCTCTTTCTCTCTCTCTCCAGTGAGCGTCCATGCCCTAAGGCAAAACCCTCTAAAAAAAATTGATTGTAGAAACACCACGTGACCCAGCAATTCCACTCCAGGCACATGGGCTGAAGGACTGGAAGCGGGGATGCAGAGACACGGTGCCCACACACTCAGGGCGGCGTTATTCCCAGCAGCCAGCAGGTGGGAGCGACCCCACGGACAGACAACCGGCTACACGGAGCGTGCATCCCACAGAGCATCAGTCAGCTCACAAGGGAGGAGGGGGTTCGGGCCCACGCTGCAGCGCGGCCAGCCTGGGGGACGCTGTGCTGAGTGCAGGAGCCAGAAGCCGGAGGACGGTGCCACCCACTTCCTCCTGTGGAGTTCCCGGACGGGTCCCATCCTTAGAGACAGAAGGGAGAATGGTGGCCACAGGGGCCAGGAGGCAGCGTTAGGGTTCCCTGCTGCCAGAATTCCACGTGGGAAGGCGAGAGTCCCGGGGACAGCGGTGACCGGCACCATGCCAGCGCCCGGCGGCCCTGGGCTGGATACAAAGGCTAATATGGGGAAGTTGCCGTGCTGTATGTTCCATCACAATTTTATTTTAAAGAACAAGGTAGCGCTTCACACGCCACCCTGGCACTGACACAGGACAGGAGGGTGGGGCAGGGCAGGCTTGATCTGCAAAATCCTTGCCATTAGCTCAGATTATTTTTAAATCTTTTTTTGTCGTACGGCACTTGTTCTTGCTGGAGAGAGACAGAGAGAGAGGGAAATTGAGATATCACACACACACACAGCAAGGATGGCCACACCACAGTCCCTCCTCTGAATGGAATCCTCTCAGGATGCTGGACATGCATATGCATGCACATGCACCTGGTGTGATTTTCAGGCTGCCGGGTCCAGGACTCAAATCATGGAGTCAGCCATGTGGGATCCAGCAACTTAACCACCATGCCACCTGCTGGCCCATTAGCTAAGAGTTTTTTAATGTAAATAACTCATAAGGCACAGTGCTGACAGCGGTGTGGAAACACAGGTACTCTTTTTTTTTTTTTTTAGAGAGAGAGAGATTTTTGCTGTAGGGTGCATGCACTCACCAGAGAGACAGAAAGCGAAAAATCAACCCTGGGGGAGGTGGCCATGCCACAATCCCTTCCCCTCCATTCTCCTTTCGGGATCTTAGGCACTCACGCACACACACCCTAGTGTGAGGTTTAAGCCTTCGGATGCGAGAGTCGAACCACAGTCAACTACATGGGAGTCCAGCGACATAACCATGACACCATCTGCTGATCCCAAGACAGGCACTCTTATCCATGTAGTGGCGGTGCAGCCTGCAGGTGTAATTTGGCTAGACCTGACAACATGGGAAACACCACAGGGCCAAGGAACATTAGGGCTCTGTGGCTTTTATGCCACAGAGATACCCATAACAGCAAAGGGACCATAGCAAATGCTTCGCAAAAACTCATGCCATGACACTGGCTGCCTCCTTATCAGAGGATACCAAAAAGAACAAGGCAGGGGCAGCAGGTGGCATGATGGCTAAGGCTCTAGGGACCCCCTGGCCAACTCGGGTTAGATTGAGCGGGCTGGAAATCATGCTGGGCACGTTTGCGCGTGCCCCAAATCCTGAAGGGAGAGAGAGAAGGGATGGCAGCGTGGCCATTCCCCGGGGGTTATTTCTCATCCCCACCCCCGTCTGCCTTTCTCTGGCAACCATGCATGTTCTATGGCAAAAACCTAAATTAAAAAAAAAAAATCCTCTCCTCTATGGGAGAGCATCTAGACCAGCACTGTCTGGCAGAACCTTCTAGAACGATAAGATCTCCGCTGTACCTCCTGGCCACTCCCAAGCCCACTTAGCTTCATAGGGCCCTTGGAATGTGGTCAGCATAGACCAAGAGCTGGTTTTTTAAATGTGAGTTTTAATTACATTTTTAAAATTTAGGTACTTATTAAGAATTATTCACTTAATTGTATTTATTTATTTATTATTATTCACTAGAGAGAGAAAGAGGGAAAGTAAGAAAGCAAGCTGCCAGGCCCAGGACTCAAATCACAGTCATGCCGTGTGGAAGTCCAGCCCCTTAACCACCACGCCACCTCCTGGCCCCTACATTTTTTTAATTTAGGTCACCTCATGTGGCGTGTGACTGTCGTATTGGACAGTGCACTTCGCACTTCTAGAACGATCTGCATCTATCAACCAAATGAAGGACAGGTGCGGGCCGGAGTGTGCAGAGGTGAACCCAGTGGAAAGGGGGGGACGGGAACTGACCCAAGCGCCTGTCTGGGGGTGTAGAGCCTCCTGCTAGAAGAGAGATAAGGGAGCAGCCGCAGCCTGGACTGGGGTGCCCTGGAATGTAACAGCACACCCCAAATCTTGGTGGCATAAAACCACCACCGTGTGGCTTGCTCACAATCCCGTGGGCGAGGAATTGGACAGGGCGCCAGGGACCCATGTCTGTGCTCCAGGGCTGGCTGCTGCTGGGACGTCCCGAGGGTGGCACCTCAGCCAGGATGGCCCGGGAAGCCAGGGAGACGGGTCATGGGTCCGCCACCCTTTGCCTCTGCAATTCTCCCTCACGTGGCTCTTCCTCCACGTGGCCGCTGCATGGCCTCCTCCTGCAGTTTCTCCACCACAAGGCTTTCCATGTGGGCTCTGAGCATGTGGCCTTTTGTGTGTTTCCTCCACGCGGCCTCTCCTGACATCCTCTCTGGGCACTCCCAGGAGACGTTCCACATGGCCCCAGACGTACCTCTTACGTGGAGCTGGCTCCCCTCGCACGAAGGTGAGAGCCGGAAGGCCACCTCACAGCCTGGCCCCACAGCGGCCACGACACCACCTCTGCACGTTCTGTTGGCCTGCCCAAGAGCACGGCACTGGGAGGCCGGTCAGGAGCCGCTGAGGACCTCGGCCCTAGCGGGGGCAGGAGCTGAGATGAAGACGGGAGAAGACCCCCGGCCCTCGGTGGCTTTCCTGTTACTGTAACTATCGCCTGTCGTTCGTCAGGGTCTAGGAAGCTCTGCTTTGCACGGTCCTGTCTCCACCCTTTGCTCAGGCTGTTCCTTCTGCCTCTGGCACCTTCTCTCCCTTCCAACCCCTGCTGCGACAACGTTCCCAGGGAGACCTCCCAGAATGTCATGTCCAGGTCCCATCACAGCTGCCGCCCTGGGCTCCACCTCCACCCTGGAGCTGGTCTTGTGTCTCCCTCTCCTGGGAGCCTTCAGGGGCAGCTCAGTCTGTGCCCCCACCACACTGGAATCACCGAGGTGCCCAGCAGGTGCTCAGAGATCTGGAGCCTGACCTGGGAAGACAGGCATTTGGGACTCACCACCTTGGCACCGGCGGGGGCCGCCCGCACCTATGATTGCAATGCCCAGAACAGCCACCAGGCGGCGCCGGGACCCTGCCTCCAGGACCCTGCCTCCACCTCCGCAGCTGCCCTGTGAGCTGGGAAATGCCCGAGGCCAGCGGGATCACAGACGCTGGGGTGGGGCATTGGAGTGACGTGGGTAGGTGCAACTAAGACTGCATTACCGCATGCATGTTTTACTGACAGACAAGTATTGGATTCTAGTTAAGGATATGCTGAAATGAGTTAAAATAGGGGCCAGGAGGTGGCGTGGTGATTAAGGTGCTAGACTCCCTCATGGCCAAGTGCGGTTCAAATCCTGGACCTGGTGGCTAACTTTCTCACTCCCCCCATCCCATCTCTCTGGTCAAGTTAAAATAATCATCATCATCATCATTTAAAATGAAGTAAATATCTCTTTAGTGAAAATAATAAAAAATAAAATGAGTGGATACATAACTAGAAGGAGAGAAGGCAAGACCATGGTCAAGGCAGCAGCACCACTGCTGAGAACTTACTCTGAGGAGCTCAGCGTGGAGATGAACTCGTGAGCTCAACTGTCACTGAAACCTTTTCTTTTCTTTTCTTTAAGAGAGCATGTGCACTCTCCAGAGAGAGACTGGGAGAGAGAAGAGACAGAGAGAAACTGAGAAAGGCCCAGGGGGCTGGTCACGCCCGTATCCCTTCTCTTTCATTCTCCTTTCAGGATTTTGGACATGCACACACATGTGCCCCGCATGTTCTTTGAGCCATCCAGTGCAGATTCGAACCCTGCAGCCGGCCATTTGAGATCCAGCTGCCTTAACCACCACGCCACCGGCTGGCCCAACACCCGTGGTGTTTTTTTGTTTTGTTTTGTCTTGTTTTTGAGATTATTTTGGCTATAGAGTCTGTGTGCTCGCCAAAGAGAAAGAGGGAGACAGAGAGATAGAAAGCGATAAATCACTCCCCGGCAGGTGGCCACACCGCAATCCTGTCTCCTCCGTGTTCCTCTCAGGATCTTGGACATGCACGCACACGCGCCCGGCGTAGTTTTAAGCCACCGGGTCTGGGACGTGAACAGCAACGGACTACATGGGAGTCCAGCGATGTAACCATTACGTCATCTGCCGGTCCCTGACCCCCAAATTTTTAAACTCAAGTCTATAGGAGACATGGGGTTCAGGGAGCCCCTGAAAAAATGGAAAGGCTGTCCGTGGTCGTGATGGGAGACTGCAGCTCCCATCCAGTTCCCGGGGCCTGTCAATCCCAGGAAGGTGAAGGCCCTGGTCGGCTGATGCCAGACCGTGCTGGCATGCTCCACTCCAACCCCTCAAGAGGAATGGGTGGCCTCCTCCTCCAGGAAGCCAACTAGTCGTAGCCTGCCACCAGCAGATGAGCAGCCAAGCCTCTTTCTGGGCACTGCGCTGTTCCGGGATGGAGTGGAGGGCTTTCTCCCCGTCTTCCTCTTCCTTCCTTCCTCTCCGCCCTCCCTCATTCCTCCATCTGCATAGTTGGCTTTTTATTCATTATCTCGATAACAGTAGGAAAACAAGAG